>NC_086284.1:214577090-214902090 GCF_963924245.1 Chroicocephalus ridibundus | reverse complement strand
TATCATTAAAAAAAATGAATTTTAAAAACAAAGTCTGTTCATTTATTTATTTTTACTTTAAAGGGAAACTTCTGGGGTAAAATGCAAGGTCTTGATATGTACCTCCCTCCCCCTCTCTTCTGACTCCTGCAACTTTTTTCAGATCTCATCATTTTTTCCTTTAATTAGATTTTTTTTTCTGATTGCATAGTTTCTCTTCAAGCTTTTGAAACATCAAAGTTAAGACCAGACTCCACCATTTGAATTCAAAACATCACTCAGAAGCATGGAGAATAAGGAGCGCTTCTGTAGTCAAAGTCAGTGTGATTGAAGGCATGTGAGAGACTGTAGTCTGCATCCTTTTTTTTTTTTCTTTTATTTTGTCTGAGAAGTATAAACATTATATATAACCACAGCAGCTGCCATCAGTGGGACTGATTCATCAAGTCTTCTGACATCAAGTCTGCCGGACAGGGCCTAGAGGTTGCTTTGACAGCTTGAAAATATGTCTATACTCTCTTATTCAGCATGTACTATATCTAAGGAATGGAACACATGTTGCTGGAATACAGGTTGCAATTATACAGTCTTGCCCTTTGCTTTAAATAGCAATAGTTTATGAACTTGATGCAAAAGGTTGCATGTTCAGTTTTGGGTAACTCTGGTTGTCTACCAACAGTTTTTCTTTAACACCTAATTCATGGTCCCCATTTGCGCACTGAGACCTGAACAGAGTCACTGCAGACTTGCATTGCTATAACCGTAAACTGAAATAAGAGGCATATTCACTTTTGAACTTTCACTTTGACCATTGAGAGGCTTCTTTGGAAAGGGTAGGGGAAAATAAAAGTATCAGCCTTCGCTTTCTAACACCTTCTATTTTCTAGTATGTCCTATCTTCATGGGCAGGAGGTGTTAAAAAGAGGGAATGGTCTGTAAGGTGGGTTTTTTCAATTCAGAAGATAATTCTATAAATGCTGTGTTTAAATCAACCATACTAGATTGGACCTGCACACCAACTCTAGTGAAATCTCTAATGAAACCTCTTCTGTCCCGCACATGATCTCCATGGGAATAAAGACAATGTATTTCCTCAGCTTTCTCCAGCTCAAGTTTTATTCAAAGCAAAACAACCTACTTTTTCTCCTTCACACACTCCTTCTCTCCAAACATAAATCCCAGCCCTTGTCAGATTACTTTACAAGTGCTATGAATGAGCAGAGATACCTAAAAAGATAAGTGACCATCTTCCCTTTAAGGGATGCCCAAGATGCCGACATTTTCTGTACTAAGAAGATCTGACTAATCTCTGTAGGATTTCATAACAGATAGTCAGCAGTCTGGGAAAGGAACCTGGCCTCATTTCCAGCGCAATCTTCATTCATTTAATGTCCTCACTGGTAGATCTCCAGCATACACAATCCAGCTCCCAGAAGAAAGAATGTGGACGCCTAGAACTAGAAAAGGGATAATGAGTGGTCAACGAGCCCAGACTGAGCTTCATGTTAATTACACAGTATTCCAGACTCTATATCCTTCTCTAGCAGTGACTACCAGAAGAACCCAGTAGGTTCTTCCTTGCAGGCTACTAGTCAGATGCTGTTAACCTGTTAACCAAGTATATTTAGCATGATCTGTGATGGGTACTACAGTGGAGTAGGCTTGAGGAACCATCCGCTAAAATCTTCCTCCTTAAATGACATTAGGGAAGTCGTTGTAATCTACTTCTGGTGTTTCCTTGTGAATAACAGAAAGTATTTCCCCATCTTTCAGGCTCCTGCGTAACAATGCCAATGCTGAAGGCCCGGAGTTCATGTAAATGGAACATAGTCTGTTAAAAATATCATGTGGGTACTGATGGAGACTTGTGAGTACAACACCGAACAGATCCCATTCTAACTTACCATAAATGAGTATCTGACCTATATTATTTTACTCATCTCTTAGGAAAACCGTGCTATACTTCCATACGTTTGGTAGACCAAATCCTGAAAATTTTCATCTAGGTGGCTAATCTGCTGAAGTCAAAAAGTTTATCACAAATACGTCTTCCTCTGATGCTGGAGGCCAAGAAAGGCTGCCTACAAGGTCTGTGGGATGGTCCTTCCTCCAAGTGGAAACAATTTTTCAGTGTCTCTCTCACATTGTTGCAAACAACCTTTACCTCAAATAAAGTGCATTTTCAGCATTTTTGGGTGAACTAAAAAAAGGTACATTTAAACTTGCACAATTCTGCACAGCACTCCGTTTCCTTACAGCCTGCTCTCATGAGTAAAGCTCTGCCCTGGGTCAGCTAATTTATGACTGATATCAGTGAAAGGTCAAGCATCCTGGGTGTGGGAGGAGGGAAGAGTTGAGTGTGTGGAGGGGGGTGGGAGGAAAGAGGAAGGTTGCATTCAACTACTGGTGGAACTGAGGGAAAACATTTAAGAAAGCTAGATTAACTGAAAAAAGATAAAAACTCCCCAAACTTCCCACAACTTAGAAATAATAGAGGAAAACGGCATAGTCATCTACAACTTTTTTCTACTTCTCTTAGAGCTTTTCCATCAATTCTTTCTCTCACCGAGATTTTCCTCCTGTCTTCTCACATCTCCTTTTCTCTTCCTCTTGAGTTCTCATGTCCACCTTGGTTCCACAGTTTTCCTGTTCCACATCCCTCAGCTCTTGATTTTGTGGAGCAGGTGAATTAATAATAAATTGTGTAATTTTTCAAAGTCTGTAAAAGTCCTTTAGATGCTGGAGTATAAAGTCACACAGCTGAATCAGTCACCTTCTGCTCTCCTCACAATAATAGTATAAGCTTTTGTAGGCTGGAGTGAACAGTATGATGTCTAAATATCCACCTTAGAATGAGGTGAACTGTACCCAAGAAAGGCCTATATTTCCCTATTAACAGTCAGGGGATTTTAGATAACTCGTTCACATGCAGAAGTTTATAAGGCATTCACCTAAAACTAGGCAACATGACTTCCCCAGTGAGTTATGGAAAATCTAAATTTTTTCCCAGTTTCAAATTGTGTATGCTTTTTGTCAGAGAGTGAGAGTTGAAAGTAGCGTGCAATTTGTGTCTACATACCCATTTCAACTTCAGATATGAGCTCATTTGCATGATAGAGAGTGTTTCTGCAGTTTCCAGGATGGTTTCCTAGAATTTTCTTTGAGGCATCATTTTGAGCAAGGTCAGGCTCTTGGGCACATGTCCTCAAAGGTACTATTTCCTTGTCTTTCCCCCATGTACAAGAAAGGTGATTCTTGTTTCCACCTTGAAAAATGTTTCCAAAATACTGTGTACAGTTTTGAGCCTCTAAAACAAGCGAGGCGATGGTATGCTGGAGCAAGTTTAACAGGGCACCATCAGAGTGGTTTGGGGCTGGAGCACTTGTCCTGTGAGGACATGTGAAGGGAGCTGGGCTTGTTCGGCTTGGAGAAGAGATGGCTTGGTGGGACCTGGTAAGATTCTTTCAATATCACAGAGAATGCTACTGAGAAGATGGAAGCAGAGTCTTTATGGGAAAGTATAGTGGGTCGACAAGAAACAATGATCATAAGTTAAAACAGAATACAAAATATAAAGAAACTGGACATGAGGAAAAGTTCTTCACTATAGGGATAATTAAACATTGAAACAGGGACACAGGCAGGGTCCGAAATCTCTGTTCTTGGAGGTTTTCAAGACCAGCCTGGGAAAAGCACTGAACAAACTGGTCTTAACTCAGTGCTGACCCTGCTCTGAGGGGAAGACTGGTTTAGGGGTTTTCTGAGGTCCCTTCTCACCTGAATGTCTATATAATCCTACAAATAAAAGACAGTTGTGGACCTCTGCCATGAAAATTTTAATTCAGTAACACCTTAGCCTGGACATATAAAAGATAAAAACTTTCTTAGGTAAACATATAGAGGTGCTGATCTCCACTATAATGAGACAAAACTTCTAATACCAACGTAGTATCAGCAATATCTAACCACTGTACTTTTAATGAAACATTCCAGTGTGCTGTACTCTTCCTCGGTTGTAGCCAAAAAAGCAACAGAAAATGACGGGATTCACATCGCTTAACCTTGGAGGTTGATCTTAGAGTTAGTGAGTGGAGCTAAATGTTTATAAGTACAGTTCCTTTCTGTCTGGGTAGGCTCATAAAATAGGTCAGGTGAATCACATCGCAGACGTGCCTACCTCTCTGCATTGACAATACTGCCAATAATACAATGACTATGACTATCTGGAACATTTAACAAGTAATGTTGTTTTCTTCCCTGTCTTTGGAAATTATTAAATTATTTATAATTATTTATAATTATTAAATTATTAAATTTATTACATCTTTTAGATTTGAAAAAATTTTCAATAGAGTTGTTGAAATTCATAGCTGATATTCTCCCTAACTACTAGCAGAAGACAAGAGCTAAAACACCGTCACAACAAAACAGCACATATAACGTTCATATTTGATCTATTCCATTTGAATGATTGCTACTTTGAATGATCAGTAACACCAAACTTTCTGGATTAGAAATACAAAGACCTGACCACCTTCTGTTATTAGACACAATTGAGACCCCAGTAGCAAAGAAGCAATGCAAATCTTAGCTGTAGACATTGGATGTTGCTGTTTGCAGCAGCAGATGTTGGTTGAACTCCCAGCAGCACTACATGCAACAGGAGTAAGCAGCTCTCTCTCTCTGCACCTGGATCCCGCAGATCCACGCAGGTTACCAGCTGCGTGGAGGCAAAAACCTGATAAATTACAGCTCTGTAAATCACAGAGATTGCACTGTATTCCCACTTGATCCTAAAACTAACAGCATCGGCTTGCTAACACGTTACCTGACACTTCATAGATAGGAAGTAAAATGAATTAGCCATTGAAGATCCTCATGTCTCCTCAATAGGACCTTTGTGTACAATAGATGTGTAATTGGTGATTCCTGCTCTGAGTCATAGAATCATAGAATGGTTTGGGTTGGAAGGGACCTTAAAGATCATCCAGTTCCAAGCCCCTGCCATGGGCAGGGACACCTCCCACTAGACCAGGCTGCTCAAAGCCCCATCCAGCCTGGCCTAGAACACCTCCAGGGATGGGGCATCCACAGCTTCTTTGGGCAACCTGGGCCAGTGAAAAGAAAAGAATGAAAAGAAACGACTGTTCCACTCTTTTGGACAGCAAGTGAACATTAAGAAACAGGAAGATGAAGTCAGTTTTTTTCTATATAGGCTATAATCCAAGTTCTTGAGTACAGGTAGTCCCTCTTGGTTTACTCATGTGAGATGAACAGAAGAGTACACAGGCAAATTCCCATTATAGGGAAGGCTGTTGCTGCTGACATAAAGCAACACTCAGATTCTCCATAGTACACATGGCAGATGGAGCATCCGAGGAGCTGACGGTGACATGCCAGCTCTCCTCTCCTGCACTCTCACAACGTTAGAGCAGCCCAAAGGCTGTTCTATCTCACATAAAGGCTGAAAGTTGCCAAGGCTCAGCAACCTGCAACCCATATTGTGAGGTTCTCTGCCTGCCCTGTGAAGAGTACAAACATGGGAGAAAGCTGGGCAGTACTTATCCATTCTTTAAAAGATATAAAGTCTAATCTTGCTCTGGCAGACAGCAATGGAAAAGTTCTGAATAGCTTCCCTGGAAGAAAACCAGGTCCTAAATGCTGCAGAATTTTTTTTACAGAAGATCACAGTGACTGGAGAAGAGTTAAAAGTGTCAGTGACAAATGTAACCATTGCCATCCAGTGGTACCACGGGCTACTGCATATGTATGAAAAAAACCCTCCTTGCACCATATCACAGAAAACACATCTCACCCTGTTACAAAACGTCCACAGCACATGAGCTTCATCTCAAGGGTTTAAGAGAGCTGAAATATTGCCTGGGGCTTGAACTGGGCATCTGTATAGGGCTGGGTAGAAGATTTTGACCTTTTTCTCCTCTATGGAAAACCTAAGATGTGGCAATCAAACTTGTTCCTTCTGCTGTAGAAATAAAATGGGTCTTTTATGCCTTGACTGCAATTGGACAGCAGCAGATGAAATCATGAAGAGAAGATGTATGCAAGAAATCATACTTCTATCTTTAGGCTATTAGAAAAATAAGAACATGTAGTGAGTGCATATAATTGATCTGAACTTTTCTTTCAAGTGAACAGAAAGCTTGATAATTCCAATAATGAGTTCAAACAATCCCAACTTAATAATTTTCATACAAAGCTTTCTCCCTTTCCCGCCTCTCCTTCCACAGACAAAAGTGATTAATATATTTTAGTGCTTTCATGAAGAATCCAAGTCCTTGCCCATTATTAAACAAATCTCCGCATTGTAGGGGTAGAAAAACTCCGATATGAAGTAAGGGGGGAGTAGCATACTATGTGACAATTAAAAGTTATGACTAAATCAGGAGGATGCTGGATACAACAGCTGACTGTGATGTGTTTTGCATAGCGTAAGTGATACCGGTCAAATTGAGCTGGAGATTGCTACACGGAGAAAACATTTAATCATTAGCAGTTTGATTTCTCTCTTGCTTACTAATCGTATGAGTATAAACCATCCATAAACCTGGTTGACCACCATATTTCATGCCATTTTCCTCTCATTGTTATGCCAATACATCCTAAACAAAGCTGACTCCACTGCAAAGTTATAAAACAAGGGACACAAGATAGTGAATAAGGTTAATGCATCTCAATCAGGGATGAATTTGACCCTCTGGGCTATTTCATATTTATAAGATTTATAGTTGGCATCAGATTCACTGGTGCACTATACTTGCTTTGTAACAAGGAGGCAGAGCAGCTGTGAAACATCCAGATCGGTTAAGATGGAATTGTTTTGCTCATGAATTTGACCCTGGACACCATATGGACTGGGAATCTCATTTGATTTTAGCAACACTGCTGTCTAATGTTTTTTCAAATGATGCATCTTCGGATGTTTTGGAGCAGCATTTACCTCCTATCAGGCACTTTGAATGGCTGAGGTTTTTTTCCATAATACTTTACAGTACAGAAAGCCATCAAAACATAAATTGTAGCCAGAGTTCAGGTCCCATTTCTGATAGAGGTACCTAGCTTTGCAGTTGTCCGAGATCTCCTGTGTCATGAGGAAAACAAACCCCAAACCATAAACACCTGTGGAGGAAAGCTGAATGTCGTTAAAATCTGAACAATCTTAAGTTGTCTCTGTTTTCTAGGGACGATTAGGGAATTTAGTGTAACACCTGCAAATTGGCGCTCCGGCTAACTGCCTAAAGATAGGTGTGATCCTGAGTCTGAGGGTGTGAGCTTATTGTGATATGGAGAGACCTCTGCACCAACTCCGAGGGGTGAGAGCACATCCTGCTTGACAATATACCCCATGCCAGCAAGACAGATGCCTATTTTCCGAATGTAATAAAGAACCAGGATGAGCATGTTGTTGGAGAAATATCGCAAGACTGTTACGATGGTTTTATAAACACTTATCTCTGTGAGAAACTATGGTAGTTTAAATATTTTGAAAACACTTTAATTCTCAAATGTTCCTGTTTTGAAAGGTTTGATTTTGATACACACCCAGTCCACCCATTACGGCATTCAAAGCCAGGTATGTTTGCTTTAGTTTGTTCTTGAGAAAAAAATTATACATTTAACGTCCCCCCAGAACAAATTAAACACTACTGAAGGAATGGGAAAAATTATTCTGGTGAACAGGAGAAAAACTGGGAACGTTTGAGTCCAGTATTACCTCACCCATATTTGCTGTGGTCAATAAGGCTTGTCCTCTGCCAAATTTTTACAGAAACCATAACAGAAGCTTGTTTGTACAGGAGACAGAGTTTCCTTGAAATAAGTGAGAGACTATGGGGTGGTCAACAGACTATCCCAAATATTGCTCTGTTTTCCTTTCAGACCAGGTGGATCTTACCTTGATTTCCCTAACAAAAAGTTGCATGTACCCATCTGGCCCGACCAAAACAAAATGTTCTATGGCAATCATTTGCCTCCCTCTGGGCAAAGGGTGAGATCAAGAATGAATTACATGCAACACATTAATTACACATACATTGCACAATTGGAAATAAAGAAATTTAAGAAACTACACTGAATACGAGAAAGAACCTAAATATGTTCTATAGATCAATTGATAGAGAGGTAGATTTGGCTGATAACTACAGGCTTTAAAAATACCAGGTCAATACTAGCTGCAACATGGTGAACCAAGTATTTTGAATAACCTCTGGAATAGTTTCTCCTTATGACTAATAACGTTACCAAAATTCCCTAAAGGAATTTAAACAGGACTATGTGCAATTAGGAGGACATAAATATGGTATATATTTTGTCATGTCTGCTAACACCGCCCTAGTTCAACTGGTCAATCAGTTTTAAATTGAATTGATGTAATGAAATCAATGTCAAATTTGTATCAGGGATGGGAGGAACAAACATGTCATTTTGCAAGAAATTCTGTAAATATTTTAGTAGGTTATGACATCCTACACTGGTGCAGCCCTCACGCTTGTTTTTTGCTTTTTTTTTTTTTTTACCAGAAAAGACCATGAAGAAGTCTTGGTTTATCCTCAGGTCTTATAATAATTCTTCACAGAGTTTCCATTACTGCCAGGTATAGGACATCTTCATTTGAATCATATGGGACCTAGATCAGTCAGGCAAATATCATGAGTTTCCTGTAACTCACAACAGCAGGGACTGACAATAGTGTAATTTAGCAATTTTCATTTTGAATACCCTTGTACTTTGATACATACAATGCATTTTTGTTTAAACTTTGGAATAATAATTTTTTGTCCTTCAAAAAAAATTGAGACATGAAACTCCATGCACCATAACTCTGATGGAAATAAACACACAGGCAAATAAAGGAGTGTACCTCAGCATAACTCTATTCCAATCCTGCTAATCTTATAAAATTCTTTACTTTTGTGAATCCTACTTTGCAGAAATACAAAACTAAGTGGATATTTCAGTCTCCATTAAAACAAATAACAAACCACAAGTCACTTACCCTTGTTGTTCTGCTAGAAATTTTAAAAATATGTCACAGATAATATCATCCAGTATTAGCTGTAGAAATGGTAAAGTTGGAAAAAATGTTGGTTCATTGTGAATTACATCTGAATCAACTGGAACACATAGTTGTAAAGAAGAAAAAGAAAAGGCATGTAAAATGAAAAAAAAATGAGCACACAAGTATATGCCCAACTCCTGATTCATAAGGCAATCTTAGGGATTTTAGGATCTGATTTATATTTTCCCATATTGCTTTCTGCAATGCTTTACATTCTGATTATAAAATCTGACTGAAGACAATGAAAAGTGAATGGACATGGGAATGAACATGCGTATTTTTGGCTTGGCTATGTTCCTATTTGGAAACAGTGGTGGGATATATGATATGTCCCACATTAATGTTGTTGCATATTTTCAAGGTGGTTGTTTGACCTGAAGTATTTATGTATGAAGTATTTATGTAGGCATGTACGTGTATATATGTTGGATGGGAATTACGGTACTAGACCAAGCATCAGAGGCTTTACTTTCTGCTTTGGATCTACCACAGATAATGGCATTACTGGAGAAGAAATGTAACTCCTCTGTGCTCACATGCATATATAAAACAGCAACATCCGTTCTTCTGTCTTTATCATAAGCATTTATAGAGGACTGTTTGTGATGGTATCTCCCTTATGGAAGTACACTGACAGTTTTCTAAAACATGTGAAGAATGTTTGCTTTTTAGATAGAAGTAAACAAAGGAATGAAAAATGTATTGTTCGTTCAATTTTTTCCTCTTGACTTCTCCACCAGGAAGATAATGCAGAGCAGTAGGCCCAGGAACATCAACACGCTGTGTTAGGATTCTGCTGCTTCTAGTAATTGATATTTTGTGTTACATAAAATGTGCATTCTAGCAAAAGTTCTTCCTGTCACAAGAGACTACATAAAATGCCACCGAGTCTGAATGTACATAGCAATTTCTGCCTGCACAATGTTTCTTTCTAAGTCTTTGGTCTCACCTTAGTTTTAAAGGATAACGTTGAAGAGGCCATTCACACCTTAATTCAGACAGGTCATCAAGCACTTACATAACTTAAATCTGTTGTTACCAGTACAGTTTTCCAGACTGGAGATGGAGTCATGTTAAACAGGTTACTGAACTGATGCTTGATTAAGGTATCTGCCACTGAAAACCTCATAGAAATAAAGATTTTAGAGTTAGAAAGAACCATAGGATGATGCAACTCAACTTCCTCTAAGACAAAGGCTATCATATTTCATCTAGTTGCTTGTGTACTGAACCCAGATGTTTGATCAACAAGTGCTTAGTGAGGGGACACATGACTACTAGTGTTCTTTAAAGATCTGTGTGATACTCTCAGATATCTGATATTTAACTTCTTTTTATGCTGGGGAGAATTAATTGAAACTCTTGCCAAAAGTCAGGCTCATTTGTCACAGATTCTCCCACACTTGTCTATTAACAGTCTTACTGACTCATTTTCAAATTATCTGCCTTTTTTATGTATTATTTTTCTTTGTTTAGTTCTTCAATTCCCTCTACTACCTCTGGCCTTTTGTAGTGATTTTTTTTAAGACTCTTCACTTCTGTGTACTGACATTTTATTAATCCTTCCTCCCTTCACCCCCTCCAGCCCACCCCCATCTATCTTTCATAGTCCCAATTTGCCACTTTATTTTCCTTGTGAAATCTGGGAACCAGAGGAAAAAAGGAAAGCAGCACTAATGTGTGGGCTGCAAATGGGACAGAAATCATTATCTTATTTTGAAAGCAAAGTTATTGTAATGATTCTGTTGTGCCTTAGGAGAAGCTTAATCATCTCAATACTAGCCCATTTTTTAGTTAGTAGCCCGGTTTTGAAGAAGACCCACTGTGACCATAGGAATGAGCGGTGATTCTTACAGAATTTGGACAATTAGAAGTAACTTCCCTAATGAAGCCACTGTGATATGTAAAACAGTGGTGTAAAACACTGGATAGCATATCACAGGAAAGGGAGTATACTGGGGGAAGAATTTTAAGCATATTGCAGAGTGAGGTGTGCACTCTTCTTGGACTTGAAATGAAAAGAAACTGTGCCTCTTAATCCTCTAAGAGCCTTCAGAAACTTTGTCACCTTATCCTATTGAAATTCTAGTTTGGAAGGAAATTAGGCAGCTTTTCAAATTAAAATTTGGCTAAGATACAGTAACTTATAAAGCACAACCACTGAAAAGGCTATATTCCTTATTTCTTTATCCAAATGGAACAGTCCTGTCAAAACCACAAGTTGATGTCCACAGTCCAGTCCCTTCAACTCGCTCCATTTGCTTTTTTACCAGTCCAAGCAATAAATATCTGTAGGAAGGAAGGAGATGAGTTGGAGGTGCAGGGTTTCTAGCTGCTTTTCCTACTGTCCATAAGGCTAGCTGCTTCTGACCTCATGTGGTAGGACAGACTCCTGAAGGAAGGCCTGATCTCTGAACCTGCTCTCCTGGGCAGCTGAATTCGAAGTAGCATGCAATCAGCAACTTAAGCCAGGTCCTCACAAAAAAACCTCACCACATGTTGTTCAGAGATATGCTTTTCATTGCTGTTGTTTAGGTGTTTATCTGCCAGAAGGTTCCGTCGATGATAATCAGTATTGTGTGGAGTTTTCATAACTAACACTGGGGCTAACTCAGGACCCCAGAGTGGTGGAACCACATTTTTGTGAAATACCACCAGAGGAACAGGTTAACTAGCCCAGGAACAAGCCACAGCAATGTAATCCTACTACTTGTAGGACCCAATCTGTGTTGTCATACCTGCTTCTTCACAAGTAACTCAGGTACCTTTAAAAGCTTTGCTTTAAAAGCTTTGCTTTTAAAGCCTGAGAAGCTTGATGGTAGGAGACAGCAGATGTGATTTTTTTCCATCAGTATTCCTGAGGCAATGGGCAAAAAAACAGAAACCCTGGAGGAAAATGAACACATCATAAAGCTGGTATTAAATATAAGTGGGAATTATCCTTTTCTGGAAATACCTGTCTCCCTCTGTTGACCATAGAGTGGCCTAGATGACTAGCTGGGACCAGATACGTAGGTAGAAAAGGTTAAGGGAGGTGAATCCCAGTTCCAGGGTAGATGTTAAACCAGCAAAATACTGGTTTTCCTTTCCTAGCTTATTGCACTTGCTGAGCCAATATAAGCCATTCCAGCAAAAAGTGAATTTTGCCAGTATAAGCAGTGTCCACATAAAGAAAGTTTTGTTAGTACAGCTATCCCTATAAAACTGTTAAGTGTAGATGAGACTTTATTTGTTTTATTTGGTTTTGCAACCTTCTTTATGGATTTTACTTTTATTATAAACAAGCCGTAGATTTTGCCACAGTCTATGAATTTGCAATCGGTTGTTTTTAGTGGTATCAAGGCATGTAATCACCTTGACAACAGAAGCCAAATATACATGCTTAACAAACCGGTATGCGGCAAGTATTTCCTATATTAATCTCTCCAAATGCAGCAACTGGGTCATTTTTCCTAACTCCAGCTTCTCTGTTTAGTTTGTTCTTGAGCTTTGGAGCTCATGATCTTTGCGTGTCCCCTACCTCTGGAGGGGAGGGAAGGTATTCAATCACGCTCCTTCAGTGCTTAATCACAACTTTAATATGGTTTCCTTCCTGGTTGGTCGTGGCATATATTGAATTAGGAAGCAATCCTGTCCCAGATCCACAAACATACTGCCAACCTTATTTCCTCCACTTAATGTAATCCAGTCTAGGCCTGGATAATTGAAGGCTTTTGTTACTCCCACCCTGCCCTTTTCACATGCTTCTTATATGTACAGTATATAAGTCATTTCTTAGCCCAGTTGTTCTCTCAAAACAGGTGGTCTATATTATATTCCTTTGGGGTCTGACTCTGCTTTCATTTACCTTGTCATAAATCAAGAGTAGCTCTACCAAAATGAATGATATTATGTCAGTGTAAAGCTGATGTAAATGAAAGAAAAGAATTTAACATTATTTCCTACTACTGTTCTTTCTGCAGGAGGTGGACTCAAAAGGAACCCCTAATATGTGGTATTCCCTTTATCTCACTTTTATGCTCCTGTTGGGGCCCTTCATTTTAGAAATTGTCTCAACCGCTGGATGAACCAATTTTAAATGCCTGAAAGGTCGTTCAGCAGTAAAAGCTGAGTCTGTCTTCTGAATGGAGTATGCCTATGGGATTCAGGAGCCCTGCTCCTACCTGCTGCATAGAAAAGTTGATGCACAGTCATATTTCTATTATTTAATGTCTACAGTCCTTCCTCTTTCCGTTTTTATGAAATGGAGAATATGATTGCCAGAGACAGAAAACTGTAGCACTTGAGTAAATCACTGAGCCTGACGTTGATTTTAATGGGTCTAAGATTCAACCATCAACACTTATTACAGAACTATGAATCACCGCATTGAACCAGGTCCAGTCTTGTAGCCAGTCTCTTCACACTTTAATTTCCTGTACTAACCATAATCTGGAAGAGGGGATATTTGGTGATGGTTAAAAGTGAGGCAGAGATAAGAATAATTTACCCAGAGTCTGTCTGTGCTCACTTTGGTTCCATTTTTAATTTTATCAGGTTGATCCATCCTTTCATTCAGCAATGGAAGTCCCATGGCAATCTTCACTGCAGTGTGCTAAACCAAACCGGACTGAATAACATCTGGAACATTTTTTTTCTCTATTGGCAATTACTCAGAACAGAATCAGAATACATTTTTCTAAAGTTTAGAGTGTGTGGATAATGAGGAAATTGTAAATGACAGATTCTAAACAGTATGATTATATATATATTTTCCCTTTTTTTAATAAGCTAATTCAATCAGTATCAGGGTTGGGGTGCAGTAAAGGGACACAGAGGTCAGTTCATTGCAAAAAACCTCTTAGATTAGTGTAAGAAGTGTTACATTTGCCACATAACTTTCCATTTTTATTCTTTGCTTTTTCAATTTGTGAACAGGTAAGAAAGAGCATTGTCATAAATGTTTCTTTTTTTTCCAAAATTTATGGAGGATGTTACTGTAAATGCAGTATTTCAGATTTAATGCAAGATTCTGTAACATCGCTGCATCTCTCTGCCCAAAACTGATAGAGAATATCTTTCATGTTGAAGAGCTGTTACTGCTTAATATTTATCAAATCACAGCTTCAAAAACGAAATGCCTTTACTAAGAGAGCATTTAATCACCAAAACTAGAAAATATTAAAAGAGACTGATAAAATTTTAATATCACGGTGTATCAAGACTAACTTCGTTTGGTAACTTTTCATCAAACACAGAAGTATTTTCTGCCCTTCAAAAAATATTTTTCATTCATGTCAGTGCTAAACACCTCTGTGGTTCATGCCTCAGACCTGTTAGGATCTGTCATCTAAACCTTCCCCCTCTCTGTTCTCCAGAGGATCTAATACTTTAAATGTTCTTTTACCATCATTAGAACAAACCTACAAAATGTGGCACTGACCATCACATTCCTTAAAAAATATGGTTGTGTCGTCCTTCTGCTGTCATAAAACATCTCAGAAATTGAGTTCATACCAAGAAATGGTTAACTTAGTTTAGTAGATTGTTCATCTCAAAAATGATTTAACCTCCAGTCTACAGGTTCCATCAATTCAGCCTCCTTTTGGAGTGGTTTCCCTTCATATAGGAAATAATTAAGGAGATGCAGAGTGGTCAGGACACTTTTTTGAGGTGATGGCATGAGTTCCGAGTCCTGCCCCAGCAACTAGATTTGCAGTTTTTGGTAAATAACTAATGGGGAAAAAATGCATTTCCTCTTCTCTTTGAAGGAAATCTTGAACTTTTTTCCAAACATTTAACCAAGCCAAAATAGTCTATATGTGTGTGTTTGAACCCTCTTGGACAGAAGAAGGAATTGAACCATTGAACCAGAGCCTCCCACATTGTGTGCATCTCATTGTATGAAAAGAGGAATAAATTTTGGAGCATAAACTATAGCTGCGTCTCAAATGAGAAGTGCAACCCCCACTCTGCCTGTGAGAGAAATGGTTTAAGCACTGAAGTCCAACACGGGTTTTACGGATATAGCTCCGAACTGGAAGTAAGACACATTTGCGCTAGACATACTGTGGATATGTATACTTGCTACCTTAGTTATTTATAATGTCTTGAAATACTCTAGACATCACCAATATATAAGTATGCACGCGTACAAACACATACTTTGGTTTTGAGACACAAAATTGTGCACACAGACGGCCATTGTAACATCTGACCATTTAGTCTCAATTCTGTTACCCTGCTCTCCACAGCAAAAACCCATTCCTGAATGGGTGCAATGATTTAAAATGAAGTCAGTATCTGCATCACTCACCTCACTATTCTCACTTGCAACATGAAGGAGAATATTTTGTTTACCCACCACCATTACTCATAGCTAGGGAGAAACACCCTTGTGAGACCAGGAGGGCTGATTCCCATCTCACTTGCCCGAGTTCAACACCATTTCAGACTGCCAGGACTGCACCTAGTCAAAATGGTACAAATGAGGCAAAAAGTCATCTTTGGCTGAGCTGGAGGAACCCAAGAGGACCCCCATGGCAAACATCTGTCGTGAACATAAATAGCAGTAGGGATGTATGGCTCACCTAACGCTTTCAAGCCCTCCCAGTGGTGTGGCTTTTGTGGGTGAGATGTTCAGGTTTAGGCCCATGAGCACATTTGTTTCATCAGGGTATGAGTATGAAAACAAGGACATGAAAAGGAGTGGGCAAGATGGCTGGGCGGGAGCCACACCAGAAGTCCAGGCAGGTTGCTGCCGCCCAGCACATTGCTCTCTGCTTGGGTTAGGTTAACTCGTAAGCGAGGTGTGATGTGAATCAACCCCAGGACGTGTCCAAACAGTTCCAAAAGCCTGCGAGAAGCATTTCTGAGGTGGGACCAGCTGGCAGTGGGAGCGGGGGGGTTGGAGGGGAAGTGCACACATGGTAAAAGCGGGTGGCAGTCACGCAAAACCTTAACTTCTCACCGGGCAGTGACCTTAGTATGTTTTCATGTTTATCTAAAAAGATAAAAGGTATGTGATTGCTCAGGAATGAAAACATGGGTAACATTCAAACAGAGGAAAGCAGAAACAGCAGTTTAAAAGGCAGGGAAATGTGAAACAGCACTGAGAAACGTTTGACTTTGCCTTTTCTTGCTGTAGAGGTCATGGCTGCATTATATTGAAACAAATAGGAATGACCGAGCAGAAGGTTTTGATAATGTGGAGCAGAGCTCTTCTAGGGATACTTCTTACTGTCAGAATTTGTAAGATCCCAAAGCTAACAGCATAAATATGACCAAAATGAGCGGCTTCAGATTTTTCTAATTGCAAAGGACGCATCGAGTTCAGGATTTCTCAAACGAAAGAGGCAACAACGAGAGCCGGAGCTTGTGAATCTGCCTTGTTTTTTGCATAAGGCCCAAGGAAGACCATGTGTTTCTTGAGAATTTTTAGCTCTTTTGGCTTCTTTATAAACACCAGATAAAACCATGACGGTAAATACTTTCAGGCCAACATAAAATAAATGAAATTAAGGCATAAAACTGTTAGGAGGGAGTGTTTTGTTTAAAAACATGAGGGCAGATTCTGAGTGGATGCAAATTAAGGTCGCTCCAGTGAAAAACAGCAATTTACATGAGGTGGATTGAGCCTGTGATGTTTCTGAGGTATTGCCTTTATACATATCTGATTTGATAAAACTGCTAGCAAAGCAGACTCCCTGTGTACAGACACAGACAGCACGCTGCTCAGACAAAGGTCCTGATTCTTATCTTGCACCAGTTTCACACTGGTGCAATCCCATCACTACCAGCCACTTTGCTCGGGATCTGCTCTTGCCGTTCAGACTCGCGTCAGCCATGGGACCAAAGTTTCTCTGTGAAAACTGGGAGAGAGAAAAATTGCAGTGGGGAAAAAAAGGATCAATTTTTCATTTGACACCAAGTGAATCATTACTTCCTTCTGGGATGTAGTACCTTTTCCCACTGTTGGCTCCATTTCCCATAATGCCCTTGACCTCGGAGGTCACCTGTCATTGGAAGATGAAGCTCAGAATAAACAGAGAAGACCCTGTGGTGTCTCTTATCTCTCCGTTTTGCCTCAAATCTCCGGGCGGAGTTTTAAATTATTCATCCACTAGTGCTCTCTGCGAGTTACACGTCTCCGTCACCTACCCCCCCCTTTGCTTGCCCATTTGTGAGTGAAGGCGGTATCCTTGGGAACCTTATCAGAGATCACAGATTCAGGCTCCAGAAATGAAATAAAAGAGGAAATTGGCTGTATTAGCATAAGAGGAGTCAGCCTGGAGTTGAATACACACATCACCCAGAAGCACCACTGGCTTCTCTTATCAGCAACGTCTGATCACCACTTCTCTATACACACGCACACAGGCGCACATGCACCACACACATGCACACACACACACTCCACTCTTTAATTCCACCCAGCCCATTCCTTTGTTCCAGCTCATGCGAGGGAACACATGAAATAAGGTCAGATGGCATGAGTTTCCTGAAGCGGTTTTCAACGCTCACAAGTTCTCCTAGGTAAAATAGCAGAAAACAGCATAAAAAAAAAAAAAGTTAATTTTATTTTTTGGGTTTTTTTTACAGAAGTGTTGGTAATCCTGTAGCCTCCACTGAAGGGAAAAAAAAAGTCAGGATAAAGATTTAAGATATGGAGGTTCTGTTATTAGTTCAAGTATGATTCCTAGACCAATCTCTCTGTTTATCTCTCTCTAGTGTCTCAACAATAACGCATCACCATGCTTTATGAGTTTTTTTCAGAATATAAAAATCTGATAGCCATATAACATAATTGGACATGTTTTTGAAAATTAATACAGTGAATAATTTTGAAATTTAGAGGTGCAGATTTATGTAATTGAAACAAATTATTTTCCTGTGCTTCCTTTACGTGGAGACGTTATCTCTTTTACTACAGTTGTGGCAAGCACTATACGTTGTTTCTTCCCAATCAGAAAAGCTTAATTGGAAAGGAAAAGAAAACTATTATTTTATATTCTCCATGGCATGGTGAATTGAAATTTTTAAATTCTGCTTCCCTTACCTTGTTGGGACATTACTGTGTGTATGGCTCCGTGTTTTGCTTTAGTGATGTACATTATTCTTCTCATAGTTGCTGTTGACAGGGTGGCACCTGCTGTGCCTGTTGCCATTGAATCTGGTAGCTGGAGAAAAAAAGATCAGAGGGAATTGATGCTACAGACAATGGAAAACATGTCCTGTGAGATCAACTTTGCTCACATTTAGAATGTTTTTTCTACATCTTGTGAAAAATAGCAGAAACAAATTTACCTTCTATTGAGAGCTGTGATTTTTTGATGCCCAAATTTGGTAACCTCCATGCAGTTTTACTCATGGTAATATCACCATATGTCTGCAAAATGTGGCTCCTTTGTTCTCTAATGAATATTACCAACATCACACAGTAAACATGCATTGACTTTACACAGTATAAGTGGTGGACTAAATTCTATGACCCTTTGTTAAGCAGAGCTTTGACTGAAATAAAGAAACCATTTTCCTTCATTTTTAATGATGGAAGCAAAATGGAAACTTGTGTTTCTTGATTTTTGGGTCAAAACATGAAAAATAAAAAAAAAAAGCAAGTGTAATGGTTCCAATTCTCTCAGTGTTTTTTATACTGGAGTTGCCACTTGTGTACATATAATAAAAATAGATTTTTATTGGATTCATTCGTGTTGCTGTGGATATATAAAAAAGATGTTGGTTCAATAATCCTTTCCCTATATTCAAATAGTGACATGAATTTCTAGAAATATCTGCATAATTTCTCCTTAGAACTGTGCAAAGTCCTCCTGATGTCCTTGCCAGCCAGAGTAACAACTATCTACGCTTATAGGTCTTTGACAATATTTGGTGGAAAGGATTGTAGTTACACATAGAACAGACCTTAATTGGACTCTGAGTAGGAGGCATGATATATTCATTTGTAACCGTATGCAGGACTGATGCCAAATTATTCTGTGAAATGACTCTGTGGATCTACTGAAGTTGTTGGCAAAACAGCCATTGACCTCAGAAAAGCCAGGCGTACACCCTTAATATCTACCTTTCTGCTCTTGCAGTATTCATCAATGTAGGAGGTCATGGTATCACAAGAGGGTAGCTAGGAGGAAGATGAGGGCGATAAGAATAACAGGGTGCACTTTTAGTTGTAGCATGCAAATCTTCTTCAGTTCCTTATATGAGTGTGTTGTGCTAATCTGACCAAGAGTAAAGCATCTGCTCGCAATGTCAACAACAGAAAATGAGAAGTGTCATCACAACTTCTATTTGTGACACATCTGGAGGCTGAAAATGAAAGCCTATGTATTAATCAAGAGGCTTTAAAGATGATACATATTTAAAGCAGAGAGGAGAGCTGAAGACATGGTGACTTCTGTTAAACAAGATTAGACTTGTTTATTTACTAATTTAGCCTGTCTCAGTGAATGAAGCTGCTGTAGGCCTCCTGCACAGTCAATGGAGTTAAACCTCAGTTGGTTAAGTCATACATACCCTGGAGGTACTTGGCTGTGTCCATGAACTGCAAAGAGAAATTGGGGGAAAAGTGCTCTTTCTTCATTCACTACCTCCTTTGTTCACTACTACTTTGTTTCAGTATATCGGACAGAACAAAAATGGACCAGAGATCCTAAACCGTAAAGGTAACGCATATATCAGAATGTTACAATCTATTGATTGTACCAATAAAATTCATATCAATAAAAAAGGTGTAAAACCAGCATTTAGTAATATATAATGGGTTTTGTGTGAATAACAGATGTTTTGTTATATTTTAATTAACTCATTTAATTCTTTTATAAGTTTGGGGTTTTTTGGTTTTGGGGTTTTTTTTGGTTTTTTTTGTTTGTTTGTTTCCTGTGGGAAAAAATAATCTAAGAAGCTGCTGAAAGTTAGAAAGAATACTGAAAGAATCAAGAATATAATGTAGACAATAAAAGCAGTTCTGTCTTTGTATGAAGTGACTAGATACTAACCTTTTCTCAGTCGTTAAGATCAGTGTCTCATCACTGGGCTTAGTGAAAGCAAGATTTAACCTTTGTAGATATTCCTCAGGTCAATGGGAGCTTCCCAGATAAGGGATGCTCTCCTTCATCCAGACTTTCTAGTATTTCTTGCTGACAGAGTTATGACATTGATTAACATTCTTCGAAGACATGGAAAATCCCATAGACTATGATGACTGGTGAAAATCACTATTTCTGTTTAACCCAGTGTTGCAGCGTCATGTGGAGGAATTTACAACCCATGTCATGTATCTGGGCTTGTTCAAGGTATAATACACTAAATATTTCAACTTCTAAGTCATTTTGGCTTATTAAATATGATTTTAATGAAAAGTTATTTGCAGAACAGCTTATAGTGCTTGCAGATTTAATGGAAAAGAACTTCCCTTCACATGAATTAAGTGGGGGTTTTGCTGTTTACAGAATGCTTCTTTCTTAAAAGACATCATCCCTTTTAACCATTGCAGATGCCAAATTTTTCCTCATTACAAGTTTTCTGATTCTTCAAACACAAGTTTTTTATACACAGACATTTTATCCTGTAGCAAATTGGGACCTTTAAGAGCAGAAGTACCATGCCTTCTGTAATTCCACAGTACTACAGGTTCTAAGTTAGCTACCTTAAAAAGACTGTGCTGTACTCATCATGCCTGAGGCAACTCTTTCTTCTCCAAGCCTTTGACTTCCCTGCAAATCCAGCACGTTTCCATGTACTGGCTCTATATAACTCATGTGGTCAAGCCTTCTTTCTTTTCCCAACCTGCAAAACAAGAGATGTACTTATTTTTTGAACAAAAGGTGGTATGTTTATGCAATCATACATTAGTCTGGGACTCAATGTTCTGGACATGGGCCTAAAGGTAAACCTTAAGTCAGCCTTGAACAGGGCTCTACAAAGTGTTCTTATGTCGGTCTACAATTACTTGTGTAAGTCAGTACAATATATTCCCACTTACTGTGTAAGAAGTGATTGCTTGCCTTAGCACCATCTGAGCAAAAAGGTTGGCAATCTGGAGGGGCAGACAACTGTGATCTCCTCTTTCTGCAATATATGTGAATCATTGTGACAAGTCGTCCATCTAGTATTTACCCCCCGGGGGAAATAAGAGCCCTGTTTTAGGAATTAACTAAGACACAGCTTCTTTATTCCAGGTTTTAGAAGCTGGTGTTACTATAACGAAATGTTATGGCAAATCTGCACGTGTTCTACAGCTCATGAATTCATTACATCATCCTACTGATGACAAACCTCACTCTACAGGATTTCTTAATTTTGAACACCTGCTGTCTTTTGAAATCTCTCCCACCTCTTGGATGTATTCCCATGTGAAGACATGGCCGTTGCCTTGGAGTCTAATTTAAACTTTTTGCACCTACAGATCCCAAAGCCCGGGACAGAAGCTGAAAGTCCGGGTTTGCAATTCTCAACATTACACTCATAATCTGTTTGCTTATATGTGTAAAAATGCCAAAATATCCTTTTTTTGGTCTTCTATTGGTAATAATCAATTAGCAAATACATGCAGTTTGTCACTTATGTAAGACAGTGTTATAGTATGCTCATTTTACATGCAAGTGAGCAGATGCACAGAAGACATTTTGGTAACTTGGTCAAAGCCATGCTCTCTATTCAAAGCTAAACCTCAGAGTTCCAGTTTCGATGCCATTCTCATCATCAACTGGCTTTTACATTTTGGTGGTGTCCGGGGATAGTATATGAGAACTCTGTTTTTTCAGGGGGACCAAGATCTGCATCTATACTATGAATCACACAGCAGATACATGGATATAGAACAAAGCAAGTCCATGAAGCTGTCCAGAGATGATCATCTTTATATTTCTATTTCCTAATAAAGGCTTAAATGATTTCCTTTTGCTTTGAAGAAACAGATGCCCAGTTTCTTATCCAGATCATGTCCTTGCAAGAGACCAAAAGGACATCAACATGTTATTTCTGGAAAGGCCCACACATTCCTACGTAACCATTAAATTTCTGGGAAAAAGTTATTTATAGTTACAGCTATGCAAGGCCAATTCAGTGATGGAGAGGTTTGGAAGGTGTACCAGAGCTCTGTTTTCATGTACCAGAACCTGTCCCAGCTGTTTTCCTTTGGACTGCAAATAAACTGACTTTGCAGTCATAAGCAGAGTATTTATCCTCCCTCTCCCTTAATTAAAAGCCTGTATTCAAATGTGTAACTACCATTTCTTATCAGGAGTCTTTAGCCCACAAACTGCATTTCAAGAAAGTTTCAGACACAGTCATATAAAAGAGGTTTCAGAGATGGGACTTCATCAACGCATAAACATTTGGAAAACCAGCATCTACCTGGGAGGCCAGATATTCCATGTTCAATAATTTGAGTAAGACATACTATCCTGTACTGCTTGTGATCGCTTTTGAAGGTGTAGAGGGTTTTAGCAGGGCCCAGGACAAGGGGTAATAGTTTTAAACTAAACCAGGGCAGATTTAGACTAGATATAAGGAAGAAGTTCTTTGCAATGAGGGTGGTGGAACACTGGAACAGGTTGTCCAGACAGGTGGTAGATGCCCCATCCCTGCAAACTTTCAAGGTCAGGTTGGACGGCGCTGTAAGCAACCTGACCTAGTTGAAGATGTCCCTGCTCATTGCAGAGGGGTTGGACTAGATGACCTTTAAAGGTCTCTTACAACCAAAACTATTCTATGATTCTATGATTCTATATTCAAAAGACCCATGAAAAGAGAAACTTTTCTTCTCCTGGAGACCTCTGAACAGCTTTTTGGGTGGCAATGGATTTCAGTTGCTATTAATTTGGACGGAATTCAGACCAATGTAGGAAGCACAGTGGTCATGTCCAAACTAGTCATGGAAATCAGGTTCTGCAGCTGGTTTTTGTTCTACTCAGAAATTCAATAGGATAAAGGATATTACAGTTTTTGCTGTATTCAGATTTTATTTAGGTTGCTGTTTCCTTGTCATGTGCTAAACTGGGAAGCCCTGGTTACAGAGGGAGCCATAAGGTAGTAGTCAGGTGAATTGGACCGTGTATAAGAATATATCTCCATCTATCTAATGTACCCAGCTCTGTGTGGGGACAAGACTAGAAAGTCTTCTACACTGGTGCCAACAATCTGACATCTGGTTAAAAAAATAAAAAAAGGCCACTGATTTTTAATTCTTCCCAACATTTTACATTTCCCAAACCTGCCAACAATGAGCCATAATCTATGTAAAGGCTTATGAGAGCACACTAAACCTACTGCGGCTTCCTCAGTGCCATCCCAGAATGCTGCTTCAGGTTTTCAATAACAAGCTTAGATTGGGATTTCATTATTTAATACTGCTGGGGTGGAGTTTTTTGGAGGGGTTCGTTGTTTTTTTTGTTGCTTTTGTTGTTTTTTTAACAGCAGTGGAGGTCATCAGAGAACACACAGCTCATGAGCTCTCCATGTGTATGTACTGGACACTTAAGTAAGGAAGCAGGATTCTTATAAAACTGGACCTATCTGTTACGTGTGTTCCCAAAGCTCTGCATTGTTTTCTCTCTGATGTGAAATGTATTGTATCTTTAAGTTTTCCTAAATGGTCTGAGCTCTCTTTAGAGAACCTTAGTTTCCTGCACCCACTATGTGGAGAACCATAAGGAAAGGTAGACAACTGCATTTGGGCAGGTGAGTTAGCATGCTTCTAGCTATCTAATGTAGACAGCTTAATTGGCACCTCAAACTTAGTTGTTGTGAATGTTCCCCCTTTAGTACAAGAGCAGATACCAGATTAACAGAGGATGATGCATTACTGCCTTCTTTTGTACGTATTTTAACACACAGATTGACATTCAACATAGTGTTGTAATTTGCTCATTGGCTCAGATTATTTCCTTTTTCTAATTAGCAAGCAGTAGACATCTGAATTTTATAAATTTATGGGCAAAAGGAATGTTATCCTACCCCAGCTTGGTAACATAAACTAAAAACCCAACTAATTTTAACTCCTGGTTAAAAAAAAATAAAAGAATAAAGTAAAAAAGAAATAAACAGAAGGTTTCTCTTCTAAAGTATGCGAGTATCTTCTAAAAGTATTAAATGTATACTACATTGGATAGGACATTTCAACCAAGTCAGTAGGATGTTTTACTGGTGATACTTCTCTATTCTGTGGCACAGCAAAATCTAATGATTAATTAGCAATATTAGCTTAGTGCTAAATGTCTGAGGTTCTGTATTAACTGAAAAAAAAAAAAATTGCATGGTTGTCTTTAAGGCCAGAAACTGTAACCTCAGAACCACTCCTGATTTACATCAGTTGTGATGCTGTCCTAAGAAAGCTATATTGATTTACATCAGGTGGTCTCCTGTGTGCGATTCAGCTCTACAGGTAAATAGAATGCACATGGATTTTAAGGGCATGATTGGAAAACAGAAATAAAATATGCAGTTATTCTTGAACTTAGGAAATCTCACAGCTATTCAGGCTTCATTATATTCAACCAGGAAAATATGGGAGTGCAGATAACCAGACCACCCTGAAAAAAACTCATTTAAAACTGGACTTTGGAACTCCTACAAAGAAAGAAAGGAAAAAAAGGAAAACAAAAAGCAAAAAAAAAAAAACTAAAAAAGAAAGGAAGACTTGTTTCTTTTTCACCCACAATGCTGATGTCTACTCCTACTTGCTTCTTTCACACCAATGCATAATGTCTTTGGACGCTTATCACAATAGCCCCCTTGGTAAATGAATATTTTTATTGCAGTAGCCTTTGGAACTTTAACAAAGAAAGATGGATAGATTCCCACCCACAACATTAAAGTTTTCCTATTCACTGACACCAAACCATGTTCTAATGTTTAAACAAACCCAAACGCTTGGGAAAATTTAGATTTGACCTCAGTGTGCATGCTAAACAGTTTACATTACAGCAAACTCTAGTTTTCCCTAATGTGTATAGCACTTTGGAACTTTGTCAAAACGGAACAGTTTCAAAGCTGTATGATCTTCACCCGGGGGCTTAATTGAAGCGGCATGAAAAATATTTCTTTCTTTACTTTTTTCCTTCTTTTTCTTTTTTTTTTTTTTTTTTTTTTTTTTCCCCCTTATAAAGCTGCATCTGAAGCTGGATACTCTCCAAAAAAGCTTATGAAGCTGACAAACATTTACCTCCCGGTCCTACAACCCTAAAACTTCCATCGTAGAAATTCAGAGCAAAGGTCAGACAGAGGAAAAACGTATTAGAAGAGGCATGACAAGCCAAGTTTTATTCTACTTGAAAAGCCAGCTTTTTAAAGTTCTTTTCCTTTCATATTGGTTGTTTGAAAAGAGATCTGAAGAAAAGTCGAAATCCCCATGTAAATGCATATGTTTTCAAATGGGAGGATACCTATGTAGATGCATATTAAGCTGCATATAACTTTGGTGGGCAAGCCATGTTTGAAGAGCATTCCCAATGTAGTTGACGCTCATGTCGTTTTTGAGTCCCCATTGAAGTTCATTTGCATCAAATAGGAATGAATGTATAAAAATTAGATGTTTAATTTGTGGTTGCCAATGGCATAAGAAATATGCATATGTGTTATTTTCTTGCCAAGCAAAACACTTTTACAGTAAATGTTGTATCTGTATAGCTCTAAAATGGATTGTATATTCCAAGATTTATACCTCAATACTGGATTAGGTACTATAGTGTATTTTACTGGATGGCTGGTGGCTTAGGTCCACAGAATATTGTCAGTCCAAACTAGATAAATTACCAAAGAATCACATATATATTGATGCGATTTAAGCATGAGCAAGAGTGTAAGTGCACAAACTTTGCGAAACCTTTTTAGTGTATATTGATTTGAGCATCACAGAACCAAAATACAAAACCAACAAAACCAATGCCCCTAATAAGGGATTAATTTAGGAAAATCATAATAGAGTATACAATACAGTTTAGAGGCAGGCATCAAACATAATATATGTAACTTGAGCAGTCCTATTTATGCTCCCATTTATTCTAACATAACTCCATTATTTTTTCAGGTTCATCCCTGTTGATCACTTTTTAGACTGGGCAATGAGGGGAAGGATTGGGAGAACAGACCCAGTGGTTCTCTACAATTTTCTACAACCAGGTATTGCAATCTTTCTTTCATCTGATTAATTGCATGGATGGGGATATTTCAGTTCAGCTCACAAAATTAAATCCAGCAAAGATTATTGGATATGCTTGCAGAGTTAATACGAAATTTTAATCATCCAAAATATACCAGCTCCAGTGTGCTCCTACAAATCAAATGCAAATAATATACAGTTCTTTGGTCAAATCCTCAAGTGGGGAAAATCAACTAATCTGATCTACATCAACCGAGGATGGGATCTCTGGTTTAATCTGTGGCAGGATTTTCTCAAAGAACGTTTTCCAAGCGTAATATTCAAGATCCTGAGAACTTATGAAATGCTTCATAATGTGAAGATTCCTTGAAAATTCGAGAACACATCTCAAACTGTGATTTGAGACTTGAGGGGCATGAAGTTAAACTCTTTACAGCACTCTGAATATTTATAGGGAAAGAGAGATTTCACAACTCCAGCTCCACAACATATTAAGTACTTGCAGTTACTGTTACTGTCAGAAATGAGGGTCAGGGATTTTGTTTCATGTTAGGAGATCTCATGTCGTGTGTAAATGCTTCAGATAGAGGGCACATATGATACCTTTATCCATTAACTGAGCAGCCTGGCCAGACTTTTCAGTTAGTCAGATTTTTAAGACTGATTATTTAGCATTTTCCAATCCAGATGTACTGTATTAGTTTCAAACAGAAAAACTCAGTGTCTATGATATTCATCTTCTCTCACCCCCAACAGAGGTTAAAGAAATGAACAAAGTCATTAGAACCCTGTCAGTTGCTGTGTATTTTTTGGTAGAATAAGCATTACTTTTTAAAGATAGTGTATATCCAACCTTGTGGGAAAAGAATATGATGGAATTTTATAATGATTACATAAATAGGAACATATGTATGTTTAATTGAATTCTACACAAAAAGATTTTCAAAAGCTGTTCAATCCAGTGTAGATGGACTATCTTACCAAAATGTTCTCTTTAACCACTTGGTTTCTAAAAATGAAAGAGTTAATTGTAACAAAGACTTTATTTAATGATTTTTGCCACATTTTTCTTTGCTCATCCTATTGGATTTACATGGCAAATTAAAACAATTTACTTGTTTCTGATTGTTTGAAATGGTGGCTTATCTGAAAGCAGTTAAAAACAATATATAGTAAAAAAGCCCCTTCTCTCAGCAGATCCTAAATCCTAGAAATGCTTTAGTACGTTACAAGAAGATTGTGCCTACATGTGCAGAGCCTGACCCACAAAGGTGTATGCAAGATCAGGGATTCCAAAATAATTCTGATTTCTGGTAAGAATACTGCAGAAGCACAGTTACATTTGCAATTGGATTTCCCCTTGGGACACTGGTACCGCAGAAAACAGACTTTTCGTTGCAGTACATGAAGAATTAGGCATGTAACTAGATAAGTCGTACACTGTTACAATGGTAAAATTTATGCATACATTTACCTGGAGGCTTATAAAATACTAGGCACTAGATGTTTTCTAAAGAATTTAGCATAAAATTAAAGAAAAAAATGTCTGAAATATTTTCTTTCTTTCCCTCTGTTTTTACTTTTTATTTTGATCTTTATTTCCATCCCTCTGGATGCTTTTTCTGCCACATGTTAGAGAAAGAATTCTTCACTCACAGTAACAATGATAGTAATAAGGAACGGCTGAGCATCTGATAAATATCAGAAGTGATATTTGCAGTGGAATATTTAAAGTATACTTCTGTGTGATCAGAGATTCTTCTTTCTCATAGTAACTCAGAGTTTAAGTGCATGGGCAGAAGCAATCTTGTTCCTCAGTTCAAGCATTCTGTTTTTCTTGACCTTTTATCTCACACAGCCTACCTACATTTTCCCACGATTTAGGATCTCAGTCATGACTATCAGATAGCCACTGTCCTTCTCACACCTACATAGTGTTTTTTGAGCATTGCCCTTATTTACTGTTTGGGATTTCAATGCTGCAGGCTGTAAAGCAAATTATATGGGAGCAATCACTCCTCATTAGAACTTCAGCCCACAGAGCCAAGGAATTTACTGATGTGATCAGTACTAGCTGTGTTTAAGAGATGTTGGCCCACACCAAATGATTTTTCATTTATTGTTTTTCATGCTCTGGGATTTGTCACTGTATGAAAATAATTTCTGAACGAGGGCAACTATCGTATGTATGGTCACTACTTGATAGAGTAGGATGCAGAACAAAACTCCCTCTGTGGAGAGTAATCCACTGAAGAAGAACAAAATCAGCTATTTCTTTGAAGTGAATCCTAATAGTGTCATCACTCAGCTAATGATTAATATCTTCATGCTTTATTAGAATGATTAGATTATGTATAAATAAGGTGACTAAATTAGTCCTTAAATAAAGCAGTTGATTTTGCTTCATTTTGATGAAAGGACTAAATTTTATCTTCATTTCTATCAAGGTAGTATCCCTGGAAACCTCAAGATTTGGTAATACCTATATTAGTTTGCTAAAGTACTACACTGGGCTCCTTTCTGAAATGTAGAGTCAAAGACTGCTGACTTGAAGTCCTCATTATAGTGCCTGAAGCTGTTACTGCGAGCCCTAAAGCCTGGAAAGAAGCTCGATCTCAAGGCATTTCCCATCTCTCCTTTTCCCAACTTCTGCTCAAAAGTCTTCCAAAGGAGTTTCCATCACAATGATTAGCTGAGCCTCTCAAGAGCTCCGAGTTAGGCATAATTGTAGTCATTTTGCCACATATTAGCATGGCAACTGTCACATTTATTGTGCATATATCATTTCAGTTATGATCGAGTGGTGGCACATGAAGTTGTGGTATACCAGGGACCATGAAAATTCAAATGGAAAGGCAGATCCCTATCCCACAGACCTTACAATTTCTTTGGAGGACAAACAGAAACAGAAAAATAATCGAGCACAGTAAGCAATGTGACTGTTCTGCTCTGCATAGTTGGGAGCACTTTCAGTATATCAGGGACATAACCATTTTTTGCTGTTCAAATTCTCATTATTGAAGAAAACTTATTTTCACCTTCTCCTTTAATTTGTTTTTGCAGTTTACGGTATATTGTTTATATGTGGGCTTGAGGTAATTTTCCCAGAAAGTCCTATCACGCAGCAGAAATCGTATAGCCTCAAAGGAGATAAAGATCGTTCCAAGTCAATGCATGATCTCTGCTCTCTCCTTGTTTTAATCATGCAAAGGTGAGTGAAAGCACCTGAGAAACTGGTCAAATGAGTCAAATTTCATGGAACGTATTATTCTTTTCCAAAGCACACATTTTAGTAGCAAAGTGAAAAGCAGCTAACTAAACTGCTCATACTAGAAGAACAGTAAAATAATTGAGAAGAATGAGAAACCGGATTGTGTTCTTGCCTAGCCTACAGTGTTCCGATGGCTAGTACTGCTCAGTGTTGTTTCTGGACTGACCACGAGGTCAGTCTTCAGAGACCTTCACTGTCTTCATCACCGGTTTTTGGATTTGTGCTACCTAAGCATGGCACCATGTGAGTTTGTTTAGGTGCTGGCCACCTTCTGTAGATTTTTATAGTCATCCAACATCTGTGGCTACTTCAAACATGACCTCTTAGAGCCCCTGCTTTTTGACTGAAGCTCGTAGTCCAGTGGCTTTTTTTTTCTAGTCATAATAAGTAATTCTTATCTTGTTGCTTCTAAATTCTGAGGTCATCTCACATTCCTCTCCAAAAGGCAATCCTTCCTATGATAGGGCAGTTGGCACTAACTGGTTTCTGGGGTGGCTATCTCTTTCTATTGATTAAAGAAGGAGCTTAAAGAGCTAGCTTTGCCTGAGTAACTAATTTTATATAGTGTTGAATGGGTTGAATGTCATTTTAGGTGCCTCATTTTAAATGGTTAATGCCAGGAAGGACCAATTCCACCCATCCTGTGGAACTAATCATACTTCATTAAAATGCTGATTCCAATGGTACATCAGAATTAAAATACAACTCTTCTGAACTTCCTATTTAATATTAATCCCCCTATTTACTAATACTAAGAAAGAGTTTCTTAAAGATCTTCCAGTAGCAGAGTTTCCAAATGTGTGTGAAACAGTAAAAACAGTATGTTCCAACACACGTGATAAGTGCGAAAGGTACGCAGAGAATGTCTCTGCAGAAAAAAGCAGTAGAACTCAAAGACATAAAAAACCATATTTTTTTCTTGCAAAATATTTTTCATTGAGAGAATGCCAATTACATGTATCACAGTTATAAGAAGCAAAAGAACCAGTTCTAGTATAATGGATTCACATACTCAGCATACTTAAGAAATACATGTTATTAATTAATAACAGTTGGATTGTTTTCCATCTGAGATGATCCAATATAAAACTAAAGTTCCTTTCTGTAATAAGTGTTAAAAACTTCAAAGAAAAATATTTTAATCATCTTTTAACAATCTTAAAAAAGCTTTCTAAATAGGGGATAAATATTTTCTTTTTCATCAGGGAATCCCTTTTGACTTTCTTCTCACCTCTTCAATGAAGAATTAATTGTTTCTTATTGCAGACATTGCTACAGGCACATGATTCTCAGGGGAGAATGTTTCCGGAATTACTCCATGCCAAGCAATGGATTTATTCCAGTATAAAACCAGTGCACATGAAAGCAGGGTTATGCCGCTTTTGATACCTGTAGTACAATATGGAACAAACAGTCACATAAATAAGATCTGTCTCCACTGAGCGATTCTAGTTTCTATTGGTAAAGATTTTGTTTTATACATCTTTAAGGCTAACGTAGAACTGTGTGCCAAATGCATAAGAGTAGTACACCCCTTGTCGTATCCACCCATACCACATGGTGTGTATATTTTCTGGAACAGGAGATTTTGAAGTTGGAACTTTGAACGTCTTCAGGTATGCTGAAAGCCTCAGTCCATTTCTTCTGGGGATCAGAAGCAGAATACAAGGGAACACAGGCTTTTATAGTCCTATAGTTTTCATCATCATTACTTTTAGCTCTTCATAGTCATTTGCATGCTTTCTTTTTATGGATAGAGAGATAAAGCTCATAGGTTTAGAACTCCATAAATACTTGGATACAAATTTTAGGATTTTGTGTCATAAAAGGGAAGAGCCTACCTCAGACTAAAAAGCCCATAAAAAACAAAAGAAGAATGAATACAGTTCTGAAGACTTGTTGGCCTCTCCATTAACTGTCACGAGAAAGAAACCATCACAAACAACAAGAGTTATGTCCTTGACACAGCTACTGACTATTGCACAGACTTTGGGTAATCTACATATTTTCTGCATTTCAATGTCCCAACCCTAAAAATGCACATGATAGTGTTTTAAATTTCCCGAGATGGATACATACCCATTCAGGTTTTCTTGATATACATAATTTACAGACTGTTTACCACTGGAGCTAAAAGTTTCTTTGAAGAGAAATGAGAAATTTGAAAGATTTCCTTTGATCATGACTTTTATCATGAACAACTGCAATTGTTTCCTCAGACAGCCTGTCCAAAAGTGTGTGCAAAATTTAATTTTTAGCTGGACTAAGGAGAGAGGACAAGAATGGAAGAAATATGTTCAAATCTGGGAAATGTATGAGATGTGTGCAGAGAAGGGATAAATTTGTATAGAATATCGGCAACGGGTGAGGAAAACTGTGAGGGGGGTAGGACTTGATTGAAATTGTGTAGCAAAGCTGCAAAAGATGTGCTTTGCCTGTGCTTCTTCCTTCTGCCCCTGTGAGCAGTGAGGAGTGGAGACTCCTCAAAGTCCTCAAAACGCTGTGTCTTTCAACCTGGCATCTTCCCTACTCTTGCAGCGTTCCACAGCTACCATGTGTCATCCAAATGCCAGCAACTTGATAGGGGCAAACTTACTTAGAAGAACTCTCTTGATTTACACCTCATGGTCTACCTGATGAGTTAGTTTATTTGGATCATTGAGTTTGTGCATGGTATTTAGGGCTCAGACTTTATACAGGGTAAGGTATTACTGTGCTTCAGTCCTGTTAACTGTGTGCCTGGCAAAATTCAACTTGTGTACGAAGTGATTAGGAGCTCAGATTTGCTTTCTGATCACAAACCTTTATACACTTTTGTGTTGAAAGACAGAGATGATCCTATTTCTGACCACATGCAAGCCCATCAGCACAGCCAAGCAAGGACATTTCAAGATTAAGGCTGAGGATAGCTTGCCTCCATCTACTACTTCCCCTACCTATGGATATGAGTTAGAAGTGAGCTGTAAGTGGCCAGAAAACAGAAAAGTGGAGTAGGGGAGCGTTGATGCTGTCAGGCTTCCTTGTTTAAGGTCTGTGTGGTTGATTTAGCAGCAAACACTACGAGCAATGAAAAGGAGCCTGTTGGGAAGTGAATGGTTTATAATGATCATGGGTACCAATACCCAGATGGACAACTTTGGACAGTAAAGGGTTTATTGTAGAGTAGTATAGAGTATAAGGGTTTACTGTAGGTAGGTAGAGCTTTAGATGATCTCATAGTATCCCAAGAGACAGACTGATTCAAATTTCCACATTATTGGAGTAAATGAGAATAATTCTACTGAGCTCAGTAGTTTGACTTCAGCTGGTACCTTGTCAGAAGAGTCCAATAGGCAGAATACAAGCAATAACAATAGAAAGTTCATAAGCTAATTGAATATGTATTTCATAGAAAAAAAAACCCACACCTAACATTCTTTCCAGGAAACATACACAAGAATAATGATCTAGATATTAACTTATGAAATGTTGCCTACAGTCAGTTACTGTTGCGTGTCTTTCTACCGTAGACAAAACGAATTGGAGGCTTTGACTTAATATAATGAAAATCTTCTGTATTTTCCTCAGTTGAGAAGCTTCATTGAGTCTTTATATTAATGTTCCATTATTATATGAGATGGGAGAGAAATCTACCTGCTTTTCTCTGCCAAGTCTTTTATCAGACGAGAACATGTATTTCTGCAGTTGTGTGAAACAGAGAATTGCAGATGTTCAGAGCCTGTTTCCAGAAGTCACCCTTTTCTTGAGGTCCCCAACACCAATTTCTGTCACATCTAGCAACAGCTATTTTAGTGCTAGCAGGGAGAAGCTAGAAGGTGTCAGAGTGATAATGTGTTGTTTCGGCTCTTGCAGTTAAGTGTGTGCGAAAAAAACAGCTAAACAAAAATGGTTCTGCTTAAATTTCCATTAATTAAACCTCATTTATACCTGGCAAAATCTGCCCGGTCTTATTCATGTTTGAGAAATATTACTGGCTCCTCCCAAGATTGAGCTATGCACAATTTTCTCTTCAGAAAAAAAAAAACAACAAAAAACCCCCAAAAAACCAAGCACGCCTAAATATTTTCAAACTACTGGCTATATAGTAAACTTTTTCTCGGACTTGAAGCACAGGGTGGACGACAACTGTTTTTCGTTGTCGAGCTGTCTGCATAAATGACATTAAAAGTATTTCTCATGCTACCTCAGTTTCAGATACCTTACCACTTTGCTGATCTATACACACATTAATGAAAACAACCAACTTCATCTATATACCTTGTATTTATTATCTTTTTGTATAGTTCAGACCTAATAGCTGATGGGACATTTAATTAATAAATAAATACTGGGGTGGAAGAAGTTGCTCATGCTAAAGTCATTCCCATAACCAGTTTTTCAAGATGTTATCAATTTTTGTAATGTGATTTGAAAATTGATAGAAAAACTGCTTTTATGTGAAGGATGTGGGTTTTGTCGTCCCACAACCAGGCACTCGGTTTAAGCCCCTGTGTGGCCTTCAAAATATCTGATTTGGTTTGCCAAACTGGAAATGATGAGGAGTCAGGAACTACTTTACAAGATCAACCTTCAAGGAAGTGTTGGACACCCTGCTTTTATCAGCTGTGCTGGAAAAGCCAATACCAATTGTGTAACAAAGAGTTAGGTACTTCTAAGCAATTTAAAAACAGATGTTGGAGGGCTCTCACAGGATGTTTTGGTATTTTATACTGGGATTTTCAAAGTGTCCTGGGAGATTCAGCATCCAAATAACACACAATATCAATACAAACTCTAGAGATATTTCCCTGTATTTGGTTTACATGGCAAGGTTTTAGTAGCAGAGGGGGCTGCAGGGGTGGCTTCTGTGAGATGACACCAGAGGTTGCTCCTGTGTTGGACAAAGTCAGTTCCAACTGTCTCCAGGACAAACCCACTGCTGGCCAAACCTGAGCCAATCAGCAATGTTGGTAGCACCTCTGTGACAACATACTTAAGAAAGGCTAAAAAAGCTGTGGAACAGCAGCTGGGGGAGTGGTGTGAGAATATGTGAGCCATAACCCTCCAGACACCAACATCAGAGAAGAAGGAGGGGAAGGAGGTGCTCCAAGTGCTGGAGCAGATTCTGCTGCAGCCTGTGGTGAAGACCATGGTGACATGTGTTGTCCCCTTGCATCAAGGAGGACCATGGTGGAGCAGACATTCACCTTGCAGCCTGTGGAGGACACCACACCAGAGCAGGTGGATATACCCTGAAGGAAGCTGCAGCCTGTGGAGAGCCCACTGTTCCTGGCAGGAACAGAAGCCCGTGGAGAGGAACCCATGCAGGAGCAGGTTTTCTGGCAGGATCTGTGACCCTGTGGGGGACATAGGAAAGGACCCATGGAAAGGACCCATGCTGGAGCAGTTTGTGAAGAACTGCAGCCTATGGGAAGGACATACACTGGATAACTTCCTAAAGGACTGTATCTCATGAGACGGACCCCACACTGAAACAGGGGAAGATCATGAGGAGGAATGTGCAGCAGAGAAGAGGCATTATGAACCGACCACAACACCCCTTCTCCATCCCCCTGCACTGGTCAGGAGGAGGAATTAGAAGAGTTGGGAGTGAAGCTGAGCCTGGGAAGAAGGGAGGGATGGGGGGAAGGTATTTTTAGGTTTGTTCTTATTTCTCATTATCCTACTCTGTTTAATGGACAAAAAATTAAATTATATTCCCAAAGCCAAGTCTGCTTTGCCTGTGACAGTAATTGCTGAGTGATCTCCCTGTCCTTATCTTGAGCCAAGAGCCTTTTGTTGCATTTTCTTCCCCTGTCCTGTTGATGGAGGGGCAGTGATAGAGCGACTTGGTGGGCACCTGGTGGTCAGTCAAGGTCAAACCCACCACATTCCCTCAGAATTCAATGAAATCCCATTCTTAACTTTGCATCTCTCCCACATATCTCCAGCCACTTAACTGGTTGAGCCAAGCTAGACCCTACTTGCCCTGGGAGGCCATACAGCTGCTGAGAGACAGAGGCGCGATTTTGTCCAGGCTGTGACCCAGCCTGCCCAGGACTGCTCTCCAGCAGCTGTACGGGGAATGCAAGATGACTATGCTCCCACTTCAGGTGACTCATGTAATTGCCTAGAGTCAGCGAAGTGAAACCGAACCTCAGTGCTTTCATTTGCACCCCTTGAACTTTCACAGGACATGATGTTAGGTGCACGTCCCACAAAAGACACCAGCTGCCTCATCCCCTTCAAAGACAGCGGGTCCCATGGCTGTCATCAACCTTATGATTTAAGTTGCAGGTGACAGCAGGATATTGCCATGCATTTTATTCCATCCATGTATTTTATGCTGTTCTTGCAATAGCTACAGTCTTCAAAGGTGAGTGGGCAACCCTTGCCCTGCCTCAAATACACATTTTCTGGTCACTGGTCTGCATGCCACTGCAGTATTTAATTACACGTTCACCTACTGTATCTCAAATGGAATACAATGCCCAGCATCACCAGAAGGAAAGCATAGCTCATCCGAATATTATTATTCATCTACTCAACCAAAAACTGCAGTGCTTCGGTTTGTCTGGTGTCTCTGCCACCAACACAATGAAGATGCTGCATTAACATGCTGTCACTAAAAACATAAGGCATCTGATATTAGTAGGAATACAATTCCTAATCCTAAAACCTGTTCAAGTCTTAATATAGTTAAATCATTAAATCTATCTCCATCTTTCTCTCTCTTTCAGGAGGTACTAAGATACATACCCACCACTGTGAATGTGTTAAGTAAAGGAAAAAAAATTAAAAATTAAATATATATTTTCAAAGCCCCAAAGAAACCATTTAATGCTGCAAAAGAGAGAATAAATTGCTGATTTTTTTTTTCTTTTTTTCTTTTCCTTTTTTTTTTTTACAAATGGCTGGGAGTGTTATAATGTATTTGATTTTTTTTTTTTTTTCCAGAGGTAATCTTAGATGTGGAGTGAATGAACTGAAGTCTGTTATCAATCCATAACATCTGCTGCAGTGTCAAGTGATGAAATGGGTGACTCCAGAGCCCAAGACAGCTGGGATGGCTTTCTTAATGCAGTAGGGTATTGTGCAAACAAACAGGCACTGATACCGTCTATGGTTGTCACAATTATTCAAGCTGGTGATACATCTTCCTGTATTAGCTGCTTGAGAAGCCCTATTCCTTTTAAAAGTAAACTACTGTATAACAATCACCCATTCTGGTCTCTAACTCAGTTGAGTGCAAACATAATGAAACATTGGAAATAAAAATAAATTAAAATTTGCCACCAGAGCAATAAAGCATAAAATAAGTATATAAGAGCTTGGAAAAAAAATCTACTCACAGTTTATAGAGCTAAGAAATAATGTATACCTTTGTAGCTGAATCTACACTGGCAAGATAATTCTGCATCTCTGTAGTGCCTCCCAGTTAATGGGAAAACTAGTACATTGTTCAGAGAAGTTAACGATTGAGAGTTAGAAAAGAGAAAAAACAAATACAGATCACCAAAAACATCCTTTTGCCATTGCAGGATAATTACTGAGATCACTTAGGGGATTTTAGATTAAGGGCAATATTAAAGTGTTTCAAATGTAAGTAAAGAACAGGAATTTAGATTTGGTGTCCTACATATAAACCATTATCAGCCTTAATTCAACAAAATATTCTCTGCTTACAGAGTATATAGGAAAAATAATGCATAAAACTGCAAGGCACATGTTTTTAGAAAAGACTAAGACTCAGCAACTGGTTTTCATGAAAATCTGAAAATTATAATTTAGATTTGAATTATGTCATTTATGGACAGAATTTAATTCAACAACTACTTTCAGTCTTCAAACTCAAGAAAGATGTGAGAGAGAAATGTATAAATATAAATGTATAAATTCAAAGCATCTTTTATATTATTAATGTTTTTATTTTTCCCAAATGAAATGTTTCAAACTTCAAGAAAATTAAAGCTGCATTTGCTTTTGGAAATGGAGGTAAAGTTGTGATATTTTAAACAACAAGGCTACCAGAACCGAAAATAGAATTTTTCATTTGCACTTCATATTTTAATCAACCTAAATATAGTATATATTAAGTATATATATTGAATAATAAATTACGTATATATATATATGAACAATACATTTAAAAAAAAAATGTTTACTGAGTACCAAGTGTGAGTTCAAGCCCAAAATTTTAGAATTAGATTTTCTGACCAAACTTTATTTGCCTTCCTTCCTCCTTTCTCAGGAAAAAAAATAAATGTCTGACCACTATGAACATGACATCTAACTCCCTCTTGTACATGTGGGAGAGAGGGCACGCAGACCTGTGGAACTGGTTCCAATCTCACTGATGATGATGAGGTTGCGGTGCAGAAGGTAAGTTGCAAAACTAAGGGCTAAAAATTAAGCAAAAGATGAAAATAGTGTGCTTGCTCAGATGCTCTGCCTGATATTTGCCACGGTCTCTCTATTGCTCTGAATCAGACCTACACAGATCTTTCTGATTGATTCCCCTGGCATATCTGCAGGCATTGCAAAAAGATATGTGTTCTAAGAAAAAGGTGGGGTGGATGTTTTTTTTTTCCACATTAACTGAAGCTGGTGAATCGTTTTGAGGTTGAAGATTCTCCCTTCTCTTTCCCAAGATGTGAATAGAGTACTAAAATGCCAGTTTTATGTTCTCATGCGTTCCTGACAATAAAAGTACCTGATTTACCTAGATGTGCAGTATTGGTTATTGCTTACCAGGAGGCTGGAAGAACCCAAAGGAAGATGAATAGATTGTGTTAGATTAATTTGGTATGATCTGATTCTGTTAGATCTTCTCATCTGATTTAACTTTTCGAAACAGTGAGTGGAGAGGGCAATTTTCCAACCTATGACCTTTCAACGAACGTTAAACTGCTCCTGAAACGCCACGGTCATTACATATACATGGTGTGTGGCAATTGTCAGCAAAATTCATCGAAGGGCTAGACTGTCTGCCAGGGGTCAGGCTGGGTGGCCCCAAAACTGCTGGTCATCTGTTTCCCCCTCCCAAGGAGGGAATTTACGGTTTTGGCAGTGAGACTTGTAGGGACCATACAAAGTAAATGTTAAGAATCATATCCAGGTCTGTTAGCACAGTTACCCCAAAACATTTTAACATCCCTGAGTGAGTTTCAGACTGTGGATTACTTTCTGGGCAGTGGCAAAACCTCAATTTTTCTTAAGCAGCAACATTACTCTATTGCTGAAGAAATGCATTAGGAAAAAGCAGTGAAGGAAGATGCACAGAACATGCTGGGTCAGGGAGATGAAGGTATGGCTCCATGCTAGAGCAGCTACAGAGAAGCACGACTCCTTCAGCTCATCCGTAAGAGAGAAGAAAGTTCTCCTCCAGCAATGCAGAAACAGGAAGGAGCTCGGAGATCTTTTCAAGGAAGTGAAGAACAGTTCTCCTCGATGCCAGTGAAACAGAGAACCACCAGTATCAGAAGAACCTGAGGATCTTCACATGTAGTAAAGACTTCTTCCACCCCGAAGGAATAGATTTTGTGTGGACACCTGCAGATAAAATGAATTAATATGGTTTTATTTTTCTTGTGTTCCAAAAGAAATGAACTTCAGCTGATCACATACCTCTCTTGCTTTCCATTCCTCAACTTCTTTTCCTTTCAAAGACCTTCAATCTTAAAAAAGCATCAGCCATATGTGATGGGGGGAAATTTCTAGTGTGTTGAAATGCTCAAAGTTTTATTGAAACTGCCAGCATGCAGGAGAGGCCCTGTATGAGGTCTCATATTAGGGACCTCAGCTAGGGAAGAGCAAGATGGAAAATTGCTGCAGCATGAAAAACTGTGAAAATCCATTGATGATACTGATTCTGAAACCATTTATCTGTTAGAGAGACCGAGAACTGAAACCGAGAGTGTTGCAGGTGACTTCCATCATTCACTTCATTCATTCCAACCACTTAAAAAAAGACTGAAAGCCTTAAAAACAGAGCAATAACCTGCCTCTTCTGAGTATGTTTCCTACTCCATTTTCAAAACTTGGGTCTCCTTATGTAAAAACAAGAGCTGAGGTAATGCAAACAGGGATGAAAATACATTATTTTGCAGTAGTTGTCCACTTCTGTTGACGTGCCACAGGGACCCTCATAAGCATGTCCTCAGAGCACAGCTGCTCCCACCTTAAGAAGGTGTGCCATGGATTTAACCTGTTTGCGGTGCAGGAGGCTGCATAAATGAAGTACCAGATTGCTTGTTCTAGCTTTCTTCTCTAGTTTAGCCACCTTAACAAACAAATTTAAGAGTGTCCTCAAAGGCTGTTTCCAAAAATACAAAGAAGCTGCAAAGTCTTTGCAGAATTTCAGTGGTTGGAAAACACCAGTGAGAATTACAATGGTCATTCAGTAATTCATGCTAGGGACAAAACTCACATCGATGCTGGAAGTACTCTTCCGGTTCTTCATTTCCTCATAGATACTCTTCAGCAAAACACATGATTTTGCTGCTGAAATTTTCTTGTCTGTTACATAGAGAAATGTTGATCTGTATTTTCCAAGGCTGTGTACAGGTTAATTCATACTGACCATGAGAAAAAGAGAAACATTATTATTAGCAAGCTTTTATTGTGCTTTCATCATTCATTGCTGTGGAGACTGAATCAGATTGAGCAGACGATCAACTTGGGTAATTAGTGAAACGACTGAATAAATTTGAAGCTCATCTGTTGCGAAACCTGTATAGAGAGGGTTGGACTATCTTGCATTCCATGTTCCTTTCGCACAAGTGTAAGTGAGACACAGCGTAGGACGGAACTGGGACAGTGAGAAGCAGACCGAGGTAGTACAGCATGGTCTTAAACTAACTCCCATTTAAGCCCTGTTGCCCAGTTGCCTACTGACCCCTCTCCCGTTGACTCAGAAGTTTGTCATCCATTTCTTAGTTCTAATTTCCCTTTGTCTCTCTTTAAGAAGTTGTTTGGGGATTTTGGGGTTTTTTCCTCCCCCAGTAATTGAAATAAGTTTCTGGTGCTTTGTCATTTAAAAAAAATAAAATTGAAAAGAACCAAAAAATCTTGCAAGAAATTTGTCTCTGTAATGCAGGCTAATTGATATTGGCACAGGGTGAAGGGGACTGAAATTGAAAACATGAATGATACTGATACTTTAACGGTAACAAAGTGCATACACACAGAACATTTATATTTATTATTGTGCAGATATGTGCATATACTCAGCAGTACCAGGTCAAAATAAAACTGGGTTAATATTATACAGACTGAGGAAATCTGACATTTTTATGGTGGACAACCCTTTATAGGAGGATTAATATATCAACTAAAGTCCTGTTATTTGGACTGTCTAATGGAGCTGAAAATAACTTTGATATGGTACCTTGCATACATTATCATTATGCATTTCATTTTTCCTGTCTGTTAAATAGGACTGTTTGCAGGACTGGGTAATAGTTTTTTGGGGGTTCCAAAATAAATGAATTTCAGCATTCCAAAAAAGCATTCCAAAAGAAATGAATTTTCAGGGTTTTTTTGTTTTTTCCAAACTCCCACCTCCAAAAATGGTCCTAAAAGCACCAAAGTGGGTATCTTAGAACTTAAAAAAAAAATAAAAAAATTGCTTGAATTTCATCCAACCTATAGTAAAGATATTTTTTTCTTTTTAGTTTGGCCATTGACTTGAAAATGGTTAGACTTCAGAAAATTGTTTCCCCTCAAAGATCCAAAGGGCTAAAACTGACAGAAAACGACCTGTGTTAATATCTGTTTTACTGGTGGATCTTCTAAGGTTCTGGGATTTTAGCTAAACCCACTTTTTAAAAATGTCGTAATCCAGCATGTGAGCCTAAGAGAATAAAAATATGGTTAAGAAATGGTCAATAAAAAGGTCTTGGTATTTCTTTTCACTCTACATTTTTCCTGTCTGAAATGGTATTGACTTGACTCAAAATTCAAGTACATGGTGGGCTTGGAATTATTCATACTGGTGCAAATCTTTTGGAGATCCCAGCTATAATACAGGGCCAACTTTGCCAAGCACAATGATTGTTGTCTGGTGAAAAGCTTGATCATCAAACTGCCATTTCAGACCTAAAATCCAGCTGGAGCTCGCCTTTTCCTAACTTGGGAAGCAATTTTTAAAATTCGTTTTTAAAAGAAAAATGAATACTGAGTAGCTGTTGTGCATGGGATGCTGTGCATGCCCAGAAGATCTTAAATCTTGGAGTGACACATGATTAACCGCAACCTTCATAGTTGTGGCAGAATCACAGACATGTTCTCTACCTCTCTGCCTCCCAGGGCATGCACCAGGATGCATTCTGAGAACGTGACAATCAGATTAGGCTCCCCACAGAACAGGCCAACCATGGTTTTCATTTTCACTCAAGACAGTGAAGCAACGACCTGGCACTTTCTGATTGAAATTATTCTTCTTTCTCAGGCATCTTCTTGGCTGTGTGCATTAAGTTCCAGCGAGTGCAAAAGGTGTAACTGGGAAGTAGGATTTGTCTCAGGGTGGATATACTTGCAAACACAAATAATGTTTTCAGTTTGCCTTGGGACGCACTTGTTTATCATAGCAGAGTTACTTCCAAAGCTATTTGTTCAGTTTATCCGCTGACAGCCTTTGCACGCACTGGTTTGCTCATGCAGCTTTTGAAAGTGAAGAACTTTCCTTCATACCCTGTACATGCCTGACCCTTCCTCCTTCTCCCCTGACAGAGCTGAACATCACTCGTGGTTGACAGGACAATTAGATGGGCTTGACATTAATGGCCAAGGTTTTGGATTCACCTGCCACCATGCTGCCTCTAGCATCTTCAAATTCATGGTGGCAATTGCAGACGTGCTGCTAAATGCTCTTATTTAGGCAAAAATACCAATTCAAGCAAGAATAGCGGGTGCATTGTTAGATGCTGAAATAAGGGCTTCTCTCTTGCCAAAGGATGTATAATTTGCACAGCGGATAAGAGTTTCAGAATTTGAGCTCGTTCTCAACAAAGGGTAAATCTGTTGAGAAATGAAGCTTTCCGTTTGGAGTACAGAGAAAGAGAAACTAGTTGTAAATTCAGATTAAATTTTGTGAGTGGCTTTGGCTCAAAGAAAATAAAATGAGGAGTTTGAATGTGTCACAGTATATGCTTTCATGGATTCTAAATGAGTTCTTTCTTTTAAAAAAATGCTAACTTGTCTTGTATTGCTATTAAAAAAGTAAATTTCCTGGCATTTCATTTCAAAGCACTGTATTTTGCCTAAAAACTGATGTATGCAGAAATTAGAAAAAATATAGATATAAATCACCTAAAAGAAAAGCAGACTTTTTAATTTAATATCAAAAATAGCATTATGGGTCTACCTGAAATTATTTTTTTACTATTATTTTCAAAAATGAAGACTCAACACTGAACAGCTTGTATCAGTTTGACTTTACCAATTCTATCCTGGCCATCAACATGTGAAATCTATTTTGGGTTTCACTTGAAAGACAGCAAGTCCTGTTTGTTCTCTCCAAACAGGAATCCGGTGCTGCCATCGCACGTTCCAGGTTTTACTGAAATATGTGTCATTAGGAAGCAAGAGGTATGTACTGCAACTTTATTTGCTGCAATATTACTTGACACTCCCAGTACAGGACAAATTGTCTGTTTATACAAGGTTGCCCCTAAAAAAAAAAAAAGGAAAAGTATTATTATATATGTCCTGCATGGGCATCAATATGGTGGTGTCTCAGAACAAGATCTAAACCCTTGTTTAGATCCTTGTTTTAAACCTTCTTGTATGTTGAGAGAAATAAGATAAAATCCAACCAGTCTCTCTCTTTTTGCAAAATTCTTTCTTCTGCTCCAAGGCCTGCTCCTATTCCTGCCAAACCAACTGGCAGGAGAAACAATTTGTAAATAGAAATATGCGCCCCTACTTTATAGCAGGTGCCCACTGATGTGCTGTGACATTTCAGCTGATCACGAGAGGGAGATATCGTCGTGTAACTGTGTCTAATTTTAAAGCAGTCTTCCTCAACAGTAAATCTCCCTAATAAGAATTCAAATGGGAGGAGTATAGCTCCTCACAGTGAGAGCAGAAACGAAACCCAAATCCTTCTCTCCCACCAGAAATATAATACTCAGTGGTCACTGGTGACCAGCATTTCTCCATTTCCTCCAGACCATTATTCCTTTTTGTTCCCAATTCCGGAGCCTCACACTAAAACATCTTACAAAACCCATAATCTATAAAACCTGATTCAGGAACCATCCTCAGTGCATTTCTAGTCTAGCCAACAAAATTACAGCAAAGATAGATTTGGCTGGTGGCAATGATCAAATATCTTTAAGAACTCATCTTGCACAGCACAGAATAACTTATTGCGGTTATAAGCTTCAGCTGCATTAGTATCCGGCGCTCCTGGAAAATATCTCCTTCTGTTTTATCAGACTAGCAAGCTACCAATGAAGATGAATTCTTGTTCAGGGTAGCATCCTGGATTGAAAAAGAATGTGGTCAGAAAGCATGACATTTGTCTTCCAATCAGAAAACCAATAAACACACAACCAGGGGAGGCGGGAAGGGGAGAAATAAACGTAAACATTACTTTAAGGGATCTAATGTGCAATATTTATATACAAATAGCAACTAGTGTTACATGCAGTACTCTCAGGTTTGTGAAATATATCAAAGTACAGCAAATTGGAATGAGTCCTGAGTTTCCATTTACTTTATCTAACCAGACATATCAATTCTTTTTACTCCAGGCTGATAAAGTAGAACTGCAGCAGACAAATGAGCTAGCGGAGCTGACATAATGTGTTGTCACAAAGAAACGCTGGATTAAAAAAAAAAAACAACAACAACCATGACTTTGATCGCCTCTGAGGCCCCTACTTTACTCAACCCAAATTAGTTGTTTACTCATCCTTTAGGGAATGCTCAATTTTACTGGGAGGTGAGGAAAGAGAAAAGGAGTGTGCTTGTGAAGAGAATTTACTTCCATTTTCTCTTTGGCTTTTAAGTGGCAAAATGGAAGGTGTGGGGGCTTGATGCTGGTCCTCTGTATCATTAATTACAAAAAGTCACCGGCTTCAACAGGAATAGGATCGACCGGTTCTATTCCTTAAATTCAGTGGTGCCTTGCATGGTGTTTAAGTAACATAAGTATAAAGGTCTGATTTGAATTATAAAACAGAAGCATGAGAGATGTGCCAGAAGAGAACTAGACGATGACAGCTCTCGTCTTTGCTGCCAGTGGTAAGGAAGGGAGTATCTTTGACCACGGCCAGCATGGAAACAGGAGTATAAAACTATAATCCAATTATACAAATTATCATTGCATCTGACCTTCTCAGAAATTTTTACGTGTTCATTTCTACATTTTTTTTTCCTGAAAATGTCATTATATCCATTTTACTTACAGGGAGCAGAGGCTCAAAGGGACACGGTGGAAACCTGGGGCAGGGGCAGAAGTTACAACTACCTCTAGGATAGCTGCACAAAATGAATGGCTGGATCATCTTTTTTCTCTCCTTAAGTACTATATGCCACATATACAGGTAGTGAAAACTGATAGAGTACTACTGAGATTAGGACTTTAGAGACAGGAGTTATCACTCATTTGTCAGGTCCCCCACAAGGCAGATATAAAGTAGGTTCCTAAAAGAAGCTAGCAGGTGAATGAGAAGTATAAAACAAAGAGTTATGAACCATGTTCTGATTTATTTATTTTTTTTCAAGTGTAACACAGTTAAAATCAACAGTGCTTTTGTTCAAGGCAAGATTATTAAATTTGGCAGTGGTCATTTAAATCAAAATCGTCTTCAGGCTCTGCTGTGGAGTGGCAGTAAATCTGTGTACTCTGCTCTAAATGATATCTACCGTCTTAATAGTAGATGCAGAAAGCTTCCTGCAAAGCTCAGCTCTGCACTTGCAGGTATTGGGCCCTGTGTATTTACACCCATATTTCGGAATCCCTTTCTTCATCTTGCAGATTTAATGGACCTTCAGGAGAAGCTGCTGTTGAGAAGCAAATACTTCAGGCCGTAGAAGAGAGAGTGGTATGTTCCTTAAGCACATTGGTAAACAACGCACTGAAAGACATTTTAAAGGAGAGAGAGATTCCTACGTTTATATGTAGCTCATCAGTGTTTATCTAGGTGCTTCTCCAGGCTGTTACTCATTTCATGGAATTGCTTAGAGGAAATTTAGGGCTCTTGGCTCACTGAATACAATGAACAAATAACAAAAAACACAAGCGGTTTTCTACAGGCTCTGGTCCTCCAGCACAATACTGTAAGATATCCCTGTCTATTCACTCAGTGACCACAACTGTCCCTTTTTTGGGGAAACTAGAAATCCCAGATTTGCGTTTGGTTTGGGAATGGTTCAATCTGAAACCAGGTAAACTAGAAATTCCTTTAGAGAAAATGATGGTTCAGCCTGTGCTAATATACGGTGATGTAGACATGTAGCAAAGGTGGAATGGCCTGAGACACCTCCCTGAGGCACCATCTATGTTGATTGTTGCAGGAGCTGGTTCAGGAAAAAAAAAATCACATTGGTAAAGCCCCACATTTTCTCAAAACAAGAGAAAAGGGTTTTTTGTTTGTCAGATAACATTGGGTCATGCAGAGATACGAGTCTGGGACCCTCATCAAGCAGAGGCTTGAAGAAATATGCCAGATACCATCAAATGGGTGATAAAATCTCAAATTGGTGAACCTCCTAGCTGCATAACAAATTATCAATTGCTAGCTGTCCAATGGTGGTGAAAGGCTGCCGAATAATCCCCGTATTGAAACAAAAGGTTCAAACCATCTCAAAGAACAAACAGATCCTCCAAACAAGCCTTGCGCACAGATAACTTGCAAACAAAACAGAGTCTGTGTCCTCCAGTGGATTAATTGCTACAAGTACCTGCCATGTTCTCGTCACAGCTTTGATTCTGTAGCCTTAAGGAAAACAAAGCTTTCATTGCCTGCGGTGATGTCTGAGATGGTGTGTTCGCTGGTGTAAGGAGGGAAGGATTATTCCCAGAGATGCTTGCTTGCACACATGGGATGGATCACAGATCCCTCTTGAAGTTAGCTGGGTAATAAATGTACGACGTGCTGCTCGGTCTGACAAATCCAGATGCGATATTAAATAATGAGGTCCGATAAGAAACCAATGAACCTTTGTCTTCAAAAATTGCATTTTTGATTGTATCATTGCAAAACAATGGGTGTGTTTGGATACAGATAGACAGGACTATTGATTGTGCAGTCATGCCAGGTTAAAAGGCAGATCGTTACAGTATTGTTTCATCTGCCATATTTTGGTGTGAAAAATCTCACTGGAACTAACTGGACAATGACAGTAACACGATACTGCAGCTTGGTGTGGATACCTGAGTACCCAAACGATGGAGAACTACGAACTATACTGAAGTTGGTACTTCCAGTGGTGGAAACTCACTGCAGGAAAGGGAAACTGGATCAAGGCAAAATCTGTTCTTCCATGTAAAAAAAATGAATTCAACATGTCTCCTTGGGTTGCACAGGTGGATGCTGACAGGTTTATTACATTGAGCACCAGCTTCTCTGCTCATTTTCACTGTTCATGGTCAAACCATGTATTTATGAATATTGCAAACCCTGATGACAAAGACTGAATTTCTCCCCCTAATTTTTCAGTGACTATATTCTAAAGTGAACTCTGACATCCTCTGGGCACAAGGAAAATGACCATTATTTGGCTACTGGCATTTGAAGAAACATTTGCTGTCAGAGTTAGCAGTATGAGTTCCTCCTGCATATATATATGTGTATATAAAATGTTTAAAAATAGATAGTATACTAACAGGAACTAAAGTTTGCTCTTGGGTAGGAATCTCATAAATTTTCCAAACAGCACTTTCATTTTTCACAGTTCACAGTATCCCATTTCTCTATGGCAACTCCCTCCTATCTTTTGTCACATCAGAGAAAATAAGAGGATAAAACGTTGGTTTTACAGTGTTAGTCTTCCCAGTTTTCTTTATGGAAACAGAGTCAATAGCTTCATTTCACCAATTAAAGCAAATTCTTTAAATAGTAGAATGCTTTGAGTTGTGTGTTTGACCACCTCTCATTTTTAATTAACTGAATTCCTCTTAAGGTAGTGTGAATAATCGTTGCCAGCGAATTTACCATGACATAAACTGTAGGAAATACCGACATCTTGTGGAGAAAAAAATTACTTTTCTCAACTGATGTTACTGCGTACTGAGGACAGGCAGCTTTAGCCAGGAATTCAGAAGACCTACAGAATTCAGAAAGTATATAATTCCATATATACATGACACTACCTATAAGTGCCTCATATGCTAAATGTAGAGTATATATAGATACACACACACAAATATATACATACACATGTGTTTATATACATGCATACAGACACACTGAGTGGAAAAACAGAGCTTCCAATATTTATTTCTCTCGGATTTTTAAAGAGTTTTTACTGCAACTTGTGACTATGTTTCTGCTAACTTTATAAAATGAAGTTATATTATTATAGTATATTATTATATAATCTCTGTGATTCTCAACAGGGATAACTCCGAAATTTTTGATTTTTTTCTTTTCTTTTTTTTTTTTTTCCTACCTAACAGAAAGATATGACATACCCTTTCTCTTCAGAAAAAATATATTAAAAAGTGTTGCATGGAGCAAACCAGCAGAACTATACAACGGAAGGAGCTAGTCTGCTGAATATATAGGGTAAGAAAATGCACTAGATATTAAAAAGTACCACTAAACATGTGTTTCACAAGCTGTTTAATTTTTCTCTCGATAGCTAGTATTTCAGTCATAAAATAAACTAGTATAGGCAGCAAAGCACACGCGGTGCCAGCCCCTCGGTGGCATGGAGCAGCAGTGGCACCTACTGGCCACAACAACCTCTCAACAGCTAAAATTTCCCTAATACTAAACCTCCACCAAACTGTCTTAAATACCTTCCCTCTCCCCCCACTAGTAAATCCATGCTGATGAAAAACCTTCACCCTTCCACTCTCGGTAGCCGGAAAAGCCTAGTGCAGGCGGTGGACCATCTGAACATATTTTATATAAATTTTGAGAGTAATGGAAATAAACTCTATCATTAGTCCCAGCCAAGCAGTCCCAGAGTTTACAAGCTATGCATTGCATAGAAAGGAGGGATGTCCCCTTCAACAGGGATGGCAAAATGGAGGGATAGCTTTTCTTATGTATGATCTGACAGGAAGGTACAGATATATCAAAAAATATCAATATCCAGAAATATCCAAACCTCTTCTGTCCCAGAAAAAAAAAAAAAAAAAAAAAAAGCAGCCTTAGTCTCCAAGTCAGTCTTTCTGTTCTCAGACTTTTGTTTTTTGAGATGTCATTAAAAAAAAAACGCAGTTAAAACCTGTGTATCAGGTTATCTGTCATGGAATGGTCTTGGCAGGTGAAAACTCAAACTTGTAAACCATGTTGGTTTATAAGTTTTAATTATTTACCTCTCTCTTTCTTTCTCTTGGAAAGGGAAACTCACAGCCTGCTAAATTTTTAAGGCAATGGGAGATTGAGAGGACTGGAGGGAAGACAAACAAAAGGGGAGGGCTGTCAAATGTAATGGCAAAAATACACACCATTTTAGGCTATGGCCCTGGGATTTATCCTTTTTTTCTTCTTTGTTCTTTTGTGAGGCAGCACCACTACTGCCACTGATGCTCAAAATTTACCGGTTTTGAAACCGTAGTGTTTCACTGAAGGATACCAAAAATGATGGCAAAATGGACTTAATTATTGGATTCACCAGGTCCACCAAGTACCTGCTCATCAGATGAGGACAGTAGTCTACAACCCAGTGAATTTCAGATAATGCCCAAGAACTAGACTCCTATATTAATTTATCTGACTTTTTATTTTCTTGAGGCCTCCTCAGGACCTGATCCGTGTCAGAACTGTTAATACAGCCATGAAGTGAGAAGCTTGGAAAGTTCTTGGGCCAAAATTGCCTCCTGTTTCCATTAGCTGACTTTTGGAGTAATTTTAAGGCCAGAAGAGAAACAATGCTGCTTGTTTTCCTCTGGGCTGAACCTGGGGTGCAACTGATATGTGGAAAGTCAAGTGTGTATATCTGGAGCATAAACAGACTGTGAGGCCAATAGTTGTCCTGCTGGTTCTTCTGTGGTAGGACCATCAGGCAGAAAAAAAAACAGAGAAATGATGCTTCTGTGGAATCCTTTCTCAAAGGTCTCTCATGTCACAGAGAGCTTAAAAGGTCTCTAGTGTCACCCTTTGATGCAGGTTATGTGCAAAAACCAACAGAAATGTGATGAGCTGTATCCTCAGAGTTTCAATTCTGGGGCACTTACAGAAGCAGCCTGTGCTTGTGCATCATAGTGTCCAAACTCCTGACGTGTAACCTGGGTCGCATATAAATTTGATGTCCCAATTTTAGGTAAGGATCTGAGAAAATGTGAAAATCTTTCTTAATTATTTAACGATGGGACGCTTAAAAAGGAGCCTTTGTGTGAAGGAGAGTTTTCTTTCCAAAGTTTCTGGAAAGAAATGGTTTCCTACAAAGTTTGACTCATTTCAGTTCACACAATATCTCAGATATCTATTTTATGATGTGGACTAAATTTTTGGTTTAATTCTTTTGGATGGAAAATAACCTAGGTACTTTGTTTTCATGTAAATATTTATATTGGTGGTGTCCAGATTTGGTGAGTTGAATCTCCCTTTAGGTGTTTGGTCAATGCCAGTCATTTAGATCTTGATTCAGCCATAAGCCATTTGATACCATCTGTATCTTGACCTGGGAGGACCCAGTTCCCTGGTCAACTCAGGGTTGTGTCCTTCTGCAATGTGGGGCTTTCACAGACAGCTAGCAGTGTCTCCAGGGACATTAGATATTTACGCTTAGCTGGTTGAATGGAGCCCTTAAACAACCTCCATAGTCTAATAAAGAGGCACTTTCAGGAGACAGTTCAGAAATTTAGCAGAAAGGATGACTGAGCCTGACATACGTGATCTAACTCCATTGTAACTCAGGTTTACACATTGAGAGTTTGAGGGACTGAGTCCCATGTCAATTAATAATGGGAGAGTTTGGATGGAAGACATTTTTTGTTTGCTAAATATTAAAGCAAGCTAAATGACTGAGCATAATGACAGTAATACTGAGTCAGAGCAAAGATCCTCCTAGGCAACCCTCCTGTCTCCAACAGTGGCCAAAGGTAGATAGCCACTCCTTACACAAGGGGTTGAACTGAGTTGTTTACAACTCCCACGCAGTACCACACCTTGTGTTATGAGTGCATCTAGGAAGGTGGATCACAAAGAGAGTATAAGAGGTGGGTAAGTGTGTCGTGATATTTTCCCAGAGTAAACTCCCAGAACTCTGAGGTTCTGACACTTGGGCTATAGGACATGATTTCATGCGTTAAAAAAAACAACCAAGCAAACAACAAAAAAAACCCCCAAAATCAAAACAAAGCAAAAAAACCCCCACATTTCTAAAAAAAAAATATTTCTTCTTCCTCTAAATTGTCCAGCTGGTATTTGAACTCATGGAAAAAATACAACCAACCAACCAATAAAAACCCCAACAGAATTTCATTGACATTTGTTCATTCAGGGTAGAATTGGGGAAATACTAAAAAACATTTCTGGCAAACTTTCATTCAAATTTCAAACAGGTGCTTTGTGGTTTTGATTCCTCTTTGCACTGTTGCTCATGCAGAGAAATAATTGGAGAATATTATGGGAAACAGCTGCATTCACATGCAAACAAGGGTATTTGCTCATGAACCCAGGTATTCATTATCACTGTACGGTGAGTTCTCCCCAACCCACCAAAGCATTTCTGCATCTGTTTAGTTTATATCAAAGGGCTCATTTCTGTTTTAAAGCAAAGCATGAATATATTTTGCTGGATAATGTTACTTGCACAACATATCATTTTGTACCATGAATATTCTTCAACCATTCTACTAACCTTAGTGGGCCAATCAGCCAAAGACAAGCAGAAGACAGGTGAGCAACAGATAGTAACCCACTGCAGTCTTAACTGCAGGGAACAGCTTGTGAATCAACATAGCTGCTAGTTATGTGACCTCTGCTAATTCAAAGAAAAAGGGAAGAGTGACATCATAAAGCAGAAATCCCCTGAACTCAGAAAATCCCCTGCTGCTCTCCTGCCCAGGCAACGCACCAGCCTTCAGTGTGATTTATGTGCCTTCACTATTAGATCCCTCAAACTTGGTTACCTAAATCTTTGTCAGTCACCTAGGTGGTTTGTACTGTTATAAATCAGCATCTTCCACAGAGGAAAGAGTATGGGTCTTTTGAGAAAAAAAAAAAAAAAATCTTTAGGACGATAGATCAAATACCTTTCCTAGAAATATTTAATATGATAGTGTCTACACTCCATCAGAAACTATGCCTACAATAAAACACATAATCTTACCTGCCTATTCAGGAAGCCTGAGCAGAACCTATGAGCACATGCCTGACTTTTTATTTTGTTTCGTCTAATTTCGCATTATTTGGTTTCCCCCTTATGAACAAACACCAATGAAGGTGCCGTTATCATTCCCTTTTCCGAAGTGGTTAAATTAACATGTTTTCTCTCTAATGGGATGCATATACCTTTGTGGGATAAAACTTTTGGAAAAAAAAATTAAATTGTGATTTTTTTCTTCAGGTCTCCTAACCAATGCATGTGTTCATTTGAAAGAAAAGAATGAGGAGGATAGTGTGCCCCTTGAGATAGCAGAAAAAATATTAAATACACTATGTACTTCCTTTGCAGGAGGGAAAGTGAGGTTTTTTTGTAGAATTCAGGGTACTGCATGAAGTGTTGAAGGTAAACCTGTTATCAAAGCTATAAAGAAATGTGTTCTTTGTATCCCTTCCACTGTAATCAGTGGAAGGAAATAAGTATCCCAAAAGATAATCTGTTTCAGGACATTATTTTAGCTGTTCAAGATTTTTAGGAGGTAATTCCCATTGGAACTGCTCAGACTTGACCTCCAGAGTAGACTCGAAGAGGAACACTAGGCTGCTGACACACATGAATTAACTTTGGGCTGAGCTGAGGTGAGATTTAAGCCAAAATTATGGGCTCATGTGCCATCTGAGAAGTCACAGCCACTGATAGCATCCACAGGGAAGTGACCAATGTGATAACTAACCTTTGAGAGACCTGTGCTCACCAGAGCACCAGTGTCAGGCCCAGCAAGACACACTGGAATATTTCAACTGGCCCTAGATGCCCTTGTGTAGGCAACTGAATCAAGTCCTTAAAGCACCTTTAGAGTCTACATGTGGATGTTACTGGCTTTCTGGACATCCAAAGCCCATTATAGCTGATGAAGATTCGGTCAATATCATCAAAGACACCTAGGGAGCGATTCAGTTTACCCCGCTGTGGATACTCACCTTATGTATAGACACCTGCATGTAGATGCAAGACCTCAAATCAGTTGCCAAAACAAAAGCATATGAAACAACCTATGGTACTCAAAATGTCAACATGGCAGATACCACAGGCTCTTTGCATACAGGAGCTCTCCTCGAGCAGGAGTTGGAGACAGCACACTCTCAGACACCCTCCAACTGTGATAACTCCTACATTTCGGCAAAGCATTTCACTGAATCACAGAATGGTTCGGGTTGGAAGGGACCTTAAAGACCATCTAGTTCCACCCCCGTGCCATGGGCAGGGACACCTCCCACTAGACCAGGCTGCTCAAAGCCCCATCCAGCCTGGCCTTGAACACCTCCAGGGATGGGGGATTGACAACTTCCCTGGGCAACCTGTGCCAGTGCCTCACCATTTTCAATTAGGTCCTTAAATTTAGACAGTGGTAATGTTCCCAAAACACGCAATAATTGTTACTGTGAGGAGGAGTGCTCTTTGATGATCATCTGTTGAGATTTTTACAGACACTTTGAGGCAGAAGACTTGGAAGAACTCACACATAGCAGTTAACAACTCTACTTCTGCAAAATTTTGAGCAGAGCAATTTATTCCAATAAGTCTTTCTTAAACACGTTGATCACCCCATCTCCAGAAGTGTTTTCAGTGTAAAAAAGACAATAGTTTGTTTTGATGCTGAATAAAAGATGTTGAGGTACTACTATTGTATTACTGTTTACTTGACCTTTCTCTGTCAGTTTATCATGCACCATTATAAACTCCCCCAGCAATGCTTTCAGAATAGCTAAATGTTGTTAGTGCAATAAAATTCAGTCAATAATTAAAATATTTTCACATTGAAGTGCTCTTTAGGCAATGAATTAAAAATAAACTTGTGAGCAGGGAAGAGAGATCATGAATGCATGGGGTTTTTGTGTGTGCTTTGGTGTGAGGTTTTTTGGTTTTCTTTTTTTTTCTTTTAATATTGTTGTTGCTTATAGAAAAAAAAAACAAAACAGTTCAGGGACAGCTGAAACTCTTTATGAGTTTCTGTCGGATTTTTCACATAACTTCAGCCATGAAAATTGCTGGCCTTGTGAAAAAGATCTGTTGTGGTGCTGAAACAGCTGTTGACATCTAGATTTAACTGCTATTAGATATCCAAAATGAAGAGCTGGAAAAAAACAAGCTTCTGCCCTTTCAATTGCCATTCTGCAGTTGCACAATCACGTGCCTTTGCCATGGGGTTTCTTTGGTCTGTCTCCATAAACAGAAAGTTATTTATGCAATTTACGCAAAATACCCTACATCCCAACCCTACATCCTACTATTTCAGTTTAACAGTTTGTCTTCTCTGTTTTGGAATAAAGTGTCTGAGGTTCTAGATTTTCTTCTGGATTATGGAGGGAGAAGATATTCTTCCCCTTAGGACCGATCGGATTGGCTTTGTGGCATCTAGGGCGAAAGTTAATTAAACTTGGCTTTCCATTCCTTGTCTTATACAAAGCAATCTCTTCAGTTAAACTTCTTGTCTCTAAATAACACCTACGATTTTCATCCTCTGCTGTGGTGCAGATCGTTGCAGGATTGCCAAGGTAATGTTGACTTTGACAGATATAAATGTTGAATTTGATGGATATATTTTCATTTGGGAAGCCAGCTTATGAGATGAGTGGTGACTTGAGTCTTTGATATGACCAGTGCTTTAAGACATGACAGACTTCAATATGAATAAAATTCCAGAAGAAGGACTGAAAACAATCTGAGATATTGTCTTCTTCAAAACAGCATCAACAATAACTATCTAATTCTTGACAGATAATTGTTTAACCTGGTCTTAAAAGCCCCCTGTGAAGGACATTTCGTAGTATCTGTCAACAACTTATGGTACTAACTTCTCTTCTCATTAGAAAACTTTCCCTAATTTGTAAGTCAGATCTTTCTTGTTTCTTGTCCTATTCCTAGTGATCAGGGAGCAAAAATTGCTCCTTTTGTCTTTGAAATATTTTTAGATATATTTTTAAGCACCTCTTTTTCTATGAAAATAGCTGTATTTCTCTCTATCTGGGGCAAATTTTTTAGAATTTCACCTGTCTTGGGTTTTCCAAAATACTCATCAGCTCTGGTGAGAACTTTGGGGAGTGTCATCCATTCAGGAAGATGTAACTAGCCAAATGTTAATGACAGTTGACAAAAATTTTCCTCTTAAAATTGAGTAATGTGCTGTTTACTGGAGTATTGAATTACTTTTTGGTCACAATTAATGAAATTTTATTAATTATTGATTAAATCTTATTTTATCATGCGATATTATAAGTATATTATATTTATTATATGTCATGTATACATTATTTTATAATAATATATTGTGAACAAGAATGAATGGAAAGTAATGATATTTTTTTTAACTTCCTGGTAGTAACAGAATAGTAATACTGCTTTTAAAGACAAGTCATGATGAGAAGACAGTGTGTAATTCAGTGAGTGGAGTGTTCAGAAAGTTATTTACACCTTCGAAATTGCCAATACCTTTATTTTACCCACATCTTTCCAGAACAATGAGACACTCCTTCCAGCAGATGGTGATAGAGAACTTCCAAAAAAAAGACAACTGGCTTCTCCCTTGTCTTCGTGGTTGTGTGCTCAAAAGAGGACCCTGACCCCAAATCAGCATCGAAATAATTAGAACATTTGTTTAGTGGTCTCATGATATGACAACTTGTTGGTTTGTGACCTATTTTATGCTTCCTCTAGGATTCCGGGTTTGTTGCCTAGAAGTTTAGTTTTACAACATGATCTGGAAGGAAATATGAAGCTGTAATTATTATTATGCTGAACAATTTTTGTCCTGGGTTCTCAACTTCGGTTTTGGGAAACATTCCAGCCTCCTCTCCTTCTTTTCCTCTGAGATGGTCACATGGTGTAGGCTAGCAATTTCTTAATTTCATTTTGGTTTGAATTCAGAGTGTGTTACAGAAATGCTGTCTTTGCTTTTAGTTCCAGTCTTCATATAGCATACTCCGAAACGAGTGAAATAAACATTTAAAAGCTTCAAATATGTAAGAATGATGGGATTAAATATAGTAATGCAAAACTTTATAGCCATCCCAAATAAACAAGTAATGCATTGTAAGGAAAAAATGTGAATTTTGGACATGTCATATTTCATAAGAATTACCCTCTCTGAGGGGGGGGGAAAGAAAAGAAAAAAAAGAAAGAAAGAGAATGAAAAATTGCACTCTTTCTTCAGCAAATGCTCCAAAATGAAAATTTATTTATACATGGGATGAATCTGGGTTTTAATATTTCAACTGTGTCTACCAGTCTCCTTAGCATTTACAGGCAAAAAAAGTCAAAAGAGTTTATGAACTTCAGAGAAAACAGTTTTGCATGAGATCAAATTTTGATAAATGCATCTGGGATTATCTCTCAGGCACTTGACTAGGTATCTTGAAAACTGTCTGCTACAAGTAACGTGGCTGTAGGTGACATACAAGTACCAGGGACAGACTCTGATGATTATAGCGTTGATGTGGATGCTGGGAAAAGATGGGCTGAACCTGAAAAATCTAGTGAATCCATTTAATTCGTATCTTAAAGACAAATTAGAACAAAACATAGTTGACTGCAGTGAGGATGCATGTCCTGGCCAAAGTGTCAATGCTGCTGTTACAGTGCTGTACTCACGTGGAAATGATTATGCCTCTCTGCCTTTTGTTATTGGGCATAATTCTGAGAAGCTGTTAGGTTCTCATAAACTTTCAAAGGCCTGTTTCTGAACTTGTATAAAACCATAATTGTGAAAGAAGGATGTAAATTACTGTTGTTCATTGTAATGAATGAATTGGGAAAAACGATGCATTTTTAGCTTGCGTTTCTAAAAAAAATAACTGAAAACTATTTCATGTTCGGGCAGATTTTCCTTGGAAACCTAGATTAGTTTAGTCCCCCTCAAGGAACTTTAGTAATCTTACCCCAAATCACTGTGATTTGGAAAAGATTATGGGAATACTTCAAAACAAAGATAAGATCAAAATAAGATCAAAACAAAATGTCTTAGTTTACCAGCCAAGCAGAAATGGTTTACTTAAGGTCAGTCTAACACTAATCTCACCCTGCCTGAGCTAACCTTTTAGGATTATGGGAACAGCTTTTCATTGCCCCAGCTTTCACTTCTATATCATTGGGTAGACTCACTAGCAAAATTATACCTCTTAGGTGCTGCTCTATTTGTGCCTCCGAGGACAACAGCAGAGCATGATGGAGGAAAAAAGGTTTGATGGGAAAATGTTGACCAGTCATACCCTCGGTATATTTTTTCTTCACATTTTTTAAAAGTCTTTTTAATCTTGTTTGCCTCCAGTAGTTTAGACATGAGGTTCTCATTCAGAGGGTCTGTAAGGGTAAGAATGTACCCAGCAATATCTACCATAACTCCAAAGCAGGCAGAGAGTTGCCAGGAAATGATTTAGCATCATTTTGGAGGGAGTACTAAATGCTAGGCTAAATGGGTTGAAAAATTTTGATGAGCAAAACCTGTACCAAATTAAAAAAGCTGTTTTGCATACTTCAGCATATTTAGAGAGTGCTTTCAGATTTTGACCGTGAATTATTGAATACATATTTGTTCTGATAAAAACCCAGCCCAAACACTCTGTTTTATTGTCCATCTTGCAAGCTGCCCAAGTGACAGGGGAGCACTATCGGGGGTGAAAAATGCGATGATCTCTCTGCTCTGAACATCTTCATTCTCTTCCAAACTACCATAGGAACGTTAATTTGATTGTGTACTCCTACAGCACTGTTAATTAGTTATCTCATATTAATTATAGTAATTACAGACACACCTATCTATAGGACTATTAGGCACTTCATAAGAAAAAAAACATGAACCAAGATGTTCTTGAGGCAGAGCAGCTAATCAGCTAACAGCTGCTGTTGGTCCCAGAGTTGCTAGTTAACACTTGAAATACTGTACAAAGGGATACTTTCAAAATTCCATGTAATAAAAACCTTTTCAAGTCATCACTAAACAAATGTGTTCTGTCTGTGTGCTTCCCTTCATCTGCTAACATAACTAGGCATCAGATTTGAATACTAATATGACTAAACAGCAGTATGAGAATCATCAAAGGGATGTTGTGAGGACATATTACCAGGGAACAAACAGAATATTTTTTAGCAGAGGGAATGTAGCTTTGCAAATCTAGGTCAATAAACTTACTTTTAAAACTATAAAATGTGAGGTAAAGTGATTTATCTGCAGTCTATGAGCAGTTCTACCCTGAGAATCTTTTCTGTCCTTGCTGTGCTTTTTATGCACCGGGGTGGGTGATGGGAAGAGACAGTCATCCTGCCACACGAGCTGTCATATCAAATCCCCAGAACTGGATTTTCATCAATGGGCTGGAGAGCAGCTCACCGTAATGTGCAGTTCACAGGGTTGACCCCAAACTGGCATTCAGAGGGTGACTTTCCTGCCTGCCAACCGTGAACTGTTCTTACCTAAAATAATTCCTGTGTTTTAGAAAAAAAATCTACAAAAAATGAGGGATTTCATTCAATTTTACACCTCTGTCCTATGCTGTATTTGGTGGCCAAAATCACAGATCTGGTTCTTATTCCCTCATGTATTACACAAAGATGGCCTGGTACAAGAATAATATGTTCTACTTCTGTAAAATTCATGGTGATCAGCACCCACTGCCTGTGTTGCTTGTGGTTAGAATGCATTCGATGATGGATTTACTGATTTTAAGACTAGAAGAAACCATTAGATCATCTGCTCTGACTTCCTGTGAATTGCAGGCCAGAAAGTTCTACCCATGGACTTTTGTATCCCCCCCACCAAGACAGCGGTCTCACAACTGCATTGACACAGCATTGAAACCTATGAGGATGCTACACCCATTTTTCTCCTTTTTTTTTTCACCAAAAGCTACTCACCTTCACTGCCACACATGTTAAGCTTCAACTTCCACTCTTTGGTTCTGGTTCTGCTCCCTCTGCTATGTTACAGCCTCCCGTCGCACGTCTTTCCTTCCTGTGAAGGACATGGACCAGAGTCATTTCATCTCTGTAGCTTCACAGCATCGAGTCTCTACTGGAAGGCTTTTTCTGCAATCCTTTCAATTTTTGTGGCTCTTTTCCTTCTTACAAGGTAATTAAATCGTTTGTGTATACAGATTGAATCCCCTGCTTTGCTTTATATGCAAATAAGATCTCTACCATGATGGAAATCGTATTTATACTTATCACTAAATTCATCACACAGCTTCTAGCCTGGAAGCTGCATTGCCTTCCCACTCTCAAGCAGGTGCTGTATTGCCACTGTTGCATCACTGTATTTTCAAGTATTGTCTTGACAGATCCAATGAGAATTATGCATATGAAAAAAAGCATGTAGTGTTCCAGGTAAAAAAAGATCACAAAATTGTTTAAGGAGACGTGAAATTGTTTGGTTACACTCAGGTGCAAGTAAACATCTCGGTCGTGTTCATTCTCCTTTCCACAGGCTGCCCAGGCCAGCACATCCTTAGCTGGGTCAGGAGTTTACAGTTATGTTGGGGTCTAAATCTGGGTCTAAATGTGCAATAAGTCTAATTTGTCCTAGGTGAAGAAGTGACAAGAATGACCAGGAATTGGCATACAGGTCTACACGTTTACCAGTTCCCCTGGAAAACGTTACAACTTTCTAACTGATTGTCAGAACAATTTGTTCTCCTGATTATATTAGTCGTTTGTTGGAATTTAAACCATTCTAGTTGCTCTTCTGAGAAAAAGATAAATACCAAGAGAATTTGATAGTCACCAATTTGCATAGCAACCTATGAGATGATATTTGCTTTTCAAAAAATACTCAGAGAACGCAACAGATTAACAAATGTATTTAATAGCTCAGAACGGTAGTGGTCAAGCTGCACATTTTGCCTTAATTACTTCTGAAAGCCTAACCCATCAGCATTACCATTCTAAAAAAAAAAAAAATGTCCTTTAGGAAAAGAAAAGCCTTTAACTTGCACCATTTTGGGAAGTGAAAGCACTGATTACAAGGAAAATAAGAGGAAAGAACACGGAAATTTCAACAAGAATCTATAGAATAGACAAATGTTTGATCCAGGTTTCCTGCTCTTTGAAGGCATCTGTTTCTCTCCTCATAATAGGAAGAAGTTCAGAGTGATTTCAGTTACATTTTATGCACATACCTCAGTTACAGGCTGAAATGTAGATGGGGCGAAATCTGAGCTAAAAGGATGCATTTTCGCCCCATCTATTTCTCTCATTCCCTTCAAAGCCAGTCCTCATTAAAAAAACCTTTGTTTAAGTAAAATATGTTTAGTGTTATTATTCTGGAGCCATTACTCTTATCTTTAGCCAAATTAATAGCAACCTTAACCAGGAAATCTTTCAGAAATGCAACCAGGGTTATAGGAGCTTTTTAATTGCTCATGCCAGAGAATGACTAACGCAATTGAATGAAAGCAGATGTAAAGTAGGCTGCGGGCACCATGCCTGCAGCACAATTCATGCCATGAGAACTAACTGCCAATCAAAGAGGGGATGGATTTCGGAGGCTGCATCAAAGAAAAAGATAATTCCATGTCATTTTCCATAGGTAAAGATGAAAAACAAGCTTGCATATGTTACTGAATTGTAGGGAGATTAAAAGTGTTAGGAAACAAACTTTCAAGAAAATGTTTTTTTATCAACTTTTTCTAAGTTTGTTAATTATAGCATACCCCTGTCACATTAGATGACTAAGGTAGGCTTCGTTGACCTCAGATGTCTGTATTAAAGGGAGGATAGTGTCTAGAAGTGTTAGCATCATCAATGGTGAAGGTGAAGCTGCAGACAACAAAAATATTTCTAGGTAAATATAAAAAAAATGTTAAATAGTTTAAAATTCCATATTTATTCTCACTGTAGAGTTTCACTAATATCCAATGTTGTCTGAGGATATTGACAAAAGCAGGTTTATAGGCAGGAGTACTCCCTCATACTACATCCATTGATATATTTGGAAAAGACAGATGGTCTTTTGACTATACAAGATCTGAAGAATAACATATGCCCAGAAGTTATTCTATTTTCTATGAGCATGTCAGCTGAAGAAACTGTAAGATAAGTTTATGACCTATATCCCCACAGAATATAAGCTTTTCCCCAGAAGATTTGCATGACAAAGTTTCTACAAAGAGATCAACTATGAATTTTGTCTGCAAGTATAAAAACATTTGTGGTGAAGTGGTATGAAAATCCCAGATAATTTCAGCATATTGCATTACATAAATACTGTTATTAAACTGCAAAGTTTAGGTGAAGGTTGCCTCTGAATACACTAAAAAGCCACTGAAAGAGTTAATATCCCATCTAATGTATTCTGTTTAACTGGTGCTAAACATCCATATGTGAGTTAATTCTCACCCATGAGCAAACCTGTGGACTTTCAATAAAGTTTTGATTAATAGAGAGCATCTGAATTCATGGATTACTTCTCAGAAGTCTAGGATTCTTTGGTGATGATGAATTTAAGTAGATTTATTAGATGCCGAAATAGTTGTTACCAAAAGCAAGAAGTTGTAAAACTTTTTTCAACAAGCAAGTAATCTTCTGAATCTCAGCTTGTTTCTTCCATGAGAGTAGTCATGACTTTCCTACCAAAGGACAAAATTTTTCACCTTCTTCTAAAAGATATAAATGGAACAGGAAAGAAAAGAGTGAAAATAAGTTTCTATTCTGTTCTTCCATCCATCGCTGACTTCCTTTATGTTTTGAGGCAAGTCTTTTAATCACACGTGTTTTTTTCTGATAACAAAACGCCCAACATATTTTGCAACAACATATGTGGCAGCTTGACTCAAGCGAATGCCTTGTCTTTATCCCACAATTCCCCAGGCAGACGTGACCACTACTCCTGAGTAACCTCTCATTCAGGCACCCTCCTTGGACAACCTCCCTTCTCAGTCAATGAGAAACTTTTGAACGAGTAAACTGACATTATGACATTTGCGGAATTTCAGTTTTGTTTAGTCTATTAGCAGAACTTTCAATCTTGTATTTCAATTGATTAGTCTAAAATTACCATAGTGAATTTCCATCCTGGAGGGTATACAAGCCCTCAGACACTGAGTGTACGTGTACCTTGTGTGTCTCTCCAGACTGAGTTGCTGTGGCTAGCACACTAAAGAAAAGGTTATGTGAGGCAAACTGAATTTAAAAAAAAAATAAATATTGAAGACAGAAAAGTTAAATAGGTTGCTTAAACTTGTTAATAGAAATGAGAGAAGGTGGTGGGTTTTTTTCCCCCTAATAGTCATGATCTAAGTGGCTTCTTGCAGATATTAAATGTAAAAAATATAGCAGGGACAGCTTTTGAAATAGCTGATGAATTGAAACAGTGGGAAGAAAAAGGAATAGGAATGGGATGAGGGATAAGATCCTTCAGACTTAATAACTCTCAGAAAGTGAGATAATTCTCAGGGCCAAAAATATCAACCTGCAGACTAGCTTTTCGCTTCATAGGATGCAGAACTCCATCCTCAAAACAAATAAAAATACATCCTCTGTCATTTTGCATATTTTATTTTACTTTTTCACATGAAAAACAATCCCCACTTTCAACTCCTTCAAAAAAAGCAAGAGACACTGTAAAATATGCACAGGAAATATTGTCTGCTGTGGAATTCTGGATTTAAGAGAATAAAAAATAACCCCAGGACCAAAGCTACTGGACAGAAACCGTCCCCAAAGCTTTGCTCTGGTTTAAGGAGTGCAGAAGGTTTCAAGACAAGAAGAAGTTTAACTGGCTTTAAGAGTTGATGAGGCTTAAAAATTCAGCCTACGTTTCTTCTGCTTTCAAAAATACCCTTGTTCTTGAGAATTGTCGTGGTTTAACCCCAGCCGGCAGCTAGGACCATGCAACCACTTGCATAGTTCTTCCCCTTGCCCCCAGAAAGGAAGGAGAAGAGGGAGAAAAGGAGGGGAAAGGGAAAAAACCAGCAGAAACTGACCATAATAATAGCAATAATAATGATGATGATGATGATGATGATGACGATGAAGCTGACACAAGTCACTCTCACCACCCAGTGAAATGGTACCTTCCCAAGCAGTGATCATGTATTTCTGTTCCCCAGCAAACCCCCATTTATAAACCAAGCATGATGACCATGGTATGGAATATTCCACTGGCCATTCCATTGTTCTGTCTGTGCTCCTTCTCAACTTTTATAGGAAGCTGAAAAGAGTCCTTGAAAAGTGTAAGTATCGCTTAGCCACAACTAAAACAATATACATTATTGCCATTCCTTTCACAGCAATTACTAGAATGAAAATTAACTTTTTCCCAGATGAAACCAGGACAAGAATAAATACGAGCATAGTTCAGTGTGAGAAGGGAAGAGTGTTAATCTTGCACCACCCTGCTGTTCTAATGTAGATCCTCATTTTAAACAGTTTAAAAGCAGTTTAAACTCAGTTTGAAGTTCCTTTGGGATTGGTCTGAAAAGAGAGCAGAATAAAATGACAAAGCAGCTTAATAAAATACTTGAAAAAAAAGGTCAGATACTCCTATATACGAAAACATTTTCATGTGGGATTATTAGTGTTAGTGTTATTATTAGTGTTGGTGTTAATGTTGTTTTGTTTCTTTTTTTCCCCTGGCATTATGCTGCTGATGTGTGCCTATTGAATTAATAGTAGTGATCAACATAAATGAATTTCCCCTTACAGGGAGATCATAACAAGACCCTAAAGAAGCATTTCAGGTATTTATGAAGTGAAGGAAATTTCAGGTAGTTATAAACTTTGAAAACCTCTTTTCCCAGATTTCTACTGCACCGAGGCTGGATGAAAATTAGTTTGAATCCAGCCACACCAGCTGTTGTTATGTGATCTTTCATCTCAGCAAATGACCAATACATCCTTATTGTATGTACTTCAGAGTATGCGTGGGGTTACAAAAGATGGGTTCATATGATGAGCTCAGAGAGCTGAACTGCATGTCTCCAGAGCCATCATCATGTCATTGTGAAAAAGTGAAAACCTTGCCTTCTACTCATAGAAATGCATAAAATCAGTGAGAGGGAAGGACTAGATTTTGACAGGGCACCTTGTTTACCCACTTGCCAACAAAATGCTGATCCCTACAGCCAAACTGTCTGTCAAATGGTTGTTTGCTACTGACTTTTACAGATTTTCCTGACAAATAAAAGAAAAAAATGTATTGTATTTTTAAGTGAAGACATAGCACTTTCCTAGTGGTATATATAAGTTCCTAAAAAGGAACAGGATACAAGCATGAAAAAGTTTCTGGTTTGGACAAAGATTTTTTCCTTGCAATTTTGTTCAAGGTTTGCTTTATTCTCACAAAAAATTCTGTCTCAATGACCAAGGTAGTAAAAATCTGATGTATCTATTTCCTCTTGGGAATTATTTGGCTCAGTTTTACAAAAGTGTGTAGGAACAAACATATTAATCAAGGTCTTAATATTATTAAACACAACCACATAGCTACAATGATAAATACAATTTCTGAAACTCTCTTTTGGAGAAGAGCACATCCTCAGACCAACACTATGCTTTGACGGTGCAGGTCCAGACTTTCAAATTTAATCTAATGTGATCATTCCCTTCAAGTACATGGAGGTTCTCTAGTTTCCACCCATAAAAAATGGAAGTCCTTTTTCTCCTGTCTTCTTGGGTCACAGGAATAATTTCCTTTTTAAAGCACACCTTTCCTGTTGTTCAAATGATTTCACAAATGATTTCACATGCTCTGTTTCACCCATCTTAGAAATGTAAGATTAGCCATTACAGGCACTTTCAGTGTGTGGGTGGGCTGTGTGCCTAATATGCATCTGTTAATATTCACACTGTCTTCTGTGGTGTTCCTGCCACATTGCTAAAATCCACTTTGAATACCGTTAATTCCAGGTTAAATTTGGAGGTGTTTTTCAGTTGTGTCTATCCTTTATAAAAATAATGCTGTATTTCATTCTGTGGTTGCTGTACAGGGTCTTTGTGCTGCAGACTACAGCAATAGAGTTTGCAGTCTATTCAGCTTCTGGATGAAAGCAGCATACACTGCTTGTTTACTCAGGACCTGGCTCTTTAGGTGACATTCTGAATCCAAGGAAATGAAATGAAGTTTTTTTTTTTTTTCCATTTGCTTTAGCAGAGATGGGTTTTCTCTATTCATTTGCTTAAGTGATGGTAAAGCATTGCTTTGGCAGAGGCAGAGGAGAAAAATAAATGATGTATTTAAGAAAAAAAAAAGTTTTAAAATTTCAGGAAGAACCAAACGTGATGATGCCAAAAGACAGTTAATCTGTTGTTATCATATCACACGGTGTCATTAAAACTGTGGGATCCTTCCTAAGTAGCTTGTTTTGTAGCTCCGCTCCTCTCCTCTCCTCTCCTCTCCTCTCCTCTCCTCTCCTCTCCTCTCCTCTCCTCTCCTCTCCTCTCCTCTCCTCTCCTCTCCTCTCCTCTCCTCTCCTCTCCTCTCCTCTCCTCTCCTCTCCTCTCCTCTCCTCTCCTCTCCTCTCCTCTTCTCTCCTCTCCTCTCCTCTCCTCTCCTCTGTATAAAAAAACAGTACAAGGTGCCTTTAGGTTTAGAAAAAGCTCAGATTATTTCTTGAAAAGGGAAGAAACAGTGGATAAACTGGATGTATTCTCCTCCACCACCTACTAGGCCATCTACTCTTTTTCTTCCAGGAAAGGATGATGCCTGTTGGATGCTGAACAACGTGAAGGAGAGTACTGCTAAGTTTGGTGTTTCTCAAATGAAAGAATAACTAAAAAATCAAGATGGAAATAGATGGGTTGAACATGTCATCTTGTTTTGAGATTATCACAGAGAAGAAACAGAGGACTGTTGTGTTATACACTGCAATGATGCTTAATAAGAAACAATTGCTTCCTTGTTCTCTTTTTTGTCTTTCAAGCGGGCATTAATACTATATCAATTACCCTTGTCATGTTTTCTCAATGACAGGACAACAACAGCTTGTGTGCAAGTATCCACAACATTAAGTTGTGAGGTATCCATAGTCCTTACTTTGTCTTCTCACCTGAGCACCTCGGTTTCCCTTCTGCCTTCCAAGTTGTCTCTCTGCTTCTCCAGTGCAGTCACCATTGCAGCTTGGTTTCCACAGCCTACTGTCAGTGAGCAAGTCTTGGCATTAACAGTAGGCAGTTCTGCATTGGACCTTTCCAGAGGCTGTGAGGAAACACGTCTGAGATCCAAGGCTATAACATCGTTACAGAAATTCAAGCCTGTTCTGGGTTCTGCACAGCAAACACTTTCTTCAATCTCTGTCAGACCATGTGGGTAATCTGTAGTGTTCATCTAGCAACTTGGATGCAATATTTTATTCCATAAAAGACAGTTACAAAAGATTGAACGGAAAAAGGAGAATGGTGCTTTTGGTCACTGAATCTGCATTGCTATCTTTTGCCAAACTGCTCTGCAGGTCATTCAGAGAAACACTCAGCTTGGATTAGATACACATTGAGCCATACGCTTCCACTTCCAACAAAATATGACCTTCATTTGAAAGCCAAAAAATTCTCATTCTTTGTACTTCAGGAAGGCCTTATTGCAGTGTTGTAGTTGTAGCCATAGTTAGATTTTCCAAGAACACTCATTGAGTTGACCCAACGCTCACTGGTCTGACTCTGTTCCTAATTACTTCAATGGGAAGGGATTTAGATCAGAACTGTGAATTTTCTGAAGGATAACACATGGTTCATTTTGGTAAATGGAATACATCGCTCTGCCCTTGACTCTGACCACATTTTTTCAACATGCCTGTGGCTGTGTGACAAAAGTTTTACTAGGGAATTTTCAATATTTTTACGGAATCCTTCAAACAAATTTCCCATTAATACAATTGATGTGTTGCCGTGTTATAAATATCTACTGTGAATTATACAAAATAATCAAGGTGCTAAAGACACCTATGTTTTCTCTTCATAAGATGCATTTAACATATTGTTTTCCTTCAGGGGTCTTTTAATATTTTTGGAAAATATTTTATTTTGGTTGCTAGTTTGCTTTTCCCACGGCAGGCTTATGTTTTATCCTCAGCTATACTATGTAGCAGATGTAAAAATGACAATGTCGGACACACGAGATCTTTAAAGTTTCAGTCTTCATGTCTGTGGCTACAAGAAGGAGGTCAGTCTTAGTTTAGAGCTGTATTTTTGCCACCCTGCTCTTCATTGCCCCATCAGGGTCAAGATTTAAAATAGGTTGAACAATGCCATGACTGTCCATGACTGGACAAGAGAAAAACATCATTCACAAGGTTTTATGCCTGTTTGATTTCATAAAAGGAAAACAAAGTTTTCTTCCAAGATGTAGTTTTCTTTAACCTTTCTAAAATTCTCATGGGAAAATGATATATCCCCTAGGAACCTGCTAATAACATACAATATTGTCAGATTATGTATTACCTTGTTGAGAAAGAGTACTTTTGATGAGACAAGAACTGAACACTTCCCTGTAATTGTTTTCATCTAATCTTCCTTTTGTCCTTCTAGGAGCTCTCTTGAAACAGAATCTTCCGTAGCCCAATACTGTTCCTTACCACAAACCTCCAGATGCTTGAAGAGATTAAGAGCCTAAACTAAGAGAGGTTTATTGTTTATCATAAAGTTTGATGTATCAATGATTATACACATATATTTTTAATTTTTAATGATAGACTTGTTATTCCTATCAAACTTTAAAGAATTACATGAGTGAGTTTAGGAAATTTGCAGGTCAGGTTTTGTTTATTTGTTTGGTTTTCGATATCACCTACCTTGTGGAGGGTGTGGAGTTCTAACCTCTTCTTAAGATCTGACCCTGGGACAAAAATTTCCTAATGTACTCACTTGCTGCCAGAAAAACAAATGGATACATGATAATTTCTATTTCCCAGATGCAGATATGGAGATAAGAAAGGATATGGGAAGAAGTGTTCTTTAGCTGATGTTGATAAAGTCAAGGAGAATGCTGAAGCCCTAAAGCAAGCCTTTTGACTTTGCTTACATGGGGGGACAGAGGGACTCTTGTCTTCCATGGGGTTACCCACATTGAAGATGACAGTAAAGCAGCTCCTGCAGGACTTCTTGAACTGTTCTTTGTTATGTGGACAGTGACATTGTTAGCCTTCTACCATATCCTCAAGAGTCAACTCCCTACAGTCATACCACCCTTGTAGAAAGCCTAAATTCAGATTACCTACAGTTACCATCTGTGGTTGCTCTAGGTAACACTGGGGCCTCCATAGAACGGACTTCACTTTCATCACATGTCTGACCAGGCTGAATCACAGTGAAGGTGGATGGGATGCCTGGAGGTCCAGAGGGCAGGCAGAACATACGATAGCACTCTGCAGGTGACTGCCTACTTGAATGTGCATTAAAGCAGAAGGAAGACTTAGGGTAGTCCTCATGTTGAAGACTGCCTTAGCCCTTCTCATGCTGAAGACTGCCTTAGCCTTTCTCATGCTGAAGGGTTTCCATTTCACTTGTCACCCCACTCTGACACCTTCACCTATGCACCTTGGAGCTGCTGTGACATTTTTACATTTGCAAATCCTGAGAAATATTGATTTAGTTTCTCCTGGAAGCAGTTGTCACTAATGTGAGAATGACTCTTTTCTTTCTCCCCCTTTTCCTGCCCTTTGTTTTGTAACTTTTAGTATATACTTTATAGCAGAAGAAAAGAAGACTTAATTAATGACTTTAGTACCTATTAACCATTTCAATAGCCAATTATCATTACCCAAAAATTTGCATGCACAAAGTTCAGTGGTTAATCAGTGTGCAACACTGCCATGTAACCAAAGCTTGTTGCATGAAGTTCTAGTAGGATTACAGGCAGGAACCATCAACTAGGACTTGTTCAGGTTGTTCAGCCTGGAGAAGAGAAGGGTCTGAGGAGACCTTATAGCAGCCTTACAGCACCTGAAGGGGCTACAGGAGAGATGGGGAGGGACTCTTTATCAGGGAGTGTAATGATAGGATGAGGGGTAATGGTTTCAAACTAAAAGAGGGGAGATTTAGATTAGATATTAGGAAGAAATTCTTTACTGTGAGAGTGGTAAGGCAGTGGCCCAGGTTGCCCAGAGGAGCTGTGGATGCCCCATCCCTGGAGGTGTTCAAGGCCAGGCTGGATGGGGCAATCTGGTCTAGTGGGAGGTGTCCCTGCCCATGGCAGGGGGTTGGAACTGGGTGATCTTTAAGGTCCTTTCCAACCCGAACCATTCTATGATTCTATGATGGATGACGGAATATCTGCTGCACTGGAGAGGACATCCAGGAGAGTTTGCCCATCTGTTTTCATTCCTGGATGGCCACTGGGGAGAGTTTTCCCTTTTTCATTCTCTCTCTTGCTCTCTCTGTTTATCTCCTGAGGGTAACTTTACCATTTGAGTCAATGTATGCACCATCAGCTACAGATTCCATGAATAAAACTTTGTACATGTAGGCCGCCTTCTCCTTTCTTTGTGTAACTCTCAGAATCCCAATAAGATCAAGCTAAGACCAAATCCAAAGAAGAAACTGTGAAACAAAGACCCAGATAATCAGCCAATCCTGCCCCAAGCCTGGCCTGGAGATTGCTTTTAAAACACAGAAAAGAGTGAGCCAAGAGGAATCCTTGTGTGATTTTGATACATTTGGTCCATTTTTGAGTCTGGGACAAAGCCACAATCAAATTCAATGTTAACAACAATTTATACTACTTTTGTATCTATCAAGTCTTAAACTTACATTTTTGCTTCTGATTCATGCTCTTGAGGATGTACAAATTGTAGAGCTTCTGAGTACACATCTTATGGAAAAAAAAATGCTTTCTTTTCTATTTCCTCATTTTTAAAAAAAGCATGGCTAAGATGTGTATTGCAGAGTGCCCAATAGTAGTCCGATTTTTTACTGCCTAACCTCCCTGAATCTATGGAAATAGCAGTGTGTGCTCAAACTATTTATATCTCTGAACACATCATTTTTCTTATCAAGTTGTCATTGCATTTGCTGAGTTGCTTGACTGGTTATTGCAGACAGAGTAAAAATATTCTGCTGCCAGGTATGCCTTAAAAAAAATTTAAAGAAGGATATACAAAAACAATAATAGCAAGTTGTTCTAATATTCCACACTTTTTTTGCCCTACTCCTGCTGATTACTGACAGTGCTATTGTGTTTTTGAAGATATATTTAATTATATCTTTAATCTGCCAGCTGTGGTATGATGCATCAGAACATTTTTGCCAATGAGGATTTTTTTTCTTTGCAGATATATTCTATCAATGTGATTTCAACAGGTAATCTCGTAGGGTGGTAAAAACATTCTGCACATCAAATTGGCCACCCATTCATGAGCTACACTAGATGATGCCTGAACTTTGATATAGACATTAACAATCTGTGTCAATATACTAGCCTGTGGCTAATTGGAAAGACAATACAAATTTGCAAGTACTAAAAGATCTGTTCCACAGATATTCCTTACTGACTGTCTTTTACTTTGAGTTGATCATCAGAGATAGCACAGCAAAAATTCTCTTAGACAACCATATTTGCACTTGCTATCACCATATGCTAAGTAGCTTGTGCAAATGTTATTCCTATACTGAATAAATCGCCTGGCTAATTATTGTATTAACTGTTTATGGTCTGATTTTGCATTCTCTTATTCATTATCAGTTCATGGTTCTTAATATTTCCCTGTTTGATTTGCTTCCCCACAGATTAGAAAACTCTTCCTAGGTCTGACACGGAAATCTGTGCTACGATAAAATAATCACTGTTTCAAAATGCATAAAAGTAGAAATCTCAGTAATCAGATATGCAAAAAAGTAAAATCTCTTTCTTTCTTTCTTTCTTCCTTTCTTCCTTTCTTCGTTTCTTCCCTTTCTTTCTTTCTCTAAACTGTGTTATTTATATTTTCTCAATTAGCCAATCTGTTTTTTCTGCAAAATCTTCTGTCTTGCAAGACTAAGCAAATCCTACTAGGTGTTTTAGGTGCTTGGCAGGTCTGTGAGATAACGATAGCTGTAGCAATCATTCGGCCCAGCTGAGTTGCACTTCAAAGGAGCCAAAAAACTATTGACTAAAATGAAAATATCAAGAAATCACTTCAGATTTGTTCTCACTGGTCAGCATCTAGTCTGACATTTTACCAGACTTAGCTAATTGCTTATTCCATTAAAATCAATAGGCGTTTTGCCTTTGTGGCCACCAAGATCAAGACTTGCCTATGAATTGCGTTAGTGCTGTCTGGATTATAAATCTTTCCTGACAGGTTCACTACTGTACAATATATCAGGGATTGGTAGAATTTAAAACAAATAGTGTATTTTATTTTATGTCCTCATTACCTTACCAGGAAGTCATGCAACTTGACTGTTACTTTTCTCTTTTTAAAGTCTGTTTTCCAACAAGTCATCTACTCTTGGTCGGGAGATAGAGCATTTCCCTTGTCACTGTTTTCCAATAGTTAAATATCCTTCCTCTTATCCTTACGCTTTATCCTTACTCTTAAAGAAAATGTCTAACTCTTATTCACTTTCATCTCTTGGTTGAATCTTTAAATTTAGTGGTTTTATCTTTGTGAGAATAAAGAACCTTTTGGCACACTGCACACTGGCTCTTCATGAAGATATTGCATATTGTAAAGAGGTTGCCTCTCTTTCTTGAGAAGCTAAACATATCAAGTTCTTCAAGTCTCTTGGTGTAAGGCTTCTCCAACCCTTAAATTGTTGTTGTTGATTTTTTTCAAAATAAAAAGTTAAACAGCTGCACAGTAGTAGTATTGGTCTCAGTGCAGAATCTTTACAGATCCCGCAAGTCAATCTCTTGTTTACAGGCAAAAGACCGAGTTAACAGCTTGACTCCAAGATTTGTCCCAATTACACCGACGCACTAAAGTCTTTCAGCTGTTGCTCTCCAGATCATAGTTTTTCTTTTTACAGGTATGGTCTTCATTGCCTGTTCCTCACTGTTTAACACAGTGCTGGCTGTGTCTAAACACTTGAATCCAACTTACCTTAGTGGTCTATATTTCACTTGCAAACTGATCCAACTTCATCACAATTTCCCACACATTCAGCCATGATGTCACCTACTTTTTTTCTTCTGATTTTCTTATGGAAATACTGAGTAGCATTAGACTAGTCCTTTCAAATTTGTTTCATCTCTTCTTCCTCCCCAGGCTGACAATAATTCTCCACTGAACTTCTTTCTGAGAAGACAGTTATCTAGTTGTCAACCTGCCTAATATGCTTTCTTGACAACTTATAACCAGAAGGTAGTGAAATACTAAATCTCACGCTCTTCAGAACTCTTAGCATGTTTGCAGTTATCAAGCCTGTCTTTTCAAAAAATGAGAATTTTTGTTTTGATTCCACTGTTTTCCTGGGGAGTGGAAAAAAAAAAAACCAAAACAAAAAGGTATTGACTGGCATTAATCACCATCCCAGATTAATCGTTTAGGAATTTATACCAGGATCAGGTTTTCCTTGAATTTTGTCTGTGACAGACAGACTTCAGGGTAATTGTCTCCATAGTATCCTAGACCACCCTGCTTACCCTCTCTAAATCAGAGCACAGTACTAGGATTTGTCCAGGCTACTTGTATTTTCCCTCTACCTCTGTCTATTCCTTCTATCTATTAAAAATTCAGAGCATGAACTAGAGATGTCCTCCATCAACTCACACAGAATCCATTCGTGCAAGTATCCTGGCCCGCTGATTTAAAATTATTTATCTCTGAGAGATGTTTAACACCCTCCACAGCTACTAATGAACTGGAAAATACTTTATCATGTTCATATGATTCAAATACATCCTCCTGCTTCTTTCAAGATACAAAACAAAAATATTGAATAAACACATCTGTCATTAAAAGTTCTGCCACCCCCCTAAGCATCAGAATTTTATTATAGCTATTATTCAGAACCTACCTTATTCCAGCTAGTCAGAGATTTTGCTCGTTTGCTGCCTTAATTTCCTACAACCTATAACTTCTCCTTCTAGTTGATAGCTATTGCTTCCCTGTTCTGTTTGCTAAATATTGCCTTTTAATTTTGAAGTGCTGCTTCCAGTCTTTTGTTGAGCCTGGAAGGGTTATAACTAATGTTGTTCTCTCTTTTTGATGTGTATTTATGACATTTTGGATATTTTGGTTCTTTTTAAAGAGCTCCCAGATTTCATCTGTTTTTTCCTAACATTTTTCTCCTAATATATTTCCTTTCATTTTTTATCTGATCTAGGAAAGTAGCCTTATATATCTGTTTTGACTGATGAAATATGCCTGGATGGTGGAGAGGTGACACTGGCCTGTTGTCCTGAAAGTACTTCCTAGTCTGGTGTGTATTTCAGGTCTCTTAATGCTGGATTATTTACAGCACTGCTTAGTGGATAAACGTGTAAATGGATCTACAGAGGAAATTGTGCGGTTTGAGCAAAGAGATTTTAAGTCCTACCAGATCCTCTTCCTCCCAGCTAGAATTTGCTCATTGAGGTGCACAGAGCTGCAGCCATGAAACATGGGGTAGTTGTGAAGCTCTTGTATTTAGAGTCAGAAATTAATTTGGGAGATGGCTTTTTTGATTGTTTATCTTAGGTCACTGAATGTATAACTTTGCTTCCTGAGGCAGCCAACAACTTGCAGTGCACTGATTAATTCCTTTTTATCCATAAAAATAAATAAAAAATTTTACCCCTGAAACTGGGCAAAATACTTTCGAGTATGGGTCTTTTCATTGTTAAAAAGAAAAGTCTATTATCGATTAAAATCATACATACATTTTACTTCCAGCTACCTGAGACTTACCACATTTATTTTCAACAAAGAATTTGTCTTACACTGAGCATGGAAGCAGTGCATTATCCACTTACCTACTCCTTGTAAGCTTTAGATGAGGTGCGTTTGCTGTGATGTCTATGAGGAATTGGCCAGCATATGATGGTTTGGTTCTGAATCAGCCATGGACCATTAATTTCTTTTTTTTTTTTTGCTTGTGAATAGAAAAGTCATTGCAGTTGATGCCCTACTTGTTCAGTAGCTACCTGTGTAATCTTCCTATATTTGCTGCTGTCATCCTTCTTTCTTACATTCCTGCTACAGTAATTTATGGTCAGCTACTATCTTATTAGCTTGTTAGAATAGGGGATTTATATTATGTATTTGTATAGCACCTACAGCGACAAGGACCATGATCTTGACATGCTGTATAAATAACAGCAGGAACCCTTGCTGTTGAGATCATAGATATTGGTTAAGGCCTTTAAAAAGAGGCTGAGGGGTGACCTCATCTCTCTCTCCAGCTTCCTGATGAGGGGACATGGAAAGGAAGGTTCTGAGCTCTTCTCCCTGGTATCAGTGATAGGACACATGGGAATGGTTCAAAGCTGCACTGGGGGAAGTTTAGACTCGACATTAGGAAGCATTTCTTTACTGAGAGGTAGTCAAACACTGCAACAGGTTTCCTAGAGAGGTGAGCGATGCCCCAAGCCCGTTAGTGTTTAAGAGGCATTTGGCCAATGCCCTTCGTAACACGCTTTAACTTAGTCAGTCGTGAATTGGTCAGGCAGTTGGACTAGATGATTGTTGTAGGTCCCTTCCAACTGAAACAGTTCTGTTTATCCTATCCTATCCTATCCTATCCTATCCTATCCTATCCTATCCTATCCTATCCTATCCTATCCTATCCTATCCTATCCTATCTTAAATATATACAAAAGTTATATTTGGCCACCCATAATATGGGTGGTTTTGTCTCCAGTTTCTTAAAAAGGCAAATCCAAAGCCTATCACTGATTCCAGCAAGATGTGTATCAAGTCCAGTAGAAATACACTGAACGAGGGTATTAAAAAGTGGCAGTGCTTGTCCAGTGTGGGTCCCTTTCCTCCAGGTACTTGTTTAATGTGAGGTTGTTTCCATTAGAAGAGCTGAAGTAAGAAAAAAACCTAACAGTCATCAGAGACCTTTTCAGATTTCTTTGCAGAGGTGGCAGAAAACATGCCATTTCAATTTATTAATCTCTCTACGACATGGCCTTGAGAACAAACCCTTGTAACGGTCTTTGCACAGGGTCTGACCCTACATCTCCCAACAATGTCAGGAGCTTTCTTCCTACCTGTTCTCCAGCAGTCCAATACCTGATACCTGTCCGTCCATTCCTTTGCCATCAGGCATCTTGTCAGGAGAAAAATAACAATTCACAGCAGCACCTGTCTTACAAGGCACTAAATCTCAATAACTGAGATGTCTCTCAGTCTGGGATCTGTGAAAAACTGAACAGGCTTTGTTAAAAACTAACCATTTTTTGAAAAACTAGTAGTATGATATTCAGCTGATTTCAGGAGTATGTTATTGAAGCTGGAAGGTCTATGCATTTTGCAAATCTCACAAGGTATTTCTGAGTCCCACGACATGCTTACAAATCTCAAAACACTTTCAGCAATTAAGTGAATGAATCACGAATAAAAAACTCCAACAATTTCATTTGCAAATCCTGACTTTCTTCCTAGAATACAGGGATAAGGGAGGATTTACAGAGCCCGTACTGTCAAGTACTGAAGCAATTTTGATTCTCAATATGCCTTGTGGCTATGTTTGAAAGAATGAGCAAGAAGAAAGTTATTGACATGATCTGAAAAATCCAGAGCAAAATCCTTCCGGTAGAAGGGAAAAAGAACAGAGGAAGATGCTGAATATTGCCCATGCATATTTTTTATCTCAATGATTTGAGTAATTATTTGTCCAATCATTGGTAAGGGCAAGATCAAGGAGTAATGGCATAGATCTCCTTAAAGCTGTTAAAACTGATGCTGCTATTCCTCCCAAATAAGAGTAGAGTAGAATAGAATAGAATAGAATAGAATAGAATAGAATAGAATAGAATAGAATAGAATAGAATAGAATAGTTGCAGTTGGAAGGACCTACAACAACCATCTAGTTCAACTGCCTGACCACTTCAGGCCTGACTGGAAGTTAAAACATATTATTTTTAAGGGCATTGTCCAAATGCCTCTTAAACTTAACAGAAGTGATGTTAAGCACCACAGTTTTGGGTGTATTTGTTACTGTATCTGTGAAACACATAGTTTCAAAGGATCACTAAATCAGAATCCTGAACTGCAGAAAAAGTCTTTTCCTCAAGTTATCACTAATTTGAAAGTTGTTAACATGCAACATTCAGTTTACTTTTAGACTTGATGATTATTGTTATGGATTTCAGTAAATATACATTAAGTTGTGTGTACTCTTGATCCTTGGCCTATTTAAAACCTTTCTATTGTTTATTTCCCAGAAAAATTTCTTAAACTTTCAATTAGTAGATATAGTTCATAAAAAGTGAAGCAAATTTTGTATTTGTTCACTTGAGTCTGCATGAAAGCCATGAAAAGAATTTATGTCTGCCGAATTTGATGAGTTTCCAGCGCAGCTATTCTCATATTTTCAGGTATATTGAGTCCAGATATGTACTACTCATTTTAAACCATCTGCCCAATAATGATGTCACAGATTGCGTAGACCCTGCTCAGATGATTACACAAATGTGCCTAGCACCCTTCAAGATGCCCCAGATTCAGGGTGCCCCAGATGACTTCCCACTTCTGCTGCTGAAGGACACGGGGCTCCTGTAAGATTGTTGTCACATCTGCCAGATCGGTGTGGATGTCTCAGATAACCTGGGGATCTCTGCTGCTGTAAGAGCCCCAAGTGGGGACAGTGGAACTGAACCTCAGATCTTGAACCCTGTAATGGGAGCAAAGATATCCATCTGACAGAGGCATTACACTGAAGAACCATAAGTTATCTGTTCAATCTGGAACTCAGCTGACCGTATGTATTTCCATTTATTTAGATTAAATCCATCAAAATCTGAATTTAACTGAAAAAATATGTGGAATCCTAAAACAGATCATCATCAGTAGGACTTATTCCAACTGTATCCACTCAACCAGCACAGATTGAATGCTGGATTTCAACAGTAAATTTGAGAAGTATGCATGAAAAAACACATCAGAATATTACCGAGTGTTGAAGAAATTTATTTGTTCACAGATACATCCTCAAATTATTCATCACGTGCTTTACACATCATTTTGAAGACTTCAGTCCTTAAGCCAGTGGGTTCTGGCATATTATGGAAAATTTACATGGAATCTATACTGTATTTTCCAGAATCTAGGTTTCTTTTGTTATAGCCACGGCAGTGAACGCTTACGAATGTACACAAAAATTAACTGGTGTAGACATGATTCCATCAAAATCCTGGATCCATGTGAAACGTTAAGTCACTTGCGCATCCTCGTGGTGGAGATGCCAGGTGATGATTATTTTAATGTTAATATTGTGAAGTGAATCATTCTTCCATATTGTGATAACATATGGGATGAACCACTTCCAGAAAGCCAAGCCAAAGGGGTCCGGCTCTGCTGGTGAAGTTTAAGGACTTTATAGCTATTCAGAGAACACATGTTATCATGCATCAAAATCTGCACTCTATTAGACAGTAGTGTTTTATCTTGGTGGTGCAGAGGGATAGGTCTTAACACTGAATCGGTCTACCTTCAAGTGTGCGAGCAGGTCATGAGATCCCTGAATGTTTAATTCTCTCAGTAGTTCCGGAATAGCTCTCCCGCATCTTTTGCTTGTGAAGGTCAGTGTACAAGGAAGGTTTAAAGAAACACAAAAATGCAGTAGTTAGCAGTGAAAGTAATTCCTCCTTGCCTTCACAGGTAAGCAGCGCAATACTTGATATATGGAATTAATACAGTATAATATACAAGTAACAATCTGGACCATAAGCTCAAAAAAGAAATACATTTTATTTCCTTATACCATTTTGATAAATCTTAAAGTATTCCTTTAGAGAAGAGAGGTATAATTTACTCTTGTAAAAGCATGTCTTCCCTTGTATTCTACAATAGTCTTCAGACATTCTCAGCAAGATTAAATAAAAGTTATTTTTAATAATGAATGACTAAGTACCAACATGGTAAAAATCAAGGTAACTGATGTATTATTCAAGTACATGATCCACAGGTATTTGAAACCAATCAGCTTGTTGATCTTATCTAGTTCAATGGCTTTGGATCAAACTCTAGTATTTACAGGAGCTTTTATTTGCAAGACATTTAGAAACAAGTTCAGATAAGAATTTGCAAGTGGCATGAATGTTCAGCCTACTGATAAATTTAAGCGAACAGACAGTGCATAAATAAACATTTATAGGTCAATGTTTATCATATTACATAATGCAACTTCGTAGAATTTTCAGTTAATAGTTTTTTCATCACAGCTATATCATTTAAAAAATGTTTTTACTTATTGCCTACTACCCAAACTGGCAGGGAATTAAAACAGCAGTAGCAAAACAAAATGTTGCTATTTGATGAAAGAAAATTATCTTCTAAGAATTTTTTTTACTTTGCCGCACTGTTCTTACTGGTGTTATATTATGCCAAAAATGTAAGACTGATCTAAGAATTTTACTGAACAGCATTAGATGGCAGTCTTGGATGTGTTGTACAATGAGCATCGAATGTACCAAAATTCAGAGAAATGGTATGCTGGATTAAAAGATGCTTCTGTGGTTGTACTTGGCATCCTTGTGTAAATGGGTTTAGATCCCACAACTTCTGTCATCTGTCACAATAATAAAGCTCTGGTCTGAATAGCACAAAAGGAAACATTAGAATAGAAGTTTTTCAGAACCATTGGAAAAAATAGTCCTTAGAATAATGAGGATACTTCTTTTTCTAATTGTTATTTGAGTAAATGGCTGTAGATACTTTTCATGGGCTTTTCTCTATCTTTCTTTTCTTTTGTAAATAGCCATATATTCTTTTAAGACCTTCAGAGACTTTTCTGCTACAGCCCCCTAGAAAATCCCATAAATAATGCTTGTGTTGCATCAGTCCAATGAAACTGTCCGTTTCCTTTGAAATTGTTTTCCTTGAAGTTGTTCTTAGTCCCCAGTCCTGAGATACAGTAAAAGGACGTTCAGAGTGTAGAGGAAGAGAGCAAAGGCAGCCTCACATCACATTTTTTTGTGCGTGTAGGCTCCTCCAATTACGGCAGCTGCCAATGTCTGTTCTAGCATCTGGTCATCACATATGGTTTCTGGCCATAGCTCCTTATCCTGGGCTGGTGTCCTTCAATAGTGACTTTGAAAACTGCTGGACTGTCAAGCTTGGATCCTGGAGGTTTCTCATATGCACAATACATTCAGGACTGGAAGTAGTGATGTTTGTCTGCTCTGCTCATTCTTCGCTGTAATTCAAGCTCGGTGTGTGGATCGTCCATTCCTTCTCCATATTTTTCAGGTACTTGAACTTCCTGCAGAATAGTGTCTCTAGAAAATGCTGTCAGCTGGAATATAGTTTTGTGATGTGTTTGATGAGGTCAGATTTACAGGTGTATAGGATGGAAGTAGGCATCTGACTGCCACCACAATTTAGTGACCTAATGCTTAGTGCAATACAAATCAGGAGTAAGGTTTTGAAGTAAATCTGATCGTCCATGCAGACATCAATTCTCACTGTGGAGTGCTGTTGGGTTCTATGACCTGAACTCTTTATGGATGAAACTCAACTGAAGAATGAGATCCAGCTCACATCTGATGTGCTCAAACTGCCTGAAGGCATTCAGTCCTTTGGACCAGGCTAAATACTCATAGTACAGAGGGGGCTGCACAAGTCAAAGAAGATGAAGAAAAAAATTGCAAATTTCTCAAAATGAGCTTGGATCAATTTAAAAAAAAAAATACTGGGTAGCTTATATATAGTTGGTACAAAAGAGTTTATTTGGGTTTTTTTATCACTTTATTAGCATGAATATAATTAGTAATAATACCTCTTAACTCCTATGTAGAGCTCAGTACATCTCACAGTGCTTTACAAAACAGGATCCTGTCATTATTCCTACTGTACATCTACCAAAAACAGGCACAGAAAACATAAGTGACTTTCAGAAAGGTGTCCTTGCAGGCCTTTAGTAGAGCCAAAAATAAAACCAAGACCAATGCATTTACAATCCAGTACGCTATCTACTAGTCATAACCTCTTTTGGCACAACTCATTGATAATAGAAATATCATAGAAATTTCATATCATAGAATTATCATAGAAATTTCATAGATAATATGAAATACCTTATTATCGGGTTTTATTATTAATGACAATTTTTTCTTGCTAGTGGAGCAAATAATATTTGTATGGGGCAAACTGCGCTGCTATAAAGCACAATGTAAAGTTGTATAAAGAAGGCCAAATCTGACTGCGTCCTAGAAGCAGTATAACTCCTTATCAGTGTCATTCTCTAGCTGGGCTTAAATATTCAATTTTACTATATTGCTAACAAGGCTAGATTGGGTGTATTTGCATGGGGCTGCACAGTACAAAGTAGATATAACAGAAAAGACAATCCCAAAGCCCACTGATTTTTGAAGGAAGCAAAACTATTCCTAAATGCCTATATTCATCCTGTGCCTTGACTGATTATTGAATGGTGTTTTTGTTATCTTGAAGACACAAGACCTTACACAGTTATAAAATGCAACAACCACTGACGCAGTATGCAAAAAATCCAGATTGTAAATACCCAGAGATGTTAAAAAGTTAATAGTCTAGATCTCTCTGTTTCACTTTTCCTTTCTCTTAAAAGGGGAAGAATAACTCTTATTTTTGTAAAGAACTTGGAAACATTTAGCTTAAAAGTGTTGAATAAGAGCAAAATAAAATTTTCATAAATAAAAAATTGGACAAACCTAAAATTTCATAAAAATGTTGTTAGCTCAGTATATTCAAATCAAGAAATTTTGAACAGATCTGAGGACCCATCTTTTGCAAAACAAACTTTACTTAAAGGTCTGGTACTCAAAATCAGATGGATGCTCAAAATTTTTCTTGTCTTTGTCATATTTATGTTCAGAAATACACACAGAGCCTGTTCTTCCCTGGGACTGTAGTTCAGGCTTGACTGAAATATTGTAAATCTGTCAAATGTAGTGAATCCCTTTTTCTCTATTATACCCTTGCTTCTGAGGGGAAGTGCTGCAATTTTTTCAAATTTAACTTCTCAATAAGGCGAAGGGGAAAATCATGGTGTCCTAGCACTTCTATGACTTTCTGTGTTTTATGTGGCTTTTTTTTTTTCCCTTTTTTCTTTCATCTCTACCCTTACTATGTTATCAAATAGTTTCATGTATTTGTCAAGTTCCAGTGCTCCACGATGTTTGATCCAAAGTGCACAAACTTTTGCCATGGATACCAACAGCTCTCAAATAAAGCATTCACAGGCTACCTGCTCACAATGAAAATATAGGTTAGTCTCTTTCAAGGACAGCCAACTTTTGAAATGACTGAACAGCATGGATTACACGGAAAACATCTAACTTTAGTGGAGCAATCATTCCATGTGGTTTTAGGCATAAAAATAAATAAGGGAAGCTGAGAAGGGAAAATCTTGGTCAGCGATACAGCAGTTAGGTGGACATGAGCATAGAGAACTGCAACAGAAAAGCTGATCAGCAAACATAAAAGCCTAGCAAGGTGTCAATAGACTACGCAGTAATAACATTTTTGTGCTGACTCACGTGTTACTGTTACAGGACAGAACAACAGTTTACAGATCAGATAAAACAGTTAAAAGTTCAGTCTTCTTCCACATATGGTTTTGCTGTCACATAAAGATGAGAGTTTCTCTGAGCTACACTTACCTTTAATAGGCTGGTTTTATTTTTTTAGATTTCTGGTTTAAACTGCTTGTAGGCTTCATCTGCAAAAAAGTTAAAATTAAAAAAAAATAAATAAAAAAATAGCATTCTTGTCTAAATTTTCACATGCAAAAAAGTTCTCAAAGATCAAGGAGGGGAAATTACTTTCCCTTTCCTATCTATAGAGAAGTTTCAAACTCTGGTTTCTGATAGCTTTAACTACCTTCATGGATAGAGCAAGTACATATAAAATCTTCCTATGCCTCAATTATAGTCCATTTCTATGCAGCAGAAGCATCTGATTCAACACCCTGATTCCTTTTTGAATGTGGGAGAAACATAAGGTAGGAGTTAGTCGTTTTAACATTAGATGTGTACAATTGTGTTAGCTGTCTAAACAGCATCTATAGTCACTAGACAAAAGCAGGCATTTCTGGGCATGATTTGTCTCATTTTAAAGTAGACTTCTAAAGTAGACCGGTTGAATCAGACTCTTATTTGCACAAAGTGCCTATTTGTCTACCTGTATTAACACTAAGATTTGTTTGTCTCAAGCCCAAACACCTACATAATAGGCAATGAGATTAATTCCACTCATGAGTGACCTAATCATGAAGATATAGTGAGATGGCATGTTATTTTTGGACCAAAATAAATCCAAGGTTTTTTCCCAATTGAAATTAACATGTTCCCTTGAAGGAAATTTTAGTTTTGAGGAATTAGCACTTTGCAACATACATTTTTCTTTTATTTGATGAAAATTTTTTGCTTAACTCTCCCAACAAGTATGAAAACACAGGAGTGACTCGTCCTCAATGGACTTCTCAGCTCCAGTGCATACTATACCCTCCAATTTTGTGAATTACTGTATTCAGCATAGTTGTGTGGAGGATGACATGGTCCTATATCTAGACATTAATGAAGAACATTTTTATTAGGGTAGGTCATATATTTTACTTCCCTGGTTACAAATTTTATTTTCAGGAAATAAATATATTTACAGAAATTATCATTTTTTCCTTTAAAAAATCCATCAACATAAAATAAATTATTTTCACTTTAACTATTACTGAAAGGTTTTGGTTTCTAGTTTCAGTAAGCACAAAAGGTCATATCCTTAAGTAGTTATTTTTACATCTTATAAATTTCTTTTGCAACTTAATTTACAGTAAGGCTAAAAATACTGATAACACTCTTTGTAAGATCTTCCAAGCCTTGATAAAGCTCTGAAATTCTGTGAAATGTCCATACTTTACATTTTTTTAAAACAGAAATGAACTGAATTCAAATGCAACTTAAAAATTACTGAAGATTATACCGTAGGAACTCTAAAACTCTAAGGTAACTAATGTGGGTTATTCTCAGTTTAAAAATTAGATGATAGAATGTAGCAAATGGACCTTAACCTCATAAGGAACCAAACCAGATTCAAAGAATAATCCATGAGCACCAGACAACAGAGCATCTGATATTCAAATGATGACTAAATAGTCTCTGTTTTGTTTGTCTGTCTGTTTGTTTGTTTGTTTTGTCATAGGCCAATGCTTAAGTTTATGGGTTACAGTCTTGTTTTCACCTAGATTTTAAAATAGTTAAATCTCATACTTACTTACGTATCTCAGAAAAAAAAAAAAAGTTAGGAGAGAAGGAAAACTCAAGTAAACACAACACAGAGTTAGATAATCCCCATAGATATGCTAAAGCTTTTCAGATTCATGAACAATAGAATTTTGTAACAATTCTTCATTTGCATTGTATAAACTGCAATCTTTGCTTTGTTGGCAGAAACACTTTGTATTCATGAACTATGTTTAGTTTAGTACTGCTTAGAATTTCCTTTTTCACTCTAAATGCCAATAGAATAGAAAGACAAAGTAGTGATATTAGGCTAACATAACACACAAGCTCTTGTTTTGATTACTCATCTGTCTGCTAGCCATTATGTTTGCCCACCCAACTACTTTCTGCCTGTTTTACTTTGTACAGTCTTGTGGAGCAGCCAAAACAGCCAGTGATATTTCAAAGCAGTTCAAAGTGCTGATACTGGAAAAGCAAAGCTTATGTATAAAACAAGAGCAGTGCATTTGAGAGGGGGAAGGCAGACAGTTACAGTTCCAATTCTCGTTCATAATGACTTTTAAGGGACAGAATAAAAGCTCACGTCTGTAATAGGTTTGCAAAACTACAAAATCATTTTCCAGTTTCATGTAGGCCAATGGCCAGGTTTTTAAACTCATACCCTGGCAGGTTTGGAGCAAGTGCTTAAATGTATTATGACCATATTTGAAATTCTGCCATTAGTTTCTCCTCTGAAAGCATGATGTAAATATTTGTTGAGTAAAAGCTTTACTGGTTTTGCTAGGCTCAGTATTTTCACATCGAAATTTTCAAACTTGTGTGCCCTAAATTAGATATGAAAGTTCATAGGTCATATACTTAATGAATCCAGAATATTTGGAGATATTGAACAATTCTAGCTCTTGCTGATTTGTCTGAAAGCGGTCCCATGAGCAAACACCTTACACAGGAGGGCGAGAGCCATTCAAGCATCTCCATCTGCCAACAAACACTGGATGTACTTCAAAACTTGACCGGTACAGAAAGGTAACAGTGACGCTGCCGTAGAAGACCCAAATGAACTCATACCAGAATTGATTGTCAAGCTCAAGTATTTATGCAAGGAACCTATTTATTATTAATTCATTAGTATTTAAAACACTCTCATGACAACCTGCTTTATATCAGATACATTTGTTTAAAATGTCTTGTGTTTCTAAGGATGACACTGATAAGACTGTAGGGTGCTATTCTTGCCTTGCTTGAAATGTGTATTTCACTGAAGAGCACAGATTTGTTCCAGACGATGCTAAGCACAGAAGTGTGAAGAGCTGATTATGTCTGCTAATAGACACATCACATTCAACACAAAACACTTGACTTTTTTTTCTGGAGGTTCTTAATCCATTTTTTAAAATTAAATTTAAGTAACTATTTGGATGGATACTATTCGTGTCCTTTTTTTTTTTGGTTGAAATTCTTTGCCATGGTCAATTCAAATATGGAAGAAATTCACGTTGATCTTTTTTTTGGCAAAGAAACTCTTTGTTAAACATGTATTGGCTCATTCCTCTCCTTTTTAGAAATTGCCTTCCATCATCTACTTTGAACACATTTTAATTCACCTCTAAATAATCCATTTACTCTTCTGAAACTCAGAGCATTGAAAGTATTAAGAAGGATGATTGAGTAATGCCCACATATGTAACTGCAAAATGGTTAAGCTGTATTCAAGTCTGACATATACTTATGTCATGAAAAAAACACCTCCCATTGCACATAAGTTTGTAACAGAGTATACTTAATGAACATAATGACTTGGAAAATTGTCTACAAATCTTTTGAGTCCATTATAAGTAATGTTATGTCAAAGGTGATTGTTAGCTGTGAGGAGGAAAAGTAACAAATAATAGAGATTGTAAGATGTTTTATGAAATGTTTTTCGCACATAGATTTCAAAATTCTCTGCAGAAGATTGTAAGTAACATTAACTGGGTTTTAGATACAACTTCCAAGAGCAGTAGCTTGATTAGAGTCACATAGTAAGTTAAGGGCAGAGATGCGAATAAAACTGAGAAATGGAATTGAGAATTGAGGCAAGAGAAAACCTCTGGTCTGATAAAAAGCAGGAGGTGGTTTGGGGTTTTTGTTTTTGTTTTTGTGGGTTTTTTTTTGCGTAGTCTCATTTAGTTTCTGACTTTTAAGCCTTTAGGCTTAAATTTTTTAAGGTTTCCCCCTACTCCACTCGAGCCATGAGGTCTGCATGCTGGCTTTCAAGGTAAAGCTAACATTCTCATGTAATTATAGTCTTCCGAGAATTTGGACTTAATGACACTGCTAGAAGATTGGTGTCTCAGACCTCAGACTTGAGGCTGTAATACTAGATTGTCAACTTGTCTAACAATTCCATTTCAGACCTACAGTGAAGATAACATTGTAGGTGTGATTAGCTAATATAAACAAAAGGATCATGATCCTTTTGCAAACCTGGTTGCTGTAGTCCAGTGTTTGATTGGCAGTGAATTATTTTAGAATTTGACAATAGATAGTATTTTTCTTAAGCTTCAACAGGCATACCCTGATGCTATTGCCCATGCGGTTAATAAAGGTGTTAGAGCACTTCTACAACTGTCTTGCATGTTCATTATTCATTTAACATTACACCTACCCCAGTACTTTTTCCCCTATAGAAAGCAAATTCCCATTGGAAAAATGCCAAAGTGTAGACTGAGTGACATGCAGAAGCTTTTGCTGTCGTGTGACCCCCTGACACCCAGTAATGAAACCAGTCTTCAGTGTTTGTATAAAAAGAACATTCAATTTTCAGGGAAATGTCAGTAAGATTATTTTCTTTTCTTCTCCCTTAATTTTTCTTTTTATTTTGCTTGGATTTTTATCGTTGTTTGGGTTCAATGTGTATTTCAGGAGCTGTATTTTCAGGTGACAATGACATTTTTTCTTATCTTTTGAATAATTTCTCTGGTAGATAGGAATGAGGCAGGGGGAAGGTAAGGGAAATACATGTAAACAATAAAGAAGTTTCTTTAGTAGTCATAAACTGACATTTTGCATATGCAGAATGCTAACCTATGTGCACTTTCAGGCTAAGAAATGAGTCCTTGTAGCTCTCAGAGGAAATCACAAACTCATGGGATCTACATTAAGGCTCCATTCACACATGAACACCAAAACAAACACAGTTGCACAAGATTCACACAGAGTTATGAAAATGGAATTCATCCTTGGTGGTAGTGGTGACTTTGGACTGATTTTCATTGGCTCTTTAGCCATCTTTTGTGATCTAATCATGATGATTAGAGCCTGCTCAAATTAGTGATTCTTTGTTATGAGTGCTGAAGCGAGGAAAGGGGGAGGAGAGAAGAAGCAAAACCCATACTTAGTTTGTTTTTTTGCTGTTCCTTAATGAAGAAAAATCTGAAATACGTAGCTGCACTGCAAAAACTCCATGCTATGTTAGTTACCTGTAAAATGAAAGCAAAATGACACCTAGATTCATCATGGTCTGCTAGCTAATGCAGCCTCCCAGCTGGAAGAAAGAGTGGGTTCAAATTTCCATCAGGCAAATGAAGGAAACAGCTCAGATCTCTTGTCTGAGTGTCCACTATGGTGTATTTTATTCTCTTGTAGGAAGATTTTACTCTTTTTGGTTTCATCTATGGATGGTGTCCTACTATGTGCAAATTAAATATTCTGTAGCATTGGAACTAAAAAACAGGTGCCCCACTTCTAGACCATGTGTCCTGATTACCCTAATAAGGATCAATTCTCATTTTCTCAAAAGACTTTTAAGTATTTAGTGCAAAGTAGAACAGCACTAGCGGGAAGAACTGAGGAAGAATGACCTCAGAGCATCCTTGTGTCAGGTTCACTCTCCTGAGAAGTCATACACCTGCCTTCTAGCCTATTTTCTAGGGGAATACGAAGGTTTTAATAAAATGGAGCAATGTCAACAGCAGACTCTGAGCATATCCCTCCTCAGAACAGTCTTTTACATAATACCTGTAGGATATGCTCATAGAAGTGTCTTCAGATGGAGGGATGTCTGAACTGAGATATCACTGGACCAATTAATTCTATTTTTAACAGAGCACCCGATCACGCTTGAATTTGAAAAGAGCCTCAGGATGTTCAAGACTATCTTTTTCAAAGATGTGAAAGGCAAACCCTCTGGACCTCATGAATGTAACGCAAGTTGCATTTATTACAGGTACTGTTTATAGAGTGTATTTGCTGGTACGTGGAGACGCGAGGAATGGAATCCCGGTTTCATTTTAGATCTAACTTTAGAAAAATAGGCACTTTTATAGCTTGTCTGAGCTGACCTCTCTTAGATCTCTAAATCGCAGTGACAGGAACTGGGGCCTTTCATTGCCTGCCTCCCTTGATTACTCAGAGTTGAGACTGTTAGACTAGGCGTTGTGGAAGATGAATCCATGCAGGAAATGTAAGCTTCTGAATCCCACAGCCACTAACTCATCCACAGGGTTTCATCCAAAGTTCTTACTCATCTTTCCTTCCAGGAGAGTCTATTCAAAGCTGACTGGAAAACCACTTCTCACACACACACACTTTTGAGGTCTGTCCAGTGCCTACAGATTTATGCAACTTTGGGCAGTTTCCATCATGCGTAACACCTATTTAATAGCCTTACATATCTGAAGTTCAGTGTAACAAAAGCTGACGCAGAATAAAAACTCAAACTGAAACAGATGAAGACACTTTTGCAGTTAGTTGTGTGCAAAGAGGCGATTATGCAAGGTGGACAGAGTAGCCTAAAGAAAACAACAAAGGAGAGTTATAATTGCTGAATAAACAACCTCTCTGCCTTAGGAGTTGAGTAAGGGAATAAATACGCTGCCAAAGGGGAAAATATCCCAGCTCTGTCTTAATGGCACCCAAGAGCAAAAAGATAAGTGTGTTCAGTATTTAATTTAATTTAAAGCTCGGCCACTGCTCTAATCCTTGTGAGAAATATCGCATTAGTTGGAAAAGACAGTAGGCTTAAAATTGTGTGCATAGATGTGTTTCTGAGAAGAAATGGATTAAAAGTTCTGCGTAAGTGGATGGTAAACCAGGATCTGGTAGGCAGTATATAGGAACTTCCTATTTAGTTCTCTGTGTTTCAGAAATAATACAGTGCATTTACAGTATGACCCTGAATCACTGGATTCAAAGTGAATGTGACTAATAACTGCAGTGCACACAGAAACTCTCCATTAAGGGTTGATTAAAACTCATTCAAGTCACAAAACTCTTGTTAGCACCAAGCTTCATGCTGTCAGCGAATTGATCAGGAAAATGCCCTTCATTTCATTCTGATATTTCAGTGCATTTCACAGAGAGACAATCAGAGAAGTACTCACGCATTCATTACACGCTCAGATTGTCAGCAGCACAAAAAGGTGTGTGGTGCTCTGTGTTGATCTGAAGTACACGTCACAAGTAGGAGTAAGCAGTACAGAGCTGTGACACACAAGAACAAATGCCGTCGTACATATTGTCACCTCAGATTGTCTTACTGCGTCTTGCTAGTCAATATCTAGTAAATATAAATATTAGGTATACGGTAGTTATTTCCTTTTCCAGAGGGCAAGTTGCATTCCATGCAAGACAGCATATCATAGTTTAGTAACTTTTAACTAATTATTCCCACAATCCTGAGTGCCTCAGACTTTTATTCAACCTCAGTTAAAAGGAAATAGACTTACTTCAATCTTGTGAGGCACTAAAAAATCAGAATTATCTACTGCAAGCTTGAAATACTTTTCTACCATTTCTTCTTATGTATTTTATGACAAAGTTTTTATATCTTGTAGAAGTTTCTTTTCGTATCTTAATCTTCACTAAATGCCTTCCACCAACACCAATGTATTTCCTAAATGACCTTCAGTGTGAGAGAAATTTCTTCCTTGTCTTAAAAAGAAATTTGGTGAACTGTGGTGAAACCATTCAAGATGTATTGTTAAAGTGCATGGAAAGGTATCTAAAAGCCAATGGAAGAGCTATCCATACATTTTATGTATGAGGTCATCTAGACTGACCCCAGCAGAGGCTCAAAAAACCACAGTATGGAAGGTATTATGTCCAAGCTCATGGGTTTTTAAAGCAGGAAAAATGCTTTACAGTTTGAAACATGATTTATAGTGTCCTTCTCACTTGGCATCTTCCATACTTTTATTGATTTAGGCATCCAGACACACAAGTCACACACTTGAATGAGACAGATTCGGAAGTGGAAATTACCCTACCTACTAACCCAGCCAGATCAAGGGACTACAGTGGGAATTCAAACAGTGCTACAAATCCTGGTGGTGTCTTTACACATGTACACTCACACAAACACATAAACAGATATTGCCCCCCAGCCCATGTAATCCATATGTAGAATGGACACGTGCATGGCATAGGATTCATCCTTAGATGCCTCACCCCAAAAAGTGCTTACAGGTTTGTTTATGTTTATCACTGAAATATCTCAGCGTTGTGGAAGATTACGAGGTCATTACAGCACCTCAGAAATGCTTTTCTTCACCCCTAAATGCGTGTTCAATTCTGAAACTCAAGGTAGAATTAGCTGTGAATTTGGGCCAAGAAGCTCCAAGAGGTCATATTGAGATTTAATTGAAAGCTACTGACACAGCACAAATTATAGGCATTCTCCTCTCAATGTAACTCTTCTGGTGTATAACTATTTAAAATAAATTTGACAGTACTTATTGTTTAACCATTGTCAAGCTAGTTAAAGCTACCTAGAGATCTAGGGAGAGAAGTAGCACATTGTGAATTTAATATCACTCAGATTTATATTGGTTTTCTCCTGGCCTCACAGATAATAAGGAAACACTGCTGTGAAAGAGCAAGCAGTCAAAAAAATAAAAATAAAATTAAAATCCCCCCCAATGCATCTGTATACAGAGACCTTCATAGGATTTTGCGCACTGACTCTTACGTTTCAGTGGGGAGAGGGGAAGGAGAAAGTGGGAAATAGGAAAGAAATGCAATTCTGTTCTTTGTTTTCCTTTATTCCAAAAAGCACTTGATGCTTTGACATTGCCTACACTAATATGCACGGATAACTTCACAATCCAGTGTTCTCAATATAGGAATTAACATCCTCTAAATCAAGATGTGGTTCCTACTAAATGTATCGCTCCCTCTTATACTTCTGTAAGTAAAGAGATGCCTCACAAAGCCATTACAGAAACTCTGATGGAAAAAAAGTTATGTTACAGTGTTCTTACCAAACTACCCACGATGCCTTAATATCCCTTGTGGTTAAGATCATTGTCTTTTCTTCCAGAGTTTAAAAGATCCCTTAGGTTTTTATCACAAAATATTGAAAAATGTTTTAGAATTGGGCTTAATATTTCTAGCAAGTTGAACTAAAAGAGTCCCCAACTCAAAGCCTGTGTGTTTTATTGAGCTATCTAAGTCACTCTGCTTACCATATGCAGACTATCCTTGGAGTAAGGCTGCTACGCAGCAGCCAGTGACCACCTTTGTGCAGTGAATTATGAGCTGGTGATTTGTGATTTTTTACAGCTACTGGACCTGTTTTGTTTAGTAAAGAAATTTCTATTTCAACTCTTAAGTGTAAAATGAGGTCTGTACCACTTCATGCTATCCTGAAAGAAGAGAGAGGATCCAGGCTCTGCCGTCAATCTGGAGTTCATCGTTCAAAATTGTGTGGTGAAACGAGGATGGAATAAAGAGTAGAAGATTGCCTGAGAGCAAAAGTTTGAGATACATACACAATATATTTGTTTCAGCAGCAATGTCGCACATCGCACCTGACCAGGAGAGAAGCTAAAAGGAAGCTAAAGTTGTCCTCTTTCCCTATGACCTCTGAAACCTTTGAAAACACAATGTCACAGAGAGACACATCATTATACTTGCATAAAAACATGAAAAGCTTCTGAATGCCAAATCCTAGGTAGATTCCATGCCTTTAGAAAGCAAGCATTATGTATTTGTCGAGCAAACAAATCCTCAGTCCTTGCTAAGACCGTTGGATATGGACAGAGGACAGCAGAAGTGACATGGAACTGCCATGATTTCACCTAGTCTCTTCTTCCCCTTAGATCAGCAATTTGGTGTTAAATCACGAAAAGCCACCCAGACTACACAGGGAGAAGTGGGAGAGACCTGCAATACCCACATTAGAAGTGGGCAAACACCACTGATTTGTGTTTACCCTCAATTACACCACTGCTGTGGAGATGAGCAGGATATTTATGAGTGCCTACCCAGGCCATTACTGCTGTGCATGAAGCATGTGACAGCCTGTAATGGAGATGTGAGGTGAATGCAAAGAGATGCTCTCTAATGAAAAAAGGATTGGATTCCGTTAAGCCTCTGTCAGCACCAGTCTTGAAAATATTAAGAGGAATAATGAAATATAATTAAAAAATAATTTTCTTCTAATGAAACAAAATTAAATGCTAAGCTGGCGCTGCTGTGTAGGAAAATAAAGCGTAGGAGTATCAGCACCAGGATGGCTTAGTGCTTAGGGGAGGAACAGGGTCAGCCATTAAGCTTAGTCATGCCACTCACCTCCAGAGCCCCAGGAAGGATGCAGAGGTGAGAGGATGGACCTGCCTCACTGAGGAGAAGCTGCAAAGTGCAGAGCACAGGGCTGGATGCCCACCAGCTCCAGATTTCTGCTTCAGCTTTGCTATCGACCCTTCCGTGTGATGTTAATCAAACCGTTCCCTCTCCCTCTTTCCATCCTATATCTGCCTAGAGTGTATAGACTGCTGGATAGGACCACTGGACTTTGTATAGCCCTTGGCCCTGTAGATACGCACAGAAGTCAGAGAAATGTCATTTCTGCGAGAATTTGGAGCATGTGGTATCCTTTAAGAATTAGCAGCGATGAGCAAAACAATGATGGTGGGTCCCTTATGTCCTCACTCTGTGAAGAGCTGAGCTGCTCCAGTTTTTTGCCCTATTTATTTGATTTGTCACTTAGGATAGGGAGATGGCGAACAGTAATTTTCTAACAGTAATGTCTGGAAAGCAGGCACTCTTCTTCTGTCCTTACAGCACTGTAGTTTAACATAGTCTTAATCCTAAATAAATCTTTTGTTTTTGTGTGAAAGCCTGACCTCTACTTAGCAGCAATAGTGGGGAAGAGTAAGAGAATATATAAACCTATTTTGCAGGCAGAGCAAGGTAACTCCAATCAGCACAAACTTTTTTTTTTTTTAAATTTTGTTTAATTTTTCTAGTTCAAATGACCTGCTTCCCTTTGTAATTAAATGAACTTTCTGTGGTAAAACAATGAGCTCAACAGAGTTGAAGTCCACAAAAAAAACCAAATTCATTTCACTGTCCATCCCTATATGTCCAAAAAACTGCATAAGTTGGAAGAGAGACGGCTCTCCCTCTGTCCTTTTCACCTCCCAGCTGCTGGACCTATGGAACTCTTCCAGCCTTAACAATGTTTTAAATTCCAAAAGGCGTCACTGAGTCGAGATTATTTTTACAAGCCAAACTAATAACATATCCTGTTGAACCAATAGTAGAAAGGTCAGGCTGTCTGGGCAAAAGCTACTCAGTGTCACTTCTGAGGCCAAAATTTGGAACCAAAACTCCCTGCGTGACATGCTGTAATGCAAACAGAGTTACCTTTGGGGCATCATAATCCTCTTCGAGGGTGTGGTTTCTAGCTCCCGAATGCTGTATGACTAGGGGAATAAGGGTAGAATTTCACCCTTAAGTGGGAATCGACTTTCATTTCTGTTCACATGGTTTCTGCTTGTATTTACCAAGACATAAATATACACATATGTATACAATATATTTAATTATTGCAAGCTTCAGCTTTCAGTGTTTTCTTTTTAGATGTTGCTTGTTTGCAGAATTCCACTGTGTTGGGCTGGTTCCCTGATGTCAAAGCAACCTACTTTTGTTGAAGAGTTTAACATAATAAGCCAGCAAATCACCCAAACTCTTTTATATGGCATGGAAACATCAGAGTGAAAGATGATGCGGAAAGTTATGAAAAATATTGTAGCAGATGAGACTAAGTATAGAAAAAAAATCTATCCAGATGTCATGAACCAAGCTGAGAAGTATTATCTAGGTTTTTTAAAAGGCTTCACATTTCCTGTTAATTGTCCTCAAGGAAAACTGTATCGGTGATTTTAGCGTGAATCTGATTAAATGCATTTAATGATACCTAACTTTGGACTGATGGCTCCTTGGGGGGAAAACCATGAATTCAATAGTTTTTGAACCGGATTCCAGATGGGAATCAGCAAGCAATGCATGGCTCTTGCTTACTGACACAGGCTTGAAGTCTTGCGGAAATGCTTTAGGTAGAGACTACTACTCCCATTGAGTTCACTGATGTAGGGTAAGGCCTTCACACAGGATTTCTGGGGCCAAGTTAAAATAAACATACATCCAAAACATATCCATAAATTCTTGCCTGAATCTACAACTTTCCTAAAGAAGTGAGGAATGCATCTGAAAATTCTTATTCTGCTACAGGAAATGGTGATAAAAAAGATACATAGACACATTCACATGGAAATAAATGGTTACATCCCACGTTTGTTTGGTAGGGAAACATATTACCAGAAGTCCTACAATGGACTATATCTCTGTCTTGAAACTCTGACCCTGACAACAGCAAAGAAATATAAGTAAAAACTCAAATTCTGATGAGAACTGTGATAGCTCCTACCGTCAAGAATGATTATACAAGGATAATATAAGACTTGCAAATTTCAGTTATTTCAGTTTTAGTGTAAATAGATTGATGAAAAAATGAAAGTGTGCTTTACAGCTGCAGAGATAATACAGTCCTGATCCCAGAAGCCTCTAATTTCTCATTTAAATTAAACCAGTCTGGTCTTGGATGTCATTGCATTGTTTGTTTCCAGCATAATGGGAAATGGTCCCCACGGCTCTAGTGTGTGGCAGATCAAACTCTGGTAGACCTATGAATGACTCCATCATCAAGATTTCTTTTGGCAGCTCGTGGAAGCTCTCAGTGGAAGCTACCCTGCTGATTACAACCACATCTAGACAGCCACATTAAGTGAATATTCTAAACCACTCACTAGTCATAAAGATTGCAGAGAGGGGGGTTTTATATTATTTCAATATATAATTTATTGTTTTCATAACAGAAGTTACCAAATTATTAATGATAAACAGTAGCATTTTAAATTTAGGAAGAGTTTTAGCAGGGATGTGTACAAGACTTGGCCTTACTGAACTTCAGTAATGATCCGGGGGAGAGAGAAGTGATACGTTAAGGATAGTCACTACCTGTGTGAAACTGGGAAATACTTTTAGCTCCAATGATGACAGAGCCATAGCGTAAAGGAACCAAAAGGACATGAAGACATGATGGGAAAAGCTATGATTTTCAGACCTGAGAAATGTGAATAAGCATTGGAGAGAATAAGAGAAGAAACAATCCAAAATTGGCTGCAATACAGGAACAGACACCCAATAGGATAAAATAGAAAAGGAGCTTGCAATATTACATGTGAGAAAAATAACAATAATAATACTAGAAGTGAAAATGAGCAGAGGCGTATTTTGCTTGGTTGAGACTGTCAAAATGTCTGAGTCTTAAATAGCTGGTGCTTTATAAACGTTGGTGCCTAGGTAGAGCTGATGTCTTCCCTCCCTCCTTCCCTTCCTCTCTTCCTTCCTTCACCTTCCTTCCTCCCTTTCTCCCACATAGCCATCCTTTCCTTGGGCAGCTCTTTTCCTCCTCCCAACGTTCACGTATTCCTGTCTTCAGCAGGAAAGGTGAGCAGTCTCCCTGCTCTCTCCCAAGTTGGGGGACCCTGAGGAGGTGCTGGGACTGAGGGCTCTCCCTTTTCCTGGTTGAATGTTTTCCTGACACTCCTATTGCCCAAAAAGAGGGTAGTAGTATTCCCTCAACCAGTGCTGCAAGCTGGACTTAACGCCGGAGTTCAGGTTTCAAAGTGATAGGTGCAATGGATTGACCCTGCCACAGGATACATGCACAAGTGGTAGGATGGAACTGCTTCAAGACAGGTGTCCAGTGTTATGTGAAGCACTGAGGGAAATGTTGCCTGATCTCCAGTGGCAACTCCAGAAAGATTTGGGTCTCTCCTAAGTCCTGTGTCGTATCAGCACGATGCAAGGGTTTCAGATACTCTATGACCTCTCAGCTGGCTTTAGGTGCCCATGTTTGGGCAGCTGAATCCCACCCAAGGAATCCCAAATTATTTTAAGTGGTAAATACATCTACAGATTTATTACTGTGTGAGACCAGTTCCTGTGAGGGTAGACAGTAGAAGAATTTTAGACATCTGTCTGATTTTCTGCAAGTTTAATAGAGTTTCTGTAGGTGCTTTTTTCTGTTTGAACTTTGGTTACCGAACGCAGTCTAGCTTTCACTTCGTACTTTGAAGTATTATTTTGACTCTTCTTCTAGTCTGCCTTTCCATTAACTTCAGCAAGCATTGGCTCAAGTCTGTTTGTCTTTAATTAGACCTTGAATATACTGCATGGGGCAGCATATTGAGGCAGATGCTGATACTCTGGTGACTATCTCTCAGTAGAATCCACCTAATTGAAGGATATATTCGGCAGAAATTATAACTGCGAATATAAGAGGCTCAAAATTAAAAAAAAAAAAAGACATTTCTAACTCATATGGTTTTAAAACATTAAAAACTACCATCTACAGGTAAAATCAGAGAAAGGTAAATACAGGAAGATATTCCTAACATATAAAGTTAAGCAGAATTTCTTAGCCATTTCTTACTGATTACATTCCATCGTATAAAGCTAGAATTTTCTAGGCCAAAATAGAATTAAATTACATAGACATGTATGTCTCCATGAGAGACAAAAACGAGCTGTCACTATCAAATTAAGCACGAAGTGCTGGAAATTAGGAATAAATAAATAAATATGTATATATATGCAAATACATAAACATTTTTTTAATATTTTTTCTTAAAGTAGTTCTTAATAACAAATGTATTGCTCTACATTAATAGTCCTCTAATACTATTGCAGAAGGTCAAAAGATTATGTTCAATTACAGTGGCCTGCCCAAAAAACCTGAAGGAAAAGATGAATTGTGCGTACTTTTCTCAGTCATCAGAATCTACCATGTTGCACCAACATTTTATGAAATAAATATTCCTCTCTTCATAAAAAAAATAAAATACCTAGGATATTAAAATTCACTTTTAAAGTATTAAATGTTTTATTTTTATTTAAAATGCCAGAATATCCTAAGTTAACTTCTCAATACATTTAAAGTACTAATTGCTAAATTGTTTGGAGCTGCTGCTGTAGATCACTGAAGGCTGTTATGTGAGACTACCTGCCAAACATAAACGTGATTAGAATAATTGAGAAAAAGTGTGGGAATATGTTTTATATTCCCCTAATTAGGTTACAGGGGCAAACCCATGGCATAATTATTACAAGGTGGTTTTTGGAAATAGCTTTGTTACTTTGTTTTCCTTTCTTTGTATAGGGAGGAGACACTGTCATCAGGGTTCTTGTCAAATGGCCCTCCAAATTGTCAGTCCAAAAGGTCACCAAGTCCTGTTAAACAAAAGGTTAAATAAAAAAGGTACAGTGAAAAAGAGGAGCCAAAGCTGTCAGAGTTCCGTATTATTTATTCTGTGTAGTCTGTTGAAGCATTGTTAAACTGAACCACAGCAAAAGCTAGAGAAAAGAACAAGACCTTTTTGATTGGGTAGGATCATAGCAGGTGGACCCACATTAGCATTCCATTTCAGATGATGAACATGTTTGTAAAGTCATTCTCTATTGACAAATAAAAATTTTACAATGCTTTGGTCTGCAACACAGGCTGATCTCAAAGCATACAAACCAGATTTCTTGATTTCTTAGATGAAATTAAGCCAGACAATTTCTTCCAGCTGCTAAAGCACATGCAGTCTGTTGGACCAGGCTAGAGCTTCTCCAAGGTAAAATTCCCAAACATAAAAAGTGTGAATGTCTTCTCTGATATTCAAAAACAAGAATCCCCAATCTGAAGGCGTGTCAGAGATGCAATTGCTTAACTGTAACTTCTGAAAGTAAGGGTGCTTGAGGAATGGGTGCTTGTTTGATGTTAAAACCATATGAACTTATCACCAAGTGAGTGTTTTGATTTTCTAGGAAAATTAAGGTAACATTTTTCAAACCTTTGTGCTGGCAAAACCACAATTTTGTGAATACGGAAAAAAATGGATAGAAAAGGCTAATGCATATGACAAAACAAACCCAGTTAGAACTTCCTGTTTGCCAGAAAGACCAGATGTGTCTCCAGGCTTCCTAGTTTGCATAACACTTACTTTCTCCATGTTATCAGAAGAATTTGTTCTTCAACTACATTCCCACATTTAACTTAGTTGATATAAATACACTTGTTCTCACACAGGTTTCATTCACTTGTGCTCTCAGACCCGTTTGCTCACAAGGACCAAGGCATGTGTGTGCAGATGGGTTGGGCCATGATCACTTATGTGACACTGGCTATCAAGTCACCATCTTATTTCTTGGGTTGTCCTTGGTTGGCAATGACAAACTGTTTTTTAGATGTGCCTTTTATTTGAGACCCTTGAGATACATTATTATTTTATCTGACTTCTCATAACCCTTAAGCAAAATTCCCAAATTAAACCGCTCTTTTGTTTTCTTTCTGGAGCAGTTTATGGTTCCAGACCTCTTAACCTCTTCTTGTCACCACAGCTTTAGATCAGCTTGCTCTTCCTCTTCTTAGCTAGTCATTTCAATGACGCTGCAGACAGAGTAGTCTACATCGGTTAAGGGTAATATTTCCTTAATTTTTATTTTATTTTATTTTTTTTTACCATTACTGATGGTGCTTTCACACGCATGCACTTTTCTGTTCCTGCATCATCCAGACCAGTCTTAATATTCCTGCTACTGATTTGTACATCTGTATGCCACCTGTCACCTTTCATGTGCTACCAAAATATTTTAAGGCTTTGCTGCTCAGAGCTGCTAACTCTCTTGTGCCCCTGTTACACCCTTGATTTCTTTGTCCCCTCTTCCATGCCACCCCTCACATTTGACAGAGGCCACCACTGGAATCCACAAAGCCGCCTCACTGCTCTTCCAGCGACTGAAAATACGCCGGTGCTTAAAAATGTTTCACAACAGTTGTGCTGCTGTGAGGAATGCTATTACCATTCCAGCTATTGCTGGCGTCTTTATTTCCCATATCTCTTCTACCTCTGCCTCACCTCTTAGATCGAGATTTTTAGCTCATTGGGGCAAGAGCATCTTTTTAAACCTGTGACAGGTACTGTTTTCACAGCCAAACAGAGCTCTTCTCCGCTGCTGGTTGATAGCACTCCTGGGGGAATTTTTAATGAATACTACTACATTTTTAAGGCTCAGTCTGAAGCTTCATATCTGTGAACAGTTGAAATTAATTGGGCACTTGAAATTGAGCTGTTTTTAAGGAAAACACCAGCATTTAAAAATAAACCATACCTTTAGTTTTGACTGGACTCATTTAAATAAGCCATTAGCTAGGTTTTTATTTCCATCTCAGTCCTAAGCTGCTAAAGTAGATGATTATGACTTGGTTCTTAAACTGGTTTCCTAATTTTCTTGGCATTTCATATAATACAGAGGGAGGGTTCTTTTTTCTTTTTTTGCTTTTTCATTTTCTTTTTCACCTTTTTCCTTTTTTTTTTTTTTTTTTTTAATTTGCTATGAAATGTTTACTCTTGAAATATCTTGAATAATATAAGGTGAATTCTGAGTCTTGTTGATATCCTCAGTGTGCAAATTACATCACAATTCAAACACAGATGTACCGCAGAACCCACAGATTTGGTCTATGGAATCATCCTTATTTTCTATGCCAGGGTGCTTCTACAACCAAGAAAACCAAAATCCTTCCACTAGGCTTTATCAATCCATCAGAAGGCTATGTCTGAAGGAAGTAGCATTATTTCTTGTGCACTTTTTTTTTTTTTGCTTTTGCTGTCTAAATACAGGTTTTGGAGTCCTTAAAGTTCTTGTTGATAAAAATTTAGGTTTTGTATGTGTAAAACTTCCCAATAATGTTCATAAATCACTGAGAATTAGTATCCAACTGCAACAACTGAGACATCTTAAGAATGTTCTGTACCTGAGATTTTCCCTAAAAGGAAAGGATATAATGCAGAGAAAAAGGGAATAATAAAGGGAATTCTTGTTTTCTAAACCTGGAGATGAGACAGATTTTCTGACTCACCCTTTGAAAATGCCTATTTTTCACCACTGACTACCAAGAGAGCTCAGAGTGACCTACTCAGACGCAACTATTTAACTTTTAGATTTCCAAAATTAGGTGAGATGAACCACACGTTACATGACTAACATGGAACAGCATCTTTTGGATTGGCAGAATTCTAAAAATAAGTATTGAATATAAATGCAGCTTTAGCAAATTTCCTGCAAACTTGTTACTGCAAAGTGTGAATAAAATCAACACTTCTGATAACAATAAAGTTATTCACTTGAATTCACGCTCTCGATAAGCATCAGTGCATCCTATGCAAAATCTGTCAGTAACCTAGAATAGCAGAGTTGAGAGAATTTATAGTGCTGATTAGTTATTACATACAAACAGTTATTAGCGAAATATAAGTCGTGTTTGGTTTTTTTATTTTTTTTATCATGTTTGATTCATTTTTTGGCAGACTAAACAATTGCTTTACAAGCTCTGAAAAACACAGGGCTTAAAACAAATGTTAAATATGCTTCCTTAAGAATAAACATTCTTCCTGGAAAAGAAGGAGGAATTATATTTGCCCTGAAGTAGTGGATTAGTCTGTGTTAGATCTGGGGTCAAGATTTAGCTTTCAATATTTACTTGAAATTCCTTATATTAGTCTGGTACACGCTGAATAAGACACCAGTGCAGTTGTGACATTTAACAGAATGTTTGATGTAATGAATTGATTCTTTTTAGCCATCTTAATCTAGGCAATAGCTCAAATTTTAAAATCAGTTTTATAAAGCCTCCTCCCACGTTAAAGCCACAGGTGTAGATAATCAGTCATTTTTAAATCAGTCCATTTGAGAAAGTTTGAAGGTTCTCTTGTGCTGCACATCTAACACATAAATTTCTTGCAAAACTTGTGCAAGAAAACCGCAATTTCCCTACTTTCTCCATTCCACTTTTCACTGCCAACAAACAGATCTCCTCTAGCAAACTCCATGCTTCTTTCCATATTAATCTTTTTACTTGAAAAAACATCCTCTGAAAATGAATTTATCAAGTCAACTCCCTGGTGACAAAATTTACCATGAAGTCTCACTTTTCTTGAGAAGCATACGGGGAAGGATGGGGAACGAATGCAAAAGTGATGGGTTGTCTTCATACAGACACATCATTCTCAGCAAGCAAATGCCGATCTTCTCTTTCGATGGCCTGAAATTGCACAAGGCATTTCACAAAGCAAACTTGCATTTTTGTCTTTAGCTGGAATTCAAACTAAATTCAATATGACACAGTAAATGTCTAAAGACAGACAAGAGTAAGGGCAAAGAAAAAAGGTGTATGAAAATGACAGTTATAATTCACAGACATGATCAAGGAGTTAAGAGGTGCAAGATGTAGCCTTGTCTGCGTAGCTGAACTTGTGTACTGATTGCAGATAGCAGGAATAACATTTAAGTAGATGTTTAATAAGATTGATAGGACATTGGCCCCTGTGGAGAACTTTCACTCTGAATTACTGGCCTTGTCATTGAAACATACCCAAAAACTTTGATTAGAGATCAGCAAACCAACCTTTGGTGCTATTCAGAGTGACAGCAGTTCTGATATTTTCATCAAAACTCTTACATGACATACAGTCTCACATGCAACTCCTGGATCAATAAAAAGCTGCGCTAGTCGGCGGTTGTGATTGAAAGACATTCTCTGTGTGAGTTGTTATTGTGAAAACCTGTTCAGAGGTGCTGGGGTGGAGAAACAAGCTTGGTGAAGGGTAAATGAGTTGTTCATTATCAAGAGGATTTGCTTCATTATTAGTCATTCAAAAAGCTCATACTCTGAAGACAGGTGAATGTCTAATGTGACGGATTGGCTCTCTTTTTCACTTTGGGTAGGGAAATCATTCTTGGCTTTCATTGTGATTTTGGCACGAACACTTTTCCTGTGGAAAGTGTCCTAAAAAGGAATGTTCTTTCACTTTGCAAAGAAATCCACAACAGCCAATAGCTACACATCCATCTTCAGGTAGTCCCCAAGAAATCCCCTTTTACCTTAAAACAATAAATCAACACATTCGATGACACTTTTACATATCTGCTGGAGATCTGCTTACCTAAAAAGCTATTTCAGCAAGCTGTTAGGGGGCTCTGTGTGTCTAGAAGTGTCATGCTTCTGTTGAAGTACAAAACCCTCAGCATTTGTACTCCTAGCAGGAACAGAAGCACACAGACCGGTCTCCGGCCATTTGTTTCTCTGGGTAAATGTCACATACACATGCACTCAGTGTCATCTGCAGTGCTTTGAGGTAGCTAAAGCTACTTCATAAGGCTGGCAGAAATAACACAGGACCTTTGGGAGAGCTGTGTCTGACAATAACAGTGATGGGTTGCTAAATATTTAATGATGTCAGGTAACTGAAGTGAGACCTTGGCGTGGAGATCAGCTTGAGAACAAGACACCCATGTTTTGGTGTCTGTGTGCAGATATCTAGAGGTTTCCTTTTAGTCAGAAGAGATCTAGTCAAGGTAGCGAAAAACTCCTAGTGAACAATTCAGCTCACTCTAAGATGGACACCTAGGGCTCAATTCAGTTGACTTCTAGTGCCATTTGAGACACTTTACAGTGTCCAAGACAACATGGGATTGAAGCTGTGACATAGGTCCCACAGTACACCATCGCCTTCTGGAGCAGCAGCTGGGAATTGAGAGGAAGGGTAGTGGAGGGAAAGGAATTAAATATAAGTGCCTGAAGCAGAATCTCATCCGTACTGGGTCACGGCGAACACAGTTCACATTCTGAGCGGAAGATACAGGTCTTAATTTGCACTGTGGGATGCCTTGCAGAGTCATAAATATTGGAAAAGGAAAGTGAGTTTCAGTCAATCATGAAAAAGCATGTCAAATAATGCCAGGTTTTGTTTATAGGTATGTGTGGTCTGTCATTCATTGCAAAAGCAATAGGCTGGGACAGGTTGCAGTGTCATTTCATTAATTTTTGTTTCTGTCCCCTCACAGTTATTTGTCTGTTTGAATCAAATGACCAAAAAGTCATCTTTCAGAATCTTCCCTGCTTTCTCATGGCACTTTTCTACCTCCTCAAACCAGAATTTAGCGCCTTCCTCACTCTCTGTTTCCTGAATCCATGATGTCAACACCATGATCATCGATTTGACCCCCCTGTCTTCCCAGACCTCTCCCTCATCTTTCCAAACTTGACATAACACCTTTCTTACCCACAATATCCTATAGACAGACTAATCCATATAGACAACTTATAGCAGCCCTCAGTCCATGACCTTGGTGGCAGCACCTGAATGTCATAAGCCAAATCCAACCTCAACACCACAATGTCTCCAAGCCCATTTTGTGATCTGTCCCTCAGATCTGGCTAGATCTCATGTATTTTTGGTGCATGGTCATTCTTTTTTTCCCTGTTATTGTTTGGTTGGTTGGTTTTGGGTTTTTTTGGTTTTTTTTAAGTATGCAAGCTGGACACAAGCCATGGCTGAGGTCTAGCTCTAAGGAGGATTGATTTTAGGTGGTACATGAGGAATTTGAGGAATCCTTTTTTTTTGCCTCCTTCTTGAACTCATCCTGAAACGAATAAAAGCACAGCTTTTTAAGTTCTCTGGCTGAAAAACATTAGAAGAATGAGATTCACAAATACCTGTTTTCTGTAGTCACAGGAAGCTCATCCCCACATACTATGTCCTTAAATTCCTTCTTGTCCTTCACAATCACAGTAGTTTTAGAGCAATAACCTTAATCTGGAGCCCAAGCAGAAGAATTGGCCACATGTGGAATCCCCTGTGAATCTCCAGACATAAGAAGCAACACCTCAGAAGCTTCTCTTCTCTTACGTTCCTCTTTTGTTTTGTATTGTACTAGATTTGCCCCATTAACAGTTTATAGGAAGGTAAATGATTTACATCTATTTTTTGCAGCTTCTGGAATCGCCTAACAGTTTCTTAAAAAAAAAATCAAACAGAGAAGTTTCACCAATGAAAACACTACTCTATTTAATACTGATATGGTCACCTTTTCCTCAGCTATCAAGTAACAACATTTCTGGAAGATGTATGGAAAAAGTATAGACAAGACTAAGATGCCCCAGGAGCTTCTTAAACATAGACCTGTTGGAACGGGTGCAGCGGAGGGCCACGAAGATGATCAGAGAGGTGGAGCACCTCTGCTGTGAGGACAGGCTGAGAGAGTTGGGGTTGTTCAGCCTGGAGAAGAGAAAGCTCTGGGGAGACCTTATCTCTGGGGATACCTTATAGCAGCCTTCCAGTACCTAAAGGGGGCAACAGAAAAGATGGGGAGAGACTGTTTATTAGGAAATGTAGTGATAGGACAAGGGGTAATGGATTTAAACTGAAAGAGGGGATATGTAGATTAAATAAGATATTAGGAAGAAATTCTTTACCGTGAGTGGTGAGGCACTGGAACAGGTTGCCCAGAGAAGCTGTGGCTGCCCCTTCCCTGGAGGGGTTCAAGGCCAGGCTGGATGGGGCTTTGAGCAGCCTGGTCTAGTGGGAGGTGTCCCTGCCCATGGCAGGGGGGTGGGAACTAGATGGTCTTTAAGGTCCCTTCCAACATAAACTATTCTATGAATCTGTGATCTTGGAGCTCCCAGCTGTGCCAACTGAATCATGACAGAAACTTCTCTCTGGCGTGATTGCTATTATTGTTGTTGTTGTTGTTTTACACCTTCTATTTTATTTTATGATTTTTATATTTTTAAAATTTATTTATTTATTTATTTTATTAGAGGTTTATAGGGACGTCTTAAAGCATATAGGTGTGAAAATAGTGCTTTCAGAAACCAGTTTGAGGACAAGTCCCTGTTTCATAAGTTATTTTTCATTTTTATAGATAGTTGTCATATCTTCTTTCTCACATTAAACTGACAGCGTTGTTCAGGCACCTATTTACTTGCTGCTGGTGTAGGTTTTTAAAGCTGCAGATGTGTTAGTCTTACATCGGTTTCCGAATTTGGAACATTTGGGTTCAAAGATGCACGCATGTGTAGTTCAGGCAGCATTTCTGTGGGGGTGGGGCAAATAAATTGCAGCAGAATGATGGTAGTATGCAACTGAGGCAAGATGGATGCTATAATCTTCTGTTGCCACAACTTAAGACTCTATCGACAGTTTAAAAGGCACATGAGGAAAGAGGAGGGCGCTTATGGGGAAAGCTCCTGAAAATCGATTCTTTCAAGAAGTGATGGCTTTACAACACACCACGTTTGATCCTGGGCATTGTGGCTCTGTGAAAGAAGAATAGATCAATGGTCTTGTTGTGATGAAATGTAGTTCCATTTTCTTATCTTTCCGGTGAAGATTAGCAGACGTTGGAGAATATAATTTCCAATTACATTTCTGAGAAGCAGTGTAATGTGAAGACCTCTTCTTGCTCCTAGAAACAATAGCAGTACGTTCACATTGCCCAAATTCTACCTGAATCTGATGTTTCCTCTTGAAGGCACCTTCAGAGGCCTAGAGCCAGCATTCCTAGGTATGATGAAAGCCTGAATCCTGGTGATTTTCCACTTTACAGTTACGAATTTTTTGGACTTAATACAAATTGTATCATTCAGCTACCTGCGATCATTCCTGAGAAGCATTTTATACACCAATCTGCTCCAACAGCAGCAGCTGATGAGCTCCCAGGCTCTTTGGGAGGCGCCGCAATGTAGGTGTGATGTACCATGTGTAGCTTAGTCTCCAGAAAACCTTTCATCGTATCTTAATGCCTTCTGGAACTCAGTTCTCCACGTGTAACCTGGGGATCAGAGCACCCTGCAACTAAGTTTTTTATATGGAAAATGTCAGACCGTACAGAAGCTCTGTGAAGCCTGTTCTCCTATTTCACCTTAAATTTAAAGAACTTTCCCCAATATCTTCCTATAACTTTTCTTCTTTTTCTTCTTATTCTTCTTGTATTCAACAAAGAAAACATTTGCTTGCTATCTTTTTAATAATAATAATAGCTATCTTCTAGCTAATAAATTGTTGTTATATTTCCTTTCTATACTCTGGCCAGTGATTCAGTTGCCCAAACACAGACACCTGACACCATTTCAAATGCCTCATCAATCCTGCCTGACCTCCACCTCCCAGCCCCCAAAGTCACAGTTCTTCTGTAGGTGCCGTGTCACATCATCCCATCTTTTGCAAATGCCAGGAATGGCAGAAGGCGTCTCCAGTTTCCCTGGGCAGCCCACTCTTTGGCAATTGAATCAAGTTTCCCTTTTCTAGATGAAGCAAATCTACCTCCTACGGTAGTGTTGTTTTCTAGATCTTTCATTGTCCTTCTCTGATCTTCACCTCCTTTTATCTGCAATGTCCTGCAAGCAAGGCTGAGGCTTTGCCCACACTGAGCTTTTTAACGTAATTGTTATCTGGGGTTTACATACAGCAATTCCACCAATACAGCCCAGAAGGGAATGTGACCTTCTTTGTTCCAAGTTTACAGCACTCACCCTAATCCTAGTAAAGTTTCAACTTCAAACTTTTTATTCTCCCGCTACTATCTAGCAAGTTATTTCTCTGTCATGCTCATGAATTTGATTTCCTTCTCAGAAGTGTAGCACCTTATCCCTGTTTTTAATAGTATTGAAACAGCCCATGAATTGAGATTCAAGCCATTTCTTCAAACCTTTTCTGCAACTTTCCACTCTGGTCTCCACAGGGCTCATAACCTCTGCATTTTCCCTTCCCACCCATTAAACCACAATTTACAGTTCCATCATCCAAATCAACACTGAAAAGGATAACTAGGCTCAGGCTTAGCACAGACCGATTTGATAGTCTGTTCCCAGTATGGCAGAGAATCTCACAATATAATCCATTGAGACATACTGATCAACTGCTGAAAATTCAAGCCTGGCCAATGTAAAGGAAAAGGAGCATAGAAACATGAAACAAATTGCCTAAAAGCAAACAACAGACCCTCTTGACGGGGAAAAGTATCTAAACCAAAGCTTAAACTGGAAATCAAGGTTCAGCCTTAACACTGCATCAGCTGTCACTGCATTCTTTTATGATTCACTGTTGTGCTGTTGCTGCAAGGAAATTACCTGAAACACGATTTTGCAAAGAATAAAGTAGTACTTAAAGGAAGCTCCAGAGCAACTGGGCATCCTTTCAAGCAAGATCTATTCAACTGCTCACGTCTTCCAGGCACAAACAGATGAAACAACAATAAATATTAAGCAAAGAATTAATTTTTATCCATCATGGTTTATGATTGCAAAGCTTAACAAGCACAGCAACCCAAATACAGTGGGCTGCTCTTTTCCAGTGTGTTTTTCCTCCCTTCTCCTCTGTGCTGAACCATAAACGGTGTTCTGAGATGCATGATTTTGTTGGCAGTAAGTGCTGCCAGCACTATTACAGAATCGTAATATTTTGAAATTGAGAAGAACTATTAGATCAGGAAGTCCATTTTCCCTCCATGGAAAGGATATAGTCTCCCAAGAGGGATATGTCTTATATTAAACTAAGGCTAGCTATTGATTGCAGCAAACACTGCCCCTTGCTGACATCTCCATGTGTTACAGTTTGCTTTACCCCATCCAAGTGAAGGGTGCCAGATCACAGGAACAGGCTGCCCAGAGAGGTTGTGGAGCCTCCTTCTCTGGAGATATTCAAAACCACATGGATAAGTTCCTGTCCAGCCTACTCTAGGTGACCCTGCTTTGAAGGGGGGGAATGGACTAGGTAGTCTCCGAAGGTCCTTTCCAACCCCACCGTTCTGTGATTCTGTTATTTGGTGAATGTCTTTCTGCATTGTCTTCTGAAAAGGTTTGATCACAGGCTTTGGGTGTTTAACCTCTGTTGTACAGACTGCAGGCAGCCTGGCAGGAAAGTGAACCCAGATCGCAGCCATCTCCTCCCACCACCCTCTCCTGTGGTAAATCATGCACAGGCTGCACAAGCAGACTGCTTCTAGACACTGAATTTTTTTTTTTTTTTTTTGAGGGTCCATTGCATTAGACTCTTGCCTACCTCTTACTACCTGTGTGAAATCGGATGGTGCTGGGCATGCAGAGTATAGACCTGCAGCATGCATTCTGCATTCCTGTAACCCTCTGCATGGCCACATTTACCACCCACATGCAAACCGACTTTCCCCTGAGTTTATGTTCCTGCCAGGATGAATTTCTCACACTTACACAGTCAGTCTAGAGCTCTGAGAAAGTATCAGTGCAACTTCTGGATTTGCAGTGGAGTTGCAGGAAACTCATTAGCCTGAGCAACACAGGCTGAGATAGTTCCTTCCCCGGGTTCAGACAACCCTTCAGCACAAACCTCTGCCAGTCTGGAGATAAAACCTGGTGTGGGAACTGCACTGATTGCACCTGTGAGCCAGAAAAAGTCAGACAACCCACCTGGGGCCTTTGGTTAGAAAACTCCCTGAAAGATGGGAGATGTGAGTTTAAAAGTCTCAGCCTTATAGGTTAAACCTTGGAGTCTCACGTCTGGGTGAAATCAGGAGGAACAGCAGGGAGAAAGTACAACCCAATGACTTGTGTATAAAACCCGGGTCATGAACAGGAGTTATTTGCACCATGCATTCGCTTCTGCTGTGAAATGGCCCTCAGGGACGCAGTTGTCAAAATACAGATATACATTGGCTACCAGATGGGGAGAGAAAGTAGCTGTTCTGCAATATTCCCTATTCTGCACAAAGAATGTGAGATAATTCAGAAATGGCTCTGACGTTAATTTGAAGTGAAGCACAGAAAAAAGTAACAACCGCAGTCACTCCCAGATGTCTTCATTCTGCCAGAATGGTAAAAGTTGGTTTAAATAGGAATATATATACAGAAGTGGAGAAAGGAAATCTGACTTATGTTTTCATTTGCCCCGGTGCCAAAAGCCGATAGTGCTGATAGTGCTAATGGACAAAGAAATTCCCTTTTAGTAGAACTAATCTCCAAAGGTAGGTGATACAGTACGTTTCAGAACAGAACTGAGATTAAAGGTGACATGCTGGAAAGATCTCATTTGACCTGTGAAAAACAGGATAAGGCCAGAAATTAGTCCGGTAGTGGTGCTTAATAATTGTTAGTGATCAGGCAGTACAAAGCAACAAGAATACTATTATTTTCTGCTGTGGCATCTAGATAAGGCAGCTTGCAATGAATTCTAGATCTCACTGCCTTCATTTGCCAATCACCACACATTCACGCTTTCAATCGAGTCAGGCTCCTTCATCATATCTGTGCACGTTGCTGGCTCTCTGAAGATAATCTGTCACTTTGCTGTGTTCTCTGCCTAAATTATCATAACTCATAGGGGTTTCCTTAAATCTTATGCCTTTTTGTCGCTATCAGTAGTCTGCTGTGATTTTTTTCTTATCACTCTAGCACCAAGAAATGCTGGGAAATATTATCAGTTCTGTCTGCAGGCAAAGGAAATGACAACTGTCAGTCTGCCCTATATTCTAGAGAGATCTTCTGCACCCTGGAAACAAAGCATTTGTTGGCAGTTTGACAAGCCCTTTTCTTTTAGTTAAAAAGGAAAAAAATAACAAAAAAGATCAATAGGAAGTGTAAACTGCATGAATTTTACTGAACTGGAATGACTTTCTTGTGTCACTGCAGGCAGAGATTGGCTGCAGACTCATACAAGGGTTCAGAGCAAGCTTTGGACGTGGTTGTGTTATTCAGAGGAGTAGTCCTTGGAAGTTAGGGGTGGTAGAAGAGGGTTAAGTGATGGCTCAGATTTTGGATCATTTTATGCACTGAAGAAGCCATTAGGCAAGAGACGTCCACTGGCACAAGGCACTAAACACACAAGAACTTCTCACATTTCTATATACAGAAGGTGCGGGGGGCATTTCCATTGACCACTTTCTCCTGCATCACTTTTCAAGCCTATCGAGACCATGGGCCTCACCAACCTGAGATGAAGACTCTAAGACCATGGGGATGGCAGTTAATAAAGTTAGAGATGAGTGTTATTAATCATTATTTAAACTAAACAACACTTTTAAACTAATAGGAAATTCAGTGCAAAATGGACTTTTAAGAGGACTGAAAACAGCTGCCTGTGCAGTTAGAATCAGGGTGTAGTTGCAGTTTTAAAAAGGAAAGCATGCATGAGTATGAGATAAAAATACATTTTTATCAAAAGAAAGTTATGCAGAAAGGGGGTTAAGAACTCAAACACACCTACACAGGTCATTTTGTGTCAAATATAAATCTGCGCATTAATCCAAAATGCATTTTTTTCTTATTCTGAAAAAAAAAATCTTTTTTCTTCACTTCTTTTTGCTTTTATGTTTGCTTTATTCAACCACTAACTTGAACACCCTATTCTATTTTGAAACATCTTATTATAGTGACAACTATTAACTGAAAGATAAAGCCTCTGTAGCTGCTATTTAAACACAGCACACATCCACTAAAGAGCTTAGTCTGAATCACACAGGGAGAAAGGGAATAGTAAACAAGCGGCATCCTATATAGATGTGATGTTCTGCTTCCTTTTACTTTCCCCACATCCCTGATTACCTGGTTCTTTATTTTTATGCTGGGTACAGGATCTCACTTTTTAGAAGCACTTTACCAGAATAGCTAAAGTTACTAATTGCTTCATTGACCATTGCAAACGCAGGAATAGTCCGTTTACCGGAGCAGGAACTCGGCATTGTCACTGCTGTTAACACTATTCTTCATTGTTTCTTAGCATTTTATTGGGGTCTGCAGGCTTACAAATACTCTTTAACTTTCCTACATTTATTGCTGGCAAACACTCTACGGAAATATTCTTCTTAAAAAGCAAACAATGCAAAACAAAACATTAGCAGAGGTTAAAGGAAATATTCAGCTGACTGACTAATGGAAAGAAAAATCAATTATATGGACAGCTCTTCAAAATCCAAAGAGCTTTATGCTTTTTTTTTTTTTTTTTTTTTTTTTGTCCTTGGGGATGATTTATCTGATGCAACATTGCTATTAAAGTACCTCATCTCAACAGAAAATAGTATTGACTAGCATATAGTAAACTCTTCTGGGCTAGCACCACATTTTTATTTGTGTTCAAGAAACTTAATTCTTATTAGGGATCCTGGATAGTGCTTTTAGATAAATAAAAATGCATCATTGTAAGACAGTAGGGAATTTGAACAAAAAGTTTTGAATATGGCAGGAAATAATGGTAAATCACTGCAACTTGTAATATTTTCATATGAAAGTGGGGATGCAAAATGAGAATAACATCAGTGGAGGTATGGGAGAACTTTAATGAGAAACTTTTGTTTTCTCTCAGTGTTCTAAACTGCTGCCCAACAACTCAGCTTTGAGCCCTTTTCTTGTAAATTCAAAACCAATAGTAAAATCATAATGGGTACCATGGAACGTCCAGGTGGAGATCGGTGACAAGTGGTGTCCCTCAGGGGTCGGAATTGGGACCCATACTGTTCAATATCTTCATCAATGACATAGACAGTGGGATCTAGTGCATCCTCAGCAAGTTTGCAGACAACACCAAGCTGAGTGGTGCCTGAGGGACGCGATGCCATCCAGAGGGACCTGGACAAGCTCAAGAAGTGAACACATGTAAACCTCATGAGGTTCAACAAAGTCAAGTGCAGGGTCCTGCACCTGGATCAGGGCAACTCCCCGGGGGATGAAAGGACTGAGAGCAGCCCCGCAGAGAAGGACTTAGGGGTACTGGTGGATGAAAAGCTGACCATGAGCCAACAATATGCGCTCACATCCCTGAAGGTCAACATTATCCTGGGCTTCATCAAAAGAAGTGTGGCCAGCAGGTGAAGGGAAGAGATTCTGCCCCTCTACTCCGGTCTGGTGAGACCCCACCTGGAGTACTGTGTCCAGCTCTGGAGCCCTCAGCACAGGAAACACATGGACCTGTTGGGCCAGGTACAGAGGAGGGCCACGAAAATGGTCAGAGGGCTGGAGCACCTCTCCTATGAGGACAGGCTGAGAGAGTAGGGGTTGTTCAGCCTGGAGAAGAGAAGGCTCTGGGGACACCTTATAGCAGCCTTTCAGTACTTAAAGGGGGCCTACAGGAAAGATCAGGACAAACTTTTTAACAGGGCCTGTTATGATAGGACAAGGGGTAATGGTTTTAAGCTAAAAGAGTGTAGATTTAGACTAGATAAAGGAAGAAATTTTTTATGCTGAGGGTGCTGAAACACTGGCACAGGTTACCCAGAGAGGTAGCGGATGCCCCATCCCTGGAAACATTCAAGGTCAGGTTGGATGGGGCTCTGAGCAACCTGGTCTAGTTGAAGATGTCCCTGCTTATTGCAGGGGCATTGGACTAGATGACCTTTAAAGGTCTCTTCCAACCCAAACTATTCTATGATTCTACGAATCAACAAAAAGTCCCTTTAGGGTCAAAGATTTTTTTGTGTGTTAATTCTCAGGAGACTTATTTACATTTTCCCACCTTTTACTTTTTATATTTAATCAATTTATTCTACTGAGTTCCCAAAGTTGCTCAAAGGCAGTCTAAATTTTCTGACTTAATTTTTTGTTGCCTGAAAAATGCTGAGTTGTCAAAATCACCACAATCTTCCAATCAAGCCTCTTTCAAAAAAAAATGGTGCTTATGCAAAAAGCTGAAACAGTTTTTTCAATCTCATCAAAATGGAACATTTGGGTTTTTTGTGAACATTTGGATTTTTGCTTAACTAAATCACCAATTATAATATCTTTTCTTTTTTTTTTTTTTTTTTTTGTGTAATATAAAGTGGAAATAATGTTCCCATGGGTTTCAGTTTCATTGTGTACACACCAGAGCACTAGATTTCAAGAAAGAAATCTACTGGACCTATTCAGGTGAAAAGGAAGAAAATTAATAGTTTAAAAAGGAGAACGTATAAGGAAAGACTGAAGAAACAGTATTAGTTTAGCTTAGTGTCTTCAGATATGTAAAAATATTGCTGAAAAAGGGAAAGTGACTACCATGCTTTCTGGTTTGAATTTTAATGGATAATCCATTATAGACACCACCAAAAGTAAAAAGTTTGCTGTAAAGGAAGAGGGATCCAGGTTAAATGTGAAGAAAAATACTTATTAGAAAGACTAATAAAGCATTGAAATAGATTACTTGAAAATCTGTGGAATCTCAGTTGCAGGTGCCTTTAAAAATTTGATCAGAAAAACAAAATGTGAGAAATGACAGATGATACTAACCTTGCATTACAACTAAAGCATTAACAGGACTTGTCCTAGACCTTTTTTTGATCAATTTTCTATAATTTTTCATAATATTTGTTTCTTATTACAATGCATATATAACAGTGACCATTTATCACATGCCGTTGAAGTTCTTTTAATTTCATTTAAAATATCAGAATTTCCTCTGTAACAGAAGGTTCGATTTTGAACCACTTCTAATGGTACTGTTAGGGATCTAAAGACAGAAAGAAGGGTCAAAGGGTTATATGCAGCTAAATAAACGAGGGTTTCCTGAGGAGACTTTCTCGCCAGCATGAGACTTCAAAGTCACCACATGGAAGGCTTTAGCAACTCTTGTTATTCATTAATAATAAAGAGAATATTTATCCTGTGCAAAGACGGTTAAAAGGTCATGCAATAACACTACTGGGAAAAATAATTTTATGTGTTTATAAATTTACTGCTTTCCACCTCAAAAGAAATCTCTCTGCAATGGTAACAATTAGCAAATGCTTTGACTGAATTGCAAAATTTATTAGCTCCCTTAGATCACTATGTCATCCATGGAACTTCACAAAGAATTACCAAGGGAACAAAAAAGGGAAGTGGAGGATGTTCAGAAACAATTATAACAATTGTTCTCTGGAGCCCAAACATTCATTTATGCAACAAATAAAGTTAGCGCTAATTGCTACACAAAACAGACGTTCCAAATTTGGATTGTATCCAAAGCACGGGCGTCTGCCTCAGTTTGCTCTGCTGCAAACTGGTCCAGTCATCTGCCTAGATACAACACCACATATCAGTGTTGATGTTTCATCTTCCTCTTGATCACTTGGTTTCCACTGGGGCCTGGTACTTCAGAAGAAGATCAGGAAATGGGTACCACGTGCTGAACAAACACAGAATGAATATTATTGATACCTTTTAATATTGTGCCACACTGTCTTTAGAGTGGACAGAAAGTGACAAGGAGACTTGCAGAAGTGGCAAAACCGTCAAACAGGAGGATTTGAGCTCAAGGATGGTCAAAACAGGGAGAAGCATGAGCAAAGACAACACAAATTAGGATGTGCACATAGGTCTTGAACTATCACTGTATGCCTATAATTGATTTTTTTTGTGCGTTCTGGTGAGCCTTATCTTTCAAATTTTTCTAAGTAGAATGGAAGCTGTGAAATTAGACTAACTGCCAGTTACTATTCTTATTATGATAGAAGAAAATGACCCCCATGAAGTAGGAGACTCCATTGACACTGGGGTTCTTCAGGCACAGAACAGGAGATTCTCACTGCCCTCAAACATGAAGCGATGCTAGTATTATACAGGAGAGGCTTTATAAATATGTGGGATAATTTTATTTCACTATTTGCAGTAAGTGGCAGAAAATCCTTTTATTTTGTCATATACATCTAGAAATCTGAAAACGTAAAAAACAGCAGCTATTTTATCTTTTAGGTATAACATGCACATTGCAATTCACAATTATCATTAAATTATATTCAGGTTTTATTGTAAATGTGTTTAAAAGACTTTTGCTTGTGTTCATGCCCAAGAAAGTGTTTCACTTACCTACTATAAAGTTAACATAAGTGCAGCTTTCCTAATATGTTCATTGTATGGAAAAACTGTTTCCTTGGATTACTTTTACCAGCACTCATTAATTAATTCTCATAGCACTCTTGTAAGTATTAGCATCTGTTAAACATTAGCACACATAGACAGCTGAATCCTTTGTGATTTTCTTTTGCGTATTTGTTTTTCCTCAAAGACACTTGAGATTTATCAGGCTTCTTTACTACTTGGACACTAAAGGTTCTGTCTAGATATTTTGCCTTACTTAATGCCGGCACTCTGAGAGAGAAAATGTTTTGCTTTTATTCATTGAAATATGGAACACCATGATAATAAAAATAATGAAAAAACATATTTCTATGGGTAAACCTCTCTACATTGTGGCAATATCCCCTCTTTTCCTTGTCTGAACTCCCCCCTCATTACTACTTTTCTTTATCTTCAGTTTCCTTGCATAAAAGAGGCTTCAGGGTTAGGTTTTTTTTTTTTTATTACTCGTTCTTTTCTTCCGCCGACACAGCTCTTCTGTTTCTCATCTTTCACAGGAACGGACCTCACAGACGTCATTTTAGGCCACCATTGCCCAATCATCCCAACCACAAAAACTTCGCGATTCTTCTGCCTAAACATGGAATCTGCACCCTTATCTGAGCTAAATATCTGGATTCTTTTACAGGCAATGGGAAAAAAGAAAAGTATTTCCAGACAGTTATTTATCTCATCATAAAAAATACTTTCAACTTGAAACGCCCATTTCTCCCCTTTGATTCTGTAGTGATTCTAGCTCACCAGTCGAGGTGAGAATGTCAACCACACTCCTGAGTCTTCATAAAGGGCTCCAAAAACCTGCTGGTTACTTTAGTTAGCTATAGACCTATACAAAATTAGATGAGGGAAAACACTTAAAGGTTTTCTTTTTATAGAATCATATAGAATCATAGAATGATTTGGGTTAGAAGGGACCTTAAAGATCATCTAGTTCTAACTCCCCTGCCCTGGGTGGGGACTCCTCCCACTAGACCAGGTTGCTCAAAGCCCCATCCAGCCTGGCCTTGAACACCTCCAGGGACGGGGCAGCCACAGCTTCTCTGGGCAACCTGGGCCAGTGCCTCATGACCCTCATAGTGAAGAATTTCTTCCTAATATCTAACCTAAATATGCCCTCTTTCAGTTTAAATCCATTACCCCTCGTCCTATCACTACACTTCCTAATAAACAGTCTCTCCCCATCTTTTCTGTAGGCCCCCTTTAGGTACCGGAAGGCTGTTATAAAGTCTCCCCGGAGCCTTCTCTTCTCCAGGCTGAACAACCCCAACTCTTTCAGCTTGTCTTCATAGCAGAGGTGCTCCAGCCCTCTGATCATCTTCGTGGCCCTCTGCTGGACCCATTCCAACAGGTCTGTGTCCTTCTTGTGCTGAGGATTTCGAACATTCCTTGAACTTTCTTCAAGAATCTTCTGCACATGTTTTTTTTTTGTCCTAATTATGAGGATGAGCTGAAGTCATATTCTCCCTTCCTTAGACATTTTTTTCCTTCCTGAGCTGGTCAAGAAATTAGAAAAAGATTCTTTTTTCATTATGTTCTTCTTTTCTGCTTTCTTTACATCCAAGTATCGTGCTCTGCTCTTCTTGACTAATCTTAAGAGCTGATTACTGTATACTTTTGTTATGGCAATTTCAGAGCAAAGGGGTAGTACAAAGCAAATTTTTTTCTGTTTTAAAAATTAGATATATTTTCAGATTTTTCCTCTTCCCAAGAGAAAGACATTCAGGTGATTTTGATCCTCAGTGTAATCCTGTTCATAGATAACTCTCTCAGATTCAATCTTTTTTCTCCTCCATCTGACCATGATGAAGTACTACATAGCAGAAGATAGCCAGAAAGCCTCAGGGTACATACTGTTCCAACAATGAAACTGAAATTTTTAAACCTTCTGTATGGTTATCATAGACTTACTGAATGCAGTTTCGTGGCACAAGAGAGTTAAAGCTAGAAACAAAACTGAGTTCCAGCGGCAAAACTCATATGGCTTTGTTTTCTTTATACCACACCTTTATACCTCCAAGACCTTACTGGTGAGGAAAATAAGCACTCATAGACACAGGCTCAATGTAGGTCCTTTAACGGACACCTTAGCTTTGCTCTTCTGTTGTTTTATACTAAGATAATTCCAAGTGGAGGTAGCTCAATGTAATTCTACTTTTTGCGTGGAAACAATACAGCCTTACCCATGCTTTAACCATGCATGGATATTTGCAGCTATGCTGACCAGCAGAAGCCTGCATTTAGTTTAAAGATGCAGAGATGCTTTTAGATTTCCACTGAGACAATATGAAGAAATGTAAGGCAGCTGTGCTCCCTAAAGCTGCAAACAGGCTTTTAGACTATCTGTTGCTGAATTCCAACAGTTACAGTTTTTCTGCCGTTACAAAACTCCTAAATTTCTGAATTCACATTTTTATCTTTCCCACCACCTGAGAATGCCATCTGCTGTTTATCTCAAATAAATCCAACTTTCCATAGCATATTTCTTTGAGATGTTCTCAAATTCCATTTTGGTTGGACTTTGTTTTTCATTTTGTTTTATTTTTGGATTATTTATTTAGTGATGAAACTCTGCAAATTGCAAGGCACACATGGGTTTTGCTGTACTTCTCCTTTCTGCTGTAATCTGTCGAGCAGTGCATTTTAAACAAAAAAGACACTTCTTTTTTTGAGCTGCTTGTCGCAATTCTTATGAGTGTGAGCACCCACGAAGTGATAGTTCATGGGCATTAAGTCACATTTGAAATGCTCTAGTCTTGACTTATGGTACAGGCAGTGCACAACCTAGATCAAGCTACCCAGAACAGTTATTATATGCTTTCTGCAGAACATACTGGCTATCCTAGCAGAATACATTGGGATGTATTTTCCTAGGAGATGGTGACTTTTTTTCAACAGCGTGAGTTTTTTTCAAATTGTCTGAGAAATGTGTTCATTTCAAAAGAAGTCTTGTTAGGAAGCCTTTTCAAGCTCCATGTGGAAATCCAGTCAAAGTGGACTCTGATTACAGCACGCTTCAAATCAGAGTAAAATGATGATGAGTGCTTATGCCCCTAATGTATTTTGGTGTGGACCTTTTCTCAATCTATTCTTTTTGTGAAGGCTTAATTTAATTCTTTAAAGTGTGAGATTCATCTAACCTACCTATAGTTTCTAAAAAACATCTCTCTAACTACAGTAATCAAGGCTTCAGCTACAGTCAAGGGAAAGAAATAGCTGGATGGGGCAGGCACCTTTCTTTTAGGATGACACAAATCTTTCTCTGACGCTGGCTCTCCTATGGCTTTAGAGGAAACTTGGAGCACTAGCTTGATAAACCAGCTTCATTTTAGCTGGATAAACTTAAAAAGGGAATAAAACCAATGAAATTAAACGCAGGCCAGTCACTAGTGATATGCTCCTAAGGTCAATATTGGGGCCAATACTGTTTAACACCTTTATTTATGACCTGGATTATGGGGAAGAGTACATCCTCAGCCAGCTTGTAGATGATTCAAAACTGAGAGGAGTCATGGGCAGATCAGATGATAATATTACCTTTTAAAGGGACCTTGAGAGCAGCCCTGAAGAAAAGGACTTGGGGGTGCTGGTAGATGAGAGGCTCAACATGAGCCATCAGTGTGCTCTAGCAGCCCAGAAAGCCAATCGTATCCTGGGCTGCATCAGCAGAAGGGTGGCCAGCAGGTCGAGGGAGGTGATTCTTCCCCTCTACTCCACTCTTGTGAGACCCCACCTGGAGTACTGCGTCCAATTCTGGAGCCCCTACTACAAGAGAGATAGGGACATGCTGGAATGTGTCCAGAGAAGGGCCACGAGGATGATCAGAGGGCTGGAGCATCTCTCCTAAGAGGACAGACTGAGAGAGTTGGGGTTGTTCAGTCTGGAGAAAAGAAAGCTCCGAGGAGACCTTATAGTGGCCTACCAGTATCTTAAGGGGGCCTCCAAGAAAGCTGGGGAGGGACTTTTTTGGATGTCGGGTAATGGTAGGACTAGAGGGAATGCATTAAAACTAGCAATGGGACGATTCAGACTGGATGTTAGGAAGAAGTTCTTCACCGTGAGGGTGGTGAGACACTGGAACAGGTTGCCCAGAGCGCTGGTGGAAGCCCCATCCCTGGAGGTGTTCAAGGCCAGGCTGGATGGGGCTTTGAGCAGCCTGGTCTAGTGGGAGATGTCCCTGCCCACGGCAGGGGGTTTGGAACTAGATGATCTTTAAGGTCCCTTCCAACCCAAACCATTCTATGATTCTATGATAGTCTGTAAAAATGAGCCAATAGGAAATTTATGAAATTTATGCAAAGTCCAGCACATGGGGAGGAACAATCCCACGCATCAGTAAAAGCTGGGGGCTCTACTATTGTGTGAAAATGACTAATGGGAGTTGGGGAGGTAAAGGGGAGGAGTGAAAAAGATGGAGCCAGACACTTCTCAGTGGTGCCCAGAGACAGGCCACAAGCTAACGGGCACAAACTGGAACACATGAAATTTCACTTAAATATAAGAAAAACCTTCTTTTTTTTAACTGATCAAACAGTGGAACAAGTTGATTAGACAGGTTGTGGACTTACTGTCCTTGAAGATATTCAAAACACAACTGCGTATGGCCCTGATCAACCCGCTATAGCTGACCATGCTCAGACAGGGGAGGCTGGAATGGGTGATCTCCAGGGGCTCTTTCCAGCCACGGTGATGCTGTGATTCTGTGAAGATCCTGTGACTTAGCAAATTGTTGATATTTTAACCCAGGTCTTGCAAACCTTAATTAAAAACTTACTCTCTCCCTCTCTTTCTAAAAAGACTTTAAAGATCTGAATTTCTGGATGCAGCAGAAGAAAGCGGCGGCAACTGCAGCTTTCTCTCAAATCAGAATTTTTATTGCATAAACAATCCCAGTCTGGGGTTCTCACTCAAAGACACTACTTAGAGCCTGGTGCTATACTGGTTCTAGAGAAGTGTTGATCTTCATTGAGCAGCCCAGACATAAGTATCTACTCCAGATTAGGATGACCTAGTGTACCCTAGACAGCCATATAGGGCTGAGAGATGGAGACCCTTGCATTGCTGGCTTAGCAGGTAAAGGCTAGATGGTATGTTTATGCAAAGGCAGCTCAGGCTCCTGGTGCTTTCTTTTGAGAAGGAACTGGTATAAAAAATAGTCTGCTACTAATTGACACCTGCAGCAGTACTGCTTGAAAATGTTGATGTCCTTTAAACTGTTCTGAATAACATAAATATTTCAGTTGGCTTTCTTAGACTCCTGCGTTTCTTGTGTAGTGAATGTCTGTAGAGTGTAAAAAACATGAGTTTGAGCTTTTTCTGAGATCAGGATGAATTAGTGACACTACCTATAGTGGTGGCTTCTTTGGTTAAACATTTTTTTCTAGTTCAACGGAGAGAGACTTCTGCCACAATCTAAACTGTGCGTTTATGAAAATCTAGCTTTAAAAACTTGCAGAATCAATAAGAACACCAAGATTTCAGGTTTGGAGCAGGAAGGATTATCCTGTGGCTAGAACATAAGCCTGGAAATTAGAAGACCCAGGTTTCACTTCCTTCTCTGTCACAGGTGTTTTATGTTATCCTAGATAAGTCATTTTGCCTTTCTGTGCCTCTTACTCCCAGTTGTCAAATAATTCTTCCTTCTTTACCTCTGTGAGATATCATAAAGCATGTGAAGTGTCCAGATTTTATAGTATTAGTTGCCATAAATGTATCTTAGGCTGTCAATTTTACACTAGTGAGGGTACATTTTGTTAGAGAATCCAACAGAGTTACTTTGTCATTATGCTGCCTAACAGAGCAGAGGCAGCTCACGGTTTTGCAGAAATATGGATTTGGGTTTTGTGGGGTTTCGTTTTATTTTGTACGTTTGTTTTATCTCAGGGATGGAGTGGGGTGGCGGGGTGGTGGACAGGACCGAGTAACTTCTGGCAAAATTAGGAGAGGATGAGGGGAAGAGCCTGGGTGGGAGGTGAGGCAGTTAATTAGGGTGTGCTACCAAGCTGCTAGCGTTCCTTCCAACTTGGAAGGAAGGAGTGCAGTGACTTCAGTTTCTGACAAACATCATCCTAAAAGCTCTGATTGCTCCTTTACTAGCAGCAACAGCCACCAGCCACGGTAGTTTTGCTAACCCAGATGTTTGTTGTCCAAGACAGTTATTTTTATATTCCTAAGCCTAGCTTTGTAATAAACGAAGCATTATGCTCAGGCACTTGAGGTTCAATTTAATTTCCTAAGCAAAGGAATCTCTAGCTTACCTAAAGATGTACCCCAAGCTGGCATACCTGACACAAGACCTGTAAGAGACCTGTGCCTTCTTGGAGATGCAACTGAAGATCAGTTACCTTAAGGTATGAATGGCCCAGGGTACCAGTGGTTAGGTTATTGAATCAGAGCCTCAGTCTCATGCTTCTAGAGTTTATCTGAGATAAACACAAAATACACCCATAGAGCAAATATTGTGTGTCTCCGCTATTGCTACCTGCTCATAATTAAGATGTGTAGTCTTGCTCAGACCATCGATTATGATGCTCATCTTTCATTTTTTATGAGTCTCATTTCTGGCCTTGGGCTGTTTTTCTGCACAATAATTGACATTTTGCAGAACTATCAGAAAACTTGAGCTTTTAGGGAAGGAATTTACAGGACATTCGGTGTCTTAGGTATCTAAGAGCTTAACTGGAGTTAGGACCCTAGACACACCTTTGTAATCCTGTTCCTTATTACTCCAGTATTATGGGGTACACATAGGAAGAAGGAGGAGAGCAAATGAGGAAAGAAGAAATAGTTTTGTGAATCTAATAACTTGCACCAACCAAAACAAACAAAAAAACCAAAAAATTCCAATTTCAAATAATCTCCAGTGGAGATTTCTAGCCTAATTTTCTCATGATAATGGATGAGCAGTTTTTTCCCTAATTGGTAGTTTGGCGTGGGAGTATGGACTTTTTTTTGTTCTCTGATCGCCTCGGACATTGCTAGAGTAATGTTTCAATTGATAGTCTGGCACTTCGCTCCCACTTTTTTCCTCATACTACAATTTCAGAGTCAGTTAAATCATCTGATGCTGCTGTTTAATTCTCTTATAAATAACAGGTTTGCAGAATGGGAGAACTGCTGCTAAGAAATTATAGCCCAACAGAACAATTTGAGCACTACTTTGGGTGACACACACACATCTTTATTTCAAAATTATTATTGTGGTGCTTTCATACAGTCTCTGATTAAATTGAGAAGTTAGCTTCAGAAGAACTACAGTAACTATATCCCAGTTCTGTACAAACAGATTTAGTATTGGCAGTGTGTAACTCTATATAGTTCTGTTTCAGCTCCTCTAGTGTTGTTTTTTTTTTCCTCAAATTAATAAAAAAGCAAACATACACAAAGAAATTGAATTAGTTTTCAAGCAGAAAAACATTTGTATGACAAAATCACATTTTTGCAAATACCACAGTTAACTCACTTTGTGCTAAGAGCTCTGTACAAATATCTTGAAGTATCTAAGTTACATGGAACAAATGAGCTGTACCCATAAGATAACAGATATTTCTCTCCCCCCGCCCCAAAGGCACATTATGGCACTGATGACTCTTGCAGGGTTTCTTGTGTCTCCTTTGAAACATGAATTACCTTGGTGATATTTTTCTGTGATAGAAAAATTGCTGGCCTAATGGTAAATCTGCAATGCATGCCTAATGAATAGCACCAGTTTTTCATTCAAAGGTCTTTAGAAATTCTAAGAACACTATGGGACAGTGATTATCTCACCAGCAAACCATTGTGTATTTTCTCTGAAAACTCATCAGCTAGTCTTCTCATTTTGTCTCTATCTGTCTTTAGCAGTTTGGGATATATGGTAGGGTAAAACTGAATATGTCTTGCCCTGATTTTGCATATCTATAGTGTCTCTTGTAGGACGCATAATTTGGGAGAGGTAAGGACCTGTATTTATGCAACAAATTGTAACAAATGCCATGATGACAACCTAGAGCATCTAAGACATTCATATATGTCTGGTAAATATGACATTGGATCCATGGGATACCAGTGGCCTTCTGGAGCAGCATCAGGAGACCACATAGGTTTCCCTGAGACATCTCAAATGGATCCAGGTGCCCTCATGAGAGTGACTGAATCACTTACAAGGAATGATTCTTCTGATCTACTTTAGATGTCTATAGTTAGGTGAAATTAATCTCATTTTAGATCTTCATCAACTGTTAAAGAAAGGTACAGTAATTGACTTCCTACTGAGATTGAAACTATAACTGTAGGTTTCAGTCTACAGATGAGATATCTACAGGTAGGTATATAAATTAGGTTTTCACAAGTGATTAATGTGTTCAAATCCTCTTTATGATAGTTGGACTCTCTAGTCAATCAGAGGCCAGAATCAGTTCCCTCAAAAGTATCTAGTTCTCTTTCAGATGATCAAGGATTTTCCACAGGCCCATACATGACTGGCAGGTAGGCCATGGGACCCAAACATAATCTGCCATTTCTGAGCCAGCAGATGGAGACCAGATAGAAGATTACAGAGTACCTAATATGACACTAGACACTTAGACAACTGAATCCTGTCCTCTCCACCTGTATTAATTATTGTCTCAATTCAGCTACTTAAGCTTAGGCATCTGAGTCTACTTTGAGCTCTCTGTTTGGCCCTCATGTAACTCTGCAGAAGGATTCAAAGCTGCTATTCATTCTGTGTTGTATCTGCTACATCATATGTATGTCTCTCAAATCCTGTTGCATCACATACAGTATTAGACCTTTAAGGATGCTATTGAACCAAACCCAAGAATCCTGCCTACTGTAACTGAGAGCAGCTTGAGGTCAGGGGCTCATTTTACTTGCTGTAGGTGATGGGGTTCTGTTGAAGAAATACGTGGCGCTCTTGTCGTAATGTCAGAAATGATACAGAGACAAGCAGATGCATAACTGTTTCCTTTACATATCAGCAGGAGCCTAAGTTTTTCTCACAAAGGTCATCACAAGCTTAGATTTGAGTAGAAAACAAGTCTGGACTTGTTGGATGTGGTCTGAGATATGAGCCTTTATTTGGAGGCCACATCTGATTTAGCATCTAGGGATTTCAGTTGCTCTTCTTTTTCCATAGCAAAGGTCGGTATCAGAATTCAAAGGAGGTAGAAAAGAGTTTTTCTTTGTGCTGACCCACCAGAGCCAGGATATCTGAGAGGCAGCATAAATCATAGAATAATTTGATTGGAAGGGATCTCTGGGGGCCATCACATCCAACCCACTGCTCAGAGCAGGCCGATCAGCCTGCAAAAGCCTACAAGCCCCATGCGCAGGAGTTATGTGGAAAGAGCTAGCGGACTGCAGCATAATCATCTTCCATACCCCTTCTGAGGTGCTTTAAATGGGCAGGTCATGATAGATAAACTGTAACTAATCTCCTTGCCTTATTTCAGCTCAGGTCCTTTCTTTCTTCACTTTAAAACAAAGCTCTTCCAAGCCTGAATCAACTCCTTTTGCCATCTCACTGGTTTCAATAGGAGGTAGCCATTCCCTATAGTAAAGTTTTTATAAAAGAATACATATTTAAATTTACAGTGGAGTTTTTTTAGATGGTGGTAGGACACACTTACAACAGAATAAACTAAAGCGAAATAGTAGAAGATTTGCAGCACACACTTCAATATACAAAGAAAGATGGACAAGTTTAGGAGGAGTAGGTTCTTCATTGCCTGCATGAGAATTCACTGAAGAGGAGCTGAGAGTATTAGAAATATCATTTGTTATTGTTTAGTCTTCTGTAGTCTTCACATTTAGGTACAAAAGCTTTTAATTCATTTAGGGAAACATAATGCAAAAGCAAACTTAAGATTTTTTATAAAGAAGGGGATAAAAGTTTTGGTGCAGACTATCAGCTGGCGTAAATGCAATTCTTTTTCTATGTTTTTCCATACCAATTCACATCAGGACTTTCCAAGTTCTGTCGTAGTCTCCAGCACTGACATCTCTGGGTGAGCATTTTTGACCCATAAACCATACTGAAATTATTTTTAAAAAAGTAGAATGTTTATTAGTATTTTCAATAAGAATTGTTTCTAGTGGCAAATGTGTTGGGTTTTTTTTCAAACTGACCATTTCACATGGTTGTATTTATTCCTGTGAAACGTAAGTTTTAACTGAAACATATTATTGATTTACATATATATTTATAGATAACAGGTTTTAGCTGGGAAGCAGAAGTTTTAGATCTTCAGCCACAAAAATATTAAGTGCTTTATTTTGTAATGAAAATGGAAACCAGGACTTTTTCTGAGAAAAACAAAATAAAACCATTTTCTGACCATGCCTATTAATAGCAGCTGGTTTACTTATTTGAAATATACATGGAAATTCTCAGATGTAAAGTGCAAAGGTTTTTTTTATTCATAAGAAATTTCAGGAGACAAATGGCTTCTTTACATTTCACCAATGCAAAACAGACCAAGACAGCGTACTTGGAAATGTAGCACTATCTGCAGTGACTAGGTGCAAAACTATTTGAAACTGCTCGTTTCTTTTTCTGGCTTAGCAAAGCCTCTGATCGTCCTGTAACTATAGCAACATAACCACAAGCTGCTCAATTTTAGACACTTTTTGTGCATTGTCTATTTTTTTCTAGAATATAAAAAGATAATGGGGTACAGGCACTCTGCTTTGTTTGCCTTATGAAGCTATATTTAAATAATAAGTGATAAACAGAATGAATTAAAAATCCTCCTGTCTCTAAATGCTTTTAATGTTAATTTTATTTACCTGAAGACTTAGAGGAGGTGATACGTTTTCCTGAGTGTAGGCACATAATGCCATTTGAGATTCCTGAGGGGCTCCCACCTGGTATCCAGCTGCCACAGCAGAATGGTAGGTGTTTTGGAGCTTGTAGATGGTTTAGGTGGAGCTAAACACCTATGTCTAGATGACTGAATTGCACCAAAGACTGGTCATGCATTTTTCAAAAGATTCTTGATTCCTGCCAACAAGATGACTGAATATTTCTTTAATGTTAAACATCCAGGTAATGGTAAAATACAGCCTTTTGGAACACACTGGACAGGTCTATATTAGGTCCCATATAACTCAATAGGTTGCTTTTCCCCCCTAAAGTTTCTTCTCTTGTAGTCTTCTCGAAATATCGAAAACTAAAAATAATGGAGTGCAAATTAGGAGTTTTCCTGTCAAGTAGAGTTTTAATCCAGCTGCCTGCACAGAAGCTTCTTATGTATTTTAAGAAGCCGCTATTTTCCAAGCTGGAGTGATGCAGTTTCCCTGTAGGTCTTGTATTATCTTTGCTGGTCCCATGAAGGTATCTCAGATAGTTCAAAGCAACCTGCAGTTTTGCAGTGATAAATCAGCTGCCATGCATTTCATGCTTATAATGAAGATCCAAGCTATGTAATAAAGATCTAATCAAAAGAGTTAGGAGCCTACATCTAGACACCTATATAGAATTATATGATTCTCAACCTGGCATGATTCTTAGAATCATAGAATTGCAGAATCATACAAAATCTACAAAATCTACAAAAGCTACAGATGCTACAAAATCATAGAGTGGTTTGGGTTGGAAAGGACCTTTAAAGGTTACCTAGTCCAAGCCCCCTGTAATGAGCAGGGACATCTTCAACTAGATAGGTTGCTCAGAGCCCCATCCAACCTGACCTTGAATGTTTTCAGGGATGAGGCATCTCTCACCTCTCTGCGCAACCTGTCCCAGGGTTTCAGCACCCTCAGCGTAAAAAATTTCTTCCTTATATCTAGTCTAAATCTCCCCTCTTTTAGTCCCATTGTCCCATTGTGTCTGTTGACCACCACACGTTGGATGTCAGCGTCCAACCAATTCCTCATCCACCAAACAGTCCACTCCATCAAATCCATACATCTTCAGTTTAGAGAGAAGGATGTTGTGGCAGAGCCTTACAGAACATCCTTCTAGACGACATTCATAATCTGTCACTTGTCCACTGTAGTCTAGTCACTCCATCCTAGAAGAACACTACGTTGGTCAGGCAGGATTTGCCCTCGGTGAAGCTGTGATAGCTGTCTTAAATCACCTCCCTCAACTCATGATTCAGTGTGTAAAACTAGAAACTAAAAAAAAAAAACTATTTGAGGCATCTTAGGTACCTAATATATCGACACAGAGATGACAAATAAAACAGGATATGCAAAAGATTGTGGTCTTCTGCAATAGCAGCTGGAGGAAAACCAGAATATCCTAGGACATTTCAAATGCCATAAACAATTTGCAAACTCAGTCAAACAGTGGATACTTGTGTGGGCAGCTACAATCCAAAGAGATTTTACTCACTCTTTCAATCATGTCAAAGAGATGCAAATAGCATGAAAAAGGGTAAAACCTGTGAAAAATGCCTACTATTAATACTACAGCTAAAAAACCAAAGTTAAACACTTAGCAAGTATCACACAGCTCATCGTATTTTTCATACTGGCAAGAGCAATTGAACATTTTAGGAGTACCAAGTCAAATGCTCTGGTGTTATAAGTTCTGAGCTCACAGGCAGGCCCAGTATACAACAATCCTTCCAGTTGTAGAAGTGTGAGCTCTGATTATTATCTGACCATTCAAGATCCAAATAATAAATCAGCAGATGTACAACATGGACAGACACAGTTCAGTTCTGGACTTTCTCTGTAGTCCTTAGAAAGAGACAGAAAAGCACAGGGAGCAATTCACCACAGCTAGTCTAGATTTTTCAGAATAGATTGAATTATGTGTTAGCAAGATTTGTTTCTCTTCATATTAACAGAAGACAGAGTGATCAGAGCAGAGTAGTTGCCTACCCTGAGTGAGATGGACTGTTCCTAAAGAAGGAAAACATTTTGCACCATGTTTCCATACTGACCCCAAAAAGTCTAAAAGAGTAATACATGTCTGCAATTAAACAAATTTTATATGACTAGATTAGGTTTCTATCTATTTTTTAACAAAAATGTCCAAACTCAAGCCAGTATGTCTTTTGCTTTTTGTAATCATTCTGATAAAAAGAAAAGTCTCGCACTGTGTCTCAGAGCAAAGCTAGTCAAACTTTTGCTTGGTGAGATAGTGGTTTTATCTCAAGTGAGGTCCACAGGATTATTCTTGTGGAAAACTGCAAAAGCAACTTATTTGCCTTTTGTTAAACTTTTCAATTTTTGAATCAGTTCCTCCAGATGAAGCACATGAAAAATGAAAGGCTCCCCCTCCTCTTTTCTTTTATTTCTAGGTATTTTTCTGCGCATACACACACAGAGAGAAAACTTTTTACAACACCTTCTAGTCCTTAATTTGCTAATAGTAACACATTGTCTTGATCTTATTTCTTGTCTGTAAACATAAAAATAGGATTGCTCATATGAGTGAAGTTAAGCAAGAATATAATTTTTTGCAAGACCAGGATATAAACATGCAAATATCCCTTTCAAAGTTTATCTAACTCTTTTTTTCAGTCCTTCCTGTGCTACTTAAGTAAATTAGTAAGATCCAGATGCAGAGGGGGAAAAAAACACTCATGTTCCAGATCTGCTGAAATCACAGAATTTTTTCAGAGTTGGAAGGGACCTCTAGAGATCATCTAGTCCAACTCCCCTGCTAAAGCAGGATTGCCTAGAGCACATTACTCAGGACTGCATCCAGGCAGGTCTTGAAAGTCTGCAGAGAAGGGGACTCCACAACCTCCCTGGGCAGCCTGTTCCAGTGCTCTGTCACCCTCACCATAAAGAAGTTTTTTCTCATATTTGATCGGAACTTCCTATGTTCCAGCTTGTGCCCGTTACCCCTCATCCTGTTACTGGGAACCACAGAAAATAGTCTGGCTCCATCCTCCTTAAACCCATCCTTTAGATACTTGTAAAGGTTAATAAGGTCTCCCCTCAGCCTTCTCTTCTCCAGGCTAAAGAGTCCCAGCTCTCTCAGCCTTTCCTCATAAGGGAGATGCTCCAATCCCTCAATCATCTTTGTTGCCCTCCAGTAGTTCCCTGTCTCTCTCGAACTGGGGAGCCCAGAACTGGACACAGTATTCCAGTTGTGGCCTCACCAGTGCAGAGTAGAGGGGGAGAATGACCTCCTTGACCTGCTGGCCACACTCTTCCCTATGCAGCCCAGAATTCTGTTGGCCTTCTTGGCAACAAGGGCACATTGCTGGCTCATGGATAATTTACTGTCTACCAAGACTCCCAGATTCTTTTCTTCAGAGCTGCTTTCCAGCAGGTCCACCCCTGCTGAAATCAAAGAAAGAACTAGATTATTTAAGCAACTTAATAACATATCTAAATCTGTAAGGAGGAATGATGATAAACAATGGTTAAATAGTAGTATTTCAGTCACCCAAGGGCAAAATATGTTAGCAGTGTATCGTATTACATACCCAGTCATAAAATAGACTGCTTGCTCAAAGATAATTATCAGAAGAGTCTGAAGTAAGCATTTCTAATAAGGAATACACATAATCAGATAAATATCTATAAGCAATTGCAGTCAAATTCCTTACTTTTTTTCACTGGTCTTAGTGTTATTACAATAGCTACCAAAAGGCACAAACACAGCTTTTCTTTCCCTCCTTGTCGCAGATCCCCCAAATCATCTTAACCCAATCACTAGTCACCAAAACAGTCACTTACCTACCTAACTTCTCCCTCCCAACTCCCCACCTCCACGACATGTCAGAATCCAGTTCTGCTTTCCTCAAAGACAGGCAGATGAAAATACTGACTAGAAGTATTTCCTTACGGCAGGCAATTGTAACCAAAAGTCCACATAGTTTTATTTCCTTCCTCTATCTTCTCTGTCATGAGAACGAGAAGTCGTAGATCCGACCCCAGACAGCTGTATGTTCTTATTCCGGAACACGGTCTCTCTCCTTTTTCTGAGGGACCCCTCACCTTCATACAAGCTCATACCCTGATGGAGAAAACCCTCACATATTTTGACATATGAGCAGTGTTAAGTCACCTTCACACTTGGCATATTCAGACTACTCCCAGTCGAGGGTCTTTCCTGGTGAGCTAGAGAAGAAGTAAAGGCAGAAGAATATAAGGAAAAAGTAAACATAAGGATATGTGAAAAAAAGGAAAAACTTCTTTACTTTGAGGGTGCCAGAGCACTGGAACAGGCTGCCCAGAGAGGTGGCGGAGTCTCCTTCTCTGAAGACATTCAAAACCAGCGTGGGTGCGTTCCTGTCCAGCCTGCTCTGGGTGACTCTGCTTTGGCAGGAGGGGTTGGACTAGATGACCCCGACGGTCCCTTCCAGCCCTTCCAGTCTGTGATTCTGTGATTTTGTGAAGAAGAATTGGACACTTTATCTGTTGTTGAAATAATGCTGTTGAGCAATTAGGAATGTAAGATTTAGAATGTGGGAAGGGGCTGGCTCAAAAAAAGCGAATTGTTCACAAGATATTATAGCTATAAGTCTGGTCTATTTGAGTTCACTATGAAGCCAGGGATGCCAGGGGGTGGAAAAATGGCAAGGGAAGAGGAACCAGGTACGTTAGGTTTCTGGCTTAAAGGGAATGGTCCTGAGGCTCAGGTCTTGCTGTTAAAATAATTTCTTTTTATGCAAAATTTCTTACCTGAATGAGAAAAATGAGTTATTATGCCTAGAAACTTGAATAAAACATTAATTAACCCCTGATGTAGTATAACCAATACCTCTGATGAGGGCTGGGATTTTTGGTTGAGCACTGCAGACATCCAGAACAGTATATTAACATTATATTGTTCTGGTCTTGCTAGAGTAGTTACCAATAGCAAGTAGAAAAAAAAATAATTGCCAATTCAGTTATATTGATTTTACTAATAATCTTGTTTCAGCATGTTAGTGTTTTTCCTGTAAGCTGCTTGGAACACATTTGAAAAGTCTGGCTAATGACATGTGGAATCGTATATACAGTAAAAACTATTACACACTATGAAATGTGTCCTTGCAGTGTTATTAAGTGGCCTTGCTTCATTACAAATATAGCATAATCATCATGGCTGATGGAGTTTAAACAAGAATTCACTGCAGTTTGTTTTGGTTCAGTAAAGATGGCTATGGCAAAAGTTTTGTGTTCAGCTACAAACATTTAGACTGAAGGAGAGAGTCTAAGGGTAGCCAGTATCATGCAATATTACATTTGCTTTAAACCTTAACAAGTACACCAGTGATTTAACAAATTCACCAATGATTCTGAAAACAGAACACAATGTAAAAACCTGAATATAAATACTTTAGGATTCAATACAGAGACCTTTTAGTTCAAATTGCCTTTCAAACAGTCGGTGTACCGTATTTATGCAGTATAAACAACCTATGAAATTACAATTTAGATTAGCCTATATTCATTCGTCTCTATACATGAAGCAGGAGTGTAGAAATGTTCTAGCCCTTGATTTTAGGTGTACAATTCAAGTCAGGTTTTGGGCTTAAACAACATCTATATTTCAGAGGAGAGTTCTGACTCTGTTCTTTCTTTAATACTGATTTTCATTGGTTGCCTGTGGTTGTTTTGTTGGTTGTTTTTTTTTCCCCCAAGAACGGCAGCAATTAAACCAGCACTAAGGGAAACTAAACTGATCGTGCATTTCATACATTAGGAATTGATTTAGTGTTAGGACTCCACTGTAGAAGGGAAAAATGACTGCTGGGGGACTTACACTGGACATTACCTCCTCGATATGTTATTGAATTTATACTTCATCTTACATATAGACTTATGCCACTTAGACACTATTATTATACATGGGGCATTACTGACTTTCAGCCTGCCGTGTGTTTAATTGCATTAACTAACGGTATGTAAAGAAAGAACTACAGGGAGAGTTTGGATAACCTTCCTTAAATTAATATCATTATGGAGTAAAAGTGGGTCCTTTTCTTAAAAGGAAACTAGATGTTGATGTGGCACCCCTTGTCAGAATCTAGCCTCAATCACTTGGATAGACTTCTATTATAGTGAAGATGGATATGAAGGTTTTCCATATATTTCAATGTGCTCATCTTTGCCTTCAGCGTCTATCTTGGTTCCTCTAGCAGAACAGGTCTATTGTGTGCAAAGATAAAACATTCCTAATCTTTTTGCTAGATATGATCATACACTTCGATATCACGGCAAGTAGTGTCCTAGCACGACAGAGTGGAATTTGGTTCATTTCACGGATAACATCTTAGGCTTTTTTTTTTTTTTATTAGGAGAAAAGAGGTAAAGCATATAACTGCATCTTGAGTCCTTCCAGTCGAGGTCTTCCTGACATCAGCTCTGAAATAACTATGTTGTATCTATATTTAGATCAAGTTTAGAGAACAATTTGTTTTTTCTGAAGTCACCAGGAAAACTATGGGATCTATTGCTGCAGAAGACCATTGAGATGAATACTCTGGATTCTTTTAAATTTAAATTAATTGAGATTGGCATAAATAAGATAAGGAGCAATTGACCAAGCTTCCAGCTTGTTTCTAACTGTTGCTAGTATGTTGACATGCTGTCAACAGATGATCTTGCTTATTGCGAGTATGGTTGATTTTGAGCTCATACACACTACCTGCTAAAGTAACTAGGGCTTTATATGAAAAATGGCAGTACCATTAAACTTAATGTCTTTAGTTCTTTTTTTTCTTTTCTATTATTTGGTCAATAATAGTGCCCTGATCTATACATAAAGAAAAACAGCAAAAAAAACCAAAAGTCAACAAAGAAGAAATAAATCATTGTTTAACAGTCAGGGCACAGAGCTCTGCCATTTTTGAGTGATTTTCAAGGGCTGCCTCAGACCTAATGCGTTAAGGTCCTCCATGCCAAGGGTCACGATAAATAAAATTACAAGGTCCAGATCAAGAACAAATAGTTATAGGTAAGTATAAATGAGAAACAGCAGTTTCTGGTGGACTCTGAGCAGATCAAGAACAAACACCTGCAAGCCGATGAGGAACAGAGCTTTAAATAGCAGGAATCAAGCACACAGATCAGACTACCTTTTCTAATGAAATTTTCAACTGTCTGATTTTTATCTACATACCAATTGCAGCCACGCACAGGGAAAATGAGCTGCTTTGTGTCATTAGTGCACTGATGACTGCCAGCTGAAATCCCTTTACCTGCTGACCTGCCCATCCATAGAAAGCAATTTTGCAGAACGCTGCAGGAGACCTTTACCAAGCCCACATTTACTAAACGAGGAACCGCATGTCATCATTTAGCATTTCAGAGCACGGGAAACCATTTCCAAGCTATTATGTCTCCCATGTCCCCAGAAGTCATCAGTATTAAAGGAGGTCTCATACTTCTTTAAGAGAAAAAAAGTCGGTTTTGGCCATCTGTTATATATTTTCAGAAGCTGCAAGCTACTGAAAGCTGTGTACTACGTCTCGTCCTGAACTAGACCAAGACGGATTAAGGGAGCCTGAATACTCCAGATTCTATCGTTTTACAACTTTCTCAGTAATGTGACATAGGAAGGAAAAGCTAGGTACAAGGCAAGAAATAAATGATTAGGGTCTGCCAAATATTTTCTGTGAACTTTTTTGGACAGAAAATTGTGTTTTCATTAAACACATGCCTACAGTGTCTGCTTTCCTCAAACTTTCAATTTTTGTCAGATAACGAAAGCTTCAGGATTTTCATCAAAAAGGCAATTTTCCACAGGAAAGAATTCTGTTGTTTGACTGTATCTAGAAATTACCAATTTCAAAAGATAATTTGCTAAGCCGAGTCACAATGAATATGATTATTTACAATCAACAGTAGTCCTCACTGTGGAATCTGAGCAGTCTTTACTAAAAGCAGAACTGATGAGTACACACAAGCCATAAAGTGAGCAAGTCTAACGCACCTTAGCATCTCGTAACTGCATGCAGGGATCTGTGAAATTACCATTTCTCCTATTGCACTATCCACCCATTTTTCCCCCCCACTACTGTTTGAAAAATATTCTCTTTCTCTGACGTCAGTATTCAATCAAAAGCAATTTGCAAATGAAAACGAGAAGTTGAACTAGAGAGTCTAATTCGAATAAGAATCAAACCTTTAAAGTCAATTGTAATAAAAGGGGTGCTTAGTTTTGCTTTAATTTTAAAATTCTAGTGCACATGAACCTTTTAATTGGCCATCTTGTAGGGAAGGAATACATCCCATAAAACTTTGTATATTTGCATCACTATAAGACGCACACAGAAAAAGGACATCATGGAATGGATGATCTCTGTTTGCCTTCAATTTTCATTTTAATCTTAAATGGTTTGATACCACTAGCTTTTCTGCTTGGCTGAAGTCAGAACTGGAACCTTTTAACGCAGGCACTTTTTTCATTTCTTCTGTGTTTTAACTGTAATAAAAGAACCTTCCCAATTTCCTTATAATCTGCTTCATGTCAATTCCCTCAGGTTGCTAGCTTCATTCTAATTCTATTTTTAAACAAAGGTAGTTGGTTCTTGTTCTTCTTAGCTACCCTTTGCTTAACCTCTGATTTGAATCTGCCAGTCTTTCCTGTTTGTCACTTACTTAGAAGAAATGCGCTGGCAAGTAAGAAACAAGTTCTTTCTACAGAGGAACAAAAGTCTATTTTTCCTTTGTTTTCTCATCCTATGCATCTTGATGAATATTTCGCTTTGCTATTGTATATTATAATGCAATAAATCCATAAAACCCAGAAAATACAGCAATTGAGGTTGCAGGTTTAATAATAGTTAACGCTAACAGCACACAGTAACACATACCAGTGTGAAATCCAGCTCTTGTATAAATCAGTGGCCAGGCTGTCATTTCCTTCACTAGGCCAGGACTTCGTTTGGGTCTTTATAGGAACTAGGAGCATCAAAAATCTTTTTTCTCAAATTATGCATCATTCAACACTGAAAATTCAAAATGTTAATTAAAAAAAAAAAAAAGCACACACACTCTGTCCCAGAAGCTGCAATATCTTACAGCATTACTTTATTACCACGATCTCAGCCACTCTTTTTACTTTCCATTTAAGACTTTAGAGATTGTTTAAGACAGATATTTCAAGTAGCTTTCCTGTATTCTATATCTGAATATGGAATCTGAGATTACTTGTCTTTGGCAGTCGGGGCTGCGAGCAAAACAGCAGGTATTTCACCATTCACCGTAATTCACCTGCTAGTAAGCTTGGAGAGCTAAAGACTGGAGTCAGGGAGAGGACAGGCATATAATGATGAATTGTAACCAAAAGAGACTGGAATAACCTGTAGGCAAAGAGTTTCCATAAGGCATATATAAGGCATGTATAAGGCATATATACCATGCACCTTATATGTGCTCTTAGCAAAGAAATAAACTTCCTACTCTTATCTTGGTCTTATCAACCTGGTCTAGTGGGAGGTGTCCCTGCCCATGGCAGAGGAAGGGATCTTTAAGGTCCCTTCCAACCCAAACCATTCTGTGTTTCTATGATCTTGTGTCGGATAGCAATTTTTATTTTCCTAGGAAGAAAGAGTGTCTCCCTTTTGTTTTGTTGTTTTGATTTGTTTTTTGCCATTCTAGTTATTGAAATAAAATGGGTTTTGCCATTATTGGTGTCCGAACATATTCTAAATTCTTTTTTAACTCTTTGCCTATAGATTTTACCTGGAGCCCATTACAGTCAACAGAAATTGCTGCCCGTCTGCAATGTAAGGGCTTGTTTCCCCTTCTACTAAATTCCCATGGAGCTTTTCGCACCAACTTAACCAGGAGTAGGCCCTGGTTTTAAATTCATATTCTTCCAATACATATTTCATAAAAATAGCTGGTTTATGATAATAAATATTTTCACATTGGAGGACACAGCAGCAAAGAAATTATGTTCCAGGTGACCGAAATTCAAGTGCTTTGCTGAGAAGAAACTTCATGCTTTGGCTGAAAACCAATCAGAAAAACAATAAAACCCTATAAATTAGGTGACGGTGATTCTGATCTATCTGTATTTTAGAAGTATAGTCCAAGGGGTTAAAAACATGATAATGGAAATGGTGTAAACATTTCAAATAAGAATGATTGTGTTCTCTAGATAATACGACCTCTGTAGAAACAGTGAAAGAAACTGCAGCTATTTAAGCTGGAGAAACTAAGACAGGAAATGGACCTATTGGATTTCAAATATAACTTGAATAATTCTGCAGAGAGGATGGGAGAAACTAGTCTTCCATGCTCATGATGGATGCAACACAAATAAAAAGCTAAACTTCACCAGGAAAAAAACAAAACTAGTTCAGACAATAGGAAAAATTTCCTGTCAGGGTGATGAAGTACTAGAATAGATTATTTAACCTGTTCTGAAAGACCTCTAAGAGGAAAACAGTAGTTAAAGTGACATGGTATAGCTGATCCAATTAAGGGGCAGATGGCTGGATGAACTCAGTGTTTTCTGACCTCTCACAGCCTGTTTTCCTCTGATAAGAAAACATTTTCCTTTTATAAATAACATTTATAGAAACTGCCTTTGTTGAAAGTGAAATGTTTTGCAGGAATGGGTTTCGTAGGTAGAGACCTGTTGGGATTTTGATTTACATGATTTTGAATTTACTTTTTCAGTTATTTTTCTGAAACGATAATTTCAATATGCGAAATGAAAATCCAGAACAAAAGGAAATGGCTTTAGATGATTCCTGGGGGGTTTTTTGTGGTTTTGGAATTTTTGTTTGTTTATTTGTTGGGGCTTTTTTTAAATAAATCTACAGATCATTCAAATGCAATGATTAATTCAGCTTTGTAGTGTAATCAAGTTTTGCAATGCCAGTGTTTCCTGCAGATTTTTGTTTCTAAATCTATCACTGTATCAAAAACATATATGTTTTCAGTGCTTCACTTTGCTAGAGAAATACATTTGCTGGTGTTAATTTTTAATTAAACCTCCTTTAGAGTTTAATGATATGCAAATTTTGCAGTATTTTGGGAATATTATCTATGTACAATCTACAAGTTCCACTGAACTTTATGGAAGTGTTGCGTTATGTCAATCAGGAGCTAGGAAAGTTTCACTCTTTCTGGAAGAAGCAACAGTGTATGTAAGTTGTACTGCATAAGGAAACCTGACCTCCCATAGTTCTGTGAGAGATTCCACTAAAAATGTCTGTACTTTGACTAACAGTGGGGTTTTTTTGTGTGTAATCCGTTGAGAAAATAAGCTCTTCTAGGTCGGTGTTATCCCCACGTATACCAGCTAACCAATGGAGAAAAGTTTTGACTTGGTTCTTCTAAGACTTGTAATATCATTTAAAAAAATCATAGAATGAATCATAGAGTTGTAGAATGGTTTAGGTTGGAAGGGACCTTCAAGATCATCTAGTTCCAACACCCTGCCATGGGCAGGGACACCTCCCGCTGGACCAGGTTTCTGAAAGCCCCAACCAGCCTGGTCTAAATCATCTTTGTTTGAACACACAGAGGAAAAAAAAATGCATTTTTTGTGTAGCACTAATAATTTTTTTTTTACTTGTTAATGATAGCTTCTATATGTCGACGCGGAAGGCTTGGACAATAACACAATGACCAATGTGATCAGGTTAATGCCAGTTTATTGCACAGATAGCTCAGTTATTATAGACGTTCTGATTCCGCATCACGCGCCGACAATTTGCTGATCGGTTGCATGAGCTGTGCATGCGGTAAGCAACACATTATAATTGGCTTAAAGCATCTGTCCATGCGGACAATCACCCCTCCTATATCCTGGGTGAAGTTCTACATTTCGCACGCTGAATTCAGCACACTTTCTCATATCTTGTTGTTCTCAGCATTTCTAACATCGCTACAATGTTTTCACATAGCCTTCAAACTAACAAAGCCTACATAGTTGTTAGCAATTCTTCAGTGCTTGGAGTGTTCACAGGATGACCCCTTTGTACTAAAAATCCTCCAACATCTATACACAGTGATTTAAACCAATGTCCTGGCTCTGTCTTGTTTAGAAGAATGCACATAACTTGCAGTGGCATAAAACTGCCATACATGAAATCAAAAATCTGTATACATGTCTTTTTTGCTGGCACATGGGGACGGGAACAATTGACTGTGAGCTGAATTTGTAATTCATAGGTGGATTCAGCAACATCCCTAAAACTTTCCCTTGCAGTTGAGATTACAAATTAAAAACTCTGATTCTGAATTGCGTTCCTATGGTGTTTGAAGATAATTCAAGATGAAAATTTCAGGGGTATGCGTGTCATCTTTCCAACACAGAGCCTCATTGCTCAGCATTTCATCCAGAACAGGAAGGGAAAAAAAAAAGAAAAAAGGGACCTGAAGGGAACACGAAAGGCTGAGCATACAAAAGAAGGCAGAGTCTACGTAGCATACTAACATCTCCCTTTCCTTCAAACTATCAGGATACTCACATAATTTATAGCAAGGTAAGAAGGGAATGCAATTAGCCATCCTGTGTGCAGCCTGTTCCTTCAAATCTGTTAGTAGTGTTGCAAGTAGAAGAGAACTTGTGGCAAAGCAACTTTGTTTTCCGTGCGGACTGCTGTAACTTTGCCTGTGTTTTCCATCTGTTTTGCCCTGTACTTTTTTTGCTGACTGAACACTGTAGCAAAATAAAACTAAGTTTTGGTGAAAATAGATGTTCTGCTTGTCGTAGGAGGTGTTTACAACAGTTTTCACTTAATTGCATCTCAAGGTGGGGCAGATTTTGTGTAACAAAACCTTCTGAAGGCTGATACTAATGTGACCAAAATGAAAAAAAAAAAAAAATCAAGGAAACACGTTTGCAAAATTGTCTCAATAAACAAGGAAAAAAAGGGAAAGAAATGTCACCATTACATATGCACAGTTGGTATTTTTGTAGTTGATGTGTTTTTGTCAATACAAATTGCCAGCCCTAGGAAAACACCACAAGCCTGCAAGACCCATATTATTAAATTCCACTTCCATATATGAAGCTACTGTGATTTATAGCCGCACTTGGGCCATTAACATCTTATAGCTTTATGCTTAATGACACCTCTAGTGATTGCTTGAAAGACGCTGCAAGACAGCAGCAGGACAGGGAATGGAAAGAAGATCTATAGAATCTTCAGAGCTGACATGGTAAAGAATGTGCCACCTTGTAGGGCAAGCTGGTCTTCAACATTATGCCATATATATTCCAAGCCTATCCTAAGTACAATTAGAAATGGGCTTTTAAGAAACAGTAAGCTATAACTTTTAGCCTATCCCTGAATGGTTCCCCATCCCCTTTTTCTCCTGCTGATGGCTCCTTTGGTGTGCAAACTAGGACAGAAACAGAGACTGTTGTGCAGGGCGCATGGCAGCCTCCTCTCTCGATGCATTCGCCACCTAGAGAGGGTGGTATCACCACATGGAGACATGTCACTTTACAGATACTTTGCCACGTGGATGTTCACTACAAGCAAGACTGACTTCAGATTCTTTATTTTTTTCCAGCTCAGGTAGTAAATGGAAATGCACATTGGCATAGTTCAGCCTACACTTGGTGACTGTATTAATGTCCCAGAAAAGTCATGATCCCCACATACCAAAAGGCTTTACCTATTTACTATGCGTGTGCTGCACGTATACACCAGGAGTATAACATCTTCATCCTTTGCACAAGTGTCACATTCAGCGCTGCTCAGTGTGATCCCCAATGGATGTAACACTTTCTGAAATGACATGAACTATTTAATGCTGAAAGGCCCATTAAAATGGATTCTCAGAGCTTAACACAAGGACAAATATAACAGATGGGTGGCTGAGGGGGTAAGTATAAAGCTGCAGGATCATTATTACTGCTTCACTCACATACTTGTATCCTTGAGCATAAACTTAGAGCATTTAAAACTAAATAGAAGAGAACAGGAAACCATCTTTTCTAATTTCTTTACTACCACAAACAGTTAAATTCCATTCAATTAACAACAAGCTTAGTAACCTATGCTTGATGGTATCTTCCAGAACCTTAAAAGTCATCCAGTCTTTATTTCACCTCTTTCAGAGGCCATGATTCCTCTATTTCTCTTTACTGTACAATCTAAAGTTTAATTGGTCACTGTTGATCACTATCAACAAATAAATAAAAATGGGATTTTATCCAGCTTGGACTTCTCTGGGTTCTTCCAGTGGTTTGGTCCTGGTCCCACATCTACATGCAGGAGATTTTTATATCCAGTATTTTCTCTTTGAGGAGATATTTAGGGTCAAAATCAGCTTGACATACCCTCTTGAGCTGCTTAAGTCTCTAGCTGTTGCCCATTTTCCCTGACACTCAAATAATTTCTGTATCTCTTTCTCTGCACCCATTCCAGTCTTTTAACATGCTTTTTTGATCTGTGAACATTAAAATGGGAACAGTGCTCCAGAATCAACCTCCCCTGGTCTATGTTGAGGTAAATTCATCTCCCTATTACTTCTTTTAGGTCTGGATTTGTACTTATAAAGATAGTATTAGCCTTGTTACCAGTGTATCACTGTGGGAGTTCAGGGCAAACCACTAGGACCTAGGACCTTTCATAGGAACCTTTGCAGGACAGAGTGCCTCGATCAATCAGATCAGCCTAAGTTTCTCATTGTGAACAGTGAGCTATTTGGCTGTTTAAAAATCCATTTCTATCTGAATTGTGTATTCATGGCAAGAAAAAACAAGGCTCTGAATGCTTATTTATGATGCTCAAAGTATCTGGAAGTGGGAGCAAAGGGGAAGAAATGGAAACATTGATACTGGAAGCATATAAAACCGAATAGCATTTTTTCACCTCTTTTTCTTGAGTTTAGCAGATGTACTCCGATTCTCCTCTGCACAAGATAAAGTTTATTGCTGACCAGTTTTCTGTGGAATGGAATTTCTCCTACTGCCACCCTCTGTCTTTTCTCATTTGGATGCGCTGTTTTTAATTCTTTAAGTATTTTTTTGAGTATTAATGTCATGGTAGCATGCTTATAATTTTCCTGAACACCTTTTGACATATTAGTAGGTATTTCTGAAGTCTTCTAGACTTCCTTGAGTATTTTCTAAATTTATTAAAAAACCTCCACTGGGGCAATGGAAATCTCAAAGAACTGATGGATTCAAAACAACCTTATCTGGTGATTTTAATTTCTTGTTTTCTACTGGACTAGAAATTACTTTGTCATGATTAGTATGACATCATAATAAAAAACAAAAAAAAAAAGCTGAACAAAAGTTTGTAATGAAAATTTCTGCCATTTTGTGCAACATCATGGTCATATACCAGTAGTCTTATACGAGTATAATTTTGTTTGTTCGTTCCTGACGTTCTTTCTCATTATGTGTACCCTGTCCCAACATGAATCTTTCTTTATTCCACCATGTCTGTTGCTTATATAAATATTTATTGACATAACTACTTGTTTATTATTATTTCTACTTTCTCCCATTTCCTAAATACTACTTTTCTTAATACTGTCATAAATGCAACACTCACTTTGTCATTGAGATAAGAGAAGATTGTATCCAGATTTCCATTTTTTTTTATAATAAAGTTATAGAATCATCTAATAATTCAAGTTACATGGGACTTCTGGAGGTCTTTAATCCAGCCTCCTTCTTGAACATGGCTAATTTCAAATTTTGATCAGGTTGTTTAGTGCCTTGCCCACTGCAGGTCAGAAACTGGTCAAAGAGAGAGTCCCACAGCCTCTCAGGCACCACATTCCAGCTTGTCCTCCTTGCAAAATTTTTTATCTCTATCCAGTGAGATTTTCCATTCTCACAGCTTATGACTGGTTCTTTTTTGGTTTTTTGTTGTGCACATCTGTGAAGAGTCTGGTTCCATATTCTCCCTTTATCTCCTTAAGATAAAAAAGACACGATATATACTGCAATTTTTAAAATATTTTTTCTTCACAGTAAGTTTTGCTTTTTCATTTGAAATTGTATATGAGGGCGAAATCTGGGCAGATTCTGATTAGACACAAGAGGAAAATTTTTCACAATGAGAACAATCAGCCATTGGAATAGTCTCCCCAGAGAAGTACTGGATTTCACATCATTGGACACTTTTAAGATTCAGCTGGACAGGATGCTCGGCCATCTTGTCTAGACCATGGGTTTGCCAAGAAAGGTTGTGTCAAATAGTCCTTGAGGTCCCTTCCAACCTGGTATTCTATGATTCTATGGTAAGCATGTGGAGAGAGAGACAGTCTATGTTATTGTGACTGTCTGCATTTTTCCTATGAAGTAAAGGCTACACGGTAGTTCCCAAAGCAAACCCCAAGGTCTAGCCCCATGATTCATCTTTGTCCATCATAATGAGATCCAAGATAGTTATCTCATGCTAAGGGTATTATTTAAATGCTGGAGCATAAACTCTAGACTATAATACTCAACTTGGCCGTGTAAGAGTATGTCACAAATTACACAAACTTGTACGATTTACTTTAAGGGCGTGAGTCTACAGCAGCCTAAAGCCAAGTAAATTGAATGTCAGCTATCTACCCTCCTTCCTGCATAAAATCATAGAATCTTAGAATCATAGAATGTGTTGGGTTGGAAGGGACCTTTAAAGGCCATCTAGTTCAACTCCCCTGCAGTCAGCAGGGACATCTTTAACTAGACCAGATTGCTCAGAACCTCATCAAGCCTGGCCTTGAATGTCTCCAGGGATGGGCCTCCACCACCTCTCTGGGCAACCTGTTCCAGTGTCTCACCACCCTCACGGTGAAGAACTTCTTCCTAAACCTACCCTGCTCTAGTTTAAAACCATTACCCATCATTGTACCCATGCCCTTGCAAACAGCCCCTCCCCAGCTTTCTTGTAGGCCCCCTTCAGGTACTGGATGGCCACTATAAGGTCTCCCTGCCCTTGTAACCAGCTGGTGAGCTTGTTAAAGGAACTAACCTAGTAATAATTGAATCCTGCCAAAGACAGATGTGTAGCTGGGGACTGGTGATAAGAAGTTGATAACTGAGGCCATTAATGACTTTTTTCCTGACTGTGGGCTGAAGTTCCAACAACATGTGCCTTGTTAAATAAGTACTACTGTTTGGCTCAGTCTCACAAATCATTATATTTTACACAACTTTCAGTGCTTTAAAGTCATTTCAGCCGTTGCTAATAATGAGAGGAAACTTAAATGTTCAAAACCCCTTTAAAAAGGCATACAATGTGCAAATCAGTAGAAATGTATTAAACGCACTTTCCAGGGACATTAAATTTATTCAGTGCCACTTTACCTCTTTTTTGGGGCCTTGGAAGGAAGCATTAGATCAGTTGTAACTACTGCATCAAGCAAGATCTTCATAAAATGAAAAGGGAAAGGGTTAATGTTGTGCCATTATATGGAATTTACAGGCTTAGCATGATGAATGTTTCACTCATGTTGAAGGTGTTTTTGTTGTTATCAACGGAGTAAGGCAAGCTTAATTCTCCAGTGATGAAGCTTTACTTCCATGATTAATGAACAAATTGCTATTTTCACAAGGGCTCATAATACAGCCAGTTCTTCCTCCCTGCTTGTTTAGGAGACCCTTAAGGCTTTCTTTGGGGACCTCATTATTTTCTATATGGCTAGAGAAAGAAAGAAACACAGCCCTAAAGGACATTTATGTATACATAAAGCAGAATAGGTTATCCCTCTAAGGGGAACCAGGGTGAAATGGAGATGAAATCAAGAGCCACACAAGCACAATCCTCAGTTCTTCAAACTGTGAAGGACCTAGGTTGCTATGTCTAAACTTGTTTTCTTATCCATCTCAACATTTCATAAATATTCTCTGTTTTAAATCAGTCAGGATTAGATTAAAGAGAAGTTTCTTTTGATATAGGGGGAAAAAAAAATCCACAAACCAAAAAACAAACAGTGGACATGATTTACAGATTATGAACTTGAACATAGCTAATTAGAGCAATATTGATTTATTCCAGCTGAGCATCTGAACCTGAAAGACTTCATAAAGCACTTGACTTTGTTCTGTCCTGTGCTTAACCAGGTGAATGACAATATTTCAATTCATTATTGTTTGCTAATGTGCTGTGCTTCACGTGCTAATGTTCCATTCCCTGATTACAGGCAGAGTACTATCTGAATTTACAAGTGATACAGATTTTTATTATAAGAATTTGTGTACTCAGCTCTCATGGAAGTCAATGAAGCCACACTGATTTAAAATACACCTACAATAATCTGTCCCACATTTTTTCATCTTAGCTTCCAGTGGATAAAGAGACTAATTTGATAAAGCAATACAGGATTCTACCTGGTTGTACGTCTCCTTATTTTTTTGTGGGTTCACTTTTTAATTTCATCTATATTTGATGAAATCATGTAGGCATAAAAGAAAGCAATTGGATAATTGGATGAAGACGAGCTTGTCAGTGTCTTCAAAGCAACTGCCATTCTGAACGGCCAGCAAAGAGCTGGAAGTACTGCAATACACCACCTAATGTTTGATTTGGTCCAGAAGAAAGTTCATGCAAAGCCAGAAAATAGGGATGGTTTTTAAGCTCATCCTTCCATCTTATGTCCTGTAAGGGCAAAGATGAATATACGTGTAGACCATAAAGGAGGCATAAGAGAGAGGATTCCTGTTCCAATGAGAACTCCATAAATTAGGTGGAAGTGAGATATTATGTTATCTCCAAAGACATAAATACAGGCCACCTCTAATAGAGGGCTGTAAATCTACATCTTTGTTTACTATAATTTCCTCTCCAAAGTTAGTTCCAAAAAAAAGGCCAAATGAAGAACTTCATCCACTTATCCACTTCTGTTGACATAAAGCTTATCACATAATCATCTGCATGTCTCTCATGGATGAAATAAAGAAAGATGCTAGTTGGTAAATGTTGTTATATAGTCAGCAGACTTGCCTTTTCTGTTAGAGGAAGAAGTTGTCTACTGAATCTCCTACTTCATGGAAGGTCAAGTGTGCAGGGTACAGTGTTCTCAGGTGGGCTTAACAGGCTCAAAAAGATTCACAAACATTTTCTGTTTTGTTTTACCAAGTAGCTCCGTTAGCTGAGTACAATGCTTTTAGAAGGTAGAAAGATATTTGTGTATTTCAGAAAAGAAAATATTCTGGAGCATTCCAGCAGCTCTGAAAGAAATTTAAAAGTTATTTTTTACTTTGCTTTGTTTCTTTTCCTTGTAAAGAGAGAATGTTTTAATCACCTGTAACTACATATGAAAATACAGTTCACTGGAGATCAGATTAAGATGAAACCGGATAGGAATCGTGGCATTTGTTCAACCTGCATATACAGTGTACTGAAAAGAAATGAAATGAAATGAGTTGAAACAGTGATGCAAGTCCTTAATTTGATTTTAGGCAGAGTTAGGACTTCACCTCAATTTACCATGGCCTAAGCAGACCCTTCAATAAAACTGTTAGCCATTCTAGAGCTGGGAAGAAAGGCACTCTTTTGTTGCTTTGAGATTTTCCTCTTGTTAAAACTGTCATTTTTTCCCTATATATTTTTATTTTTAATGAATCAGGGGGTTATGACAAAAAGACATTTTGCTGAAACATGAAAAACTCTATATAAACCTAGTGTCTTAGACAAAAGAGAGGCTGCAAGGGCACTTAGTGAAAAACAAAGTCTCAATGTTTAGCAGTGACTTAAACAAAGCAAGTGAGACCAAAGGTCAAATTAAAATTGAATGAAGAATCCTTTCCAAAATATTAAGGCTACTGTAGGCATCACTTGTATTCACTCACTATATATACTGAATTCAGGTTTGATTACTTTGTCCTAAGAAATAAGTGAAAGAAATAAAAAGGTCCCGAGAAGGGCAACAAAAAAGATGAAAGGATGACTGGTGGGGAGGAGGGCTTCTGTGAAAGTGAATTAACAGAACTCAGTTGATTAAGTTTGGATAGAAGGGTAACAGAAAAGATGTTAGTAATATAAAAAGTATAATAACAGATAGAAGATCAACCCGGGGCTTCTCTAAGTGCTTTTTTTTCTTATTCCATTTCAGAAATCTGAAATGGCAGGGGGTGTAGGCAGAGAGATGAGGGTTGTATTTTGGCATAAAAATTGGTACCAGGATATTTTTTGAGCCATACACATTTGAATGTTAAAAGAAAAATTATGATGATCTGTAAAAGTCAGTCATTTTGACACACAAGCCACATCTTTCTCCGAGAACTTTCTTTCAAAGTAATGAATAAGCTTTCCCTTATTCCATTTTAGAAACTAAGACATGTTCTTAATATAAAAAGCTGTGCAATTTTTTTTTAGAAGATTCTGTGTTTTTTCTCATCCCAGGTTTGTGCTCTTAATGGCTTAAGTTAAAATCCTCTCTTGTTTAAGGTGCCATTCCTTAGAGTTTATGTCCATTTTTAGAGACATATATGTGACCTCTGTATGTCAGACAGGACTAAAACAGTTTTCTGGTGGAACCCAAAACTGGTTGGTATCATATAAGCCTGAAAGCAGGTACCAGGGGCAGCTCTAGGGATAAGCAAAAAAATAAGCTGTCTAGAGCAACAGACTGGCTGAGGAAGTGGCAAATCTTCCTTGATTTTTTTCTTTCCTCCTCTTTGCAAGATTGCAGGAAAATCAAGTTAGATACCGCTACCAATGGTAACAGAGGAGGAGTTTCAGCAAACACAGGATGGTAATTGCTTTTGCCCAGATACCTGCTTTAGTTGTACCAGTTCCTTCTGTTTCTCCACTGTTTGTGGTCTAGCTCTGCCCTGAGCCTTGAGGTGGTCAAATTCAATATTTCCTACCCTGCTGCGAAGAGTCAAGACAAGCCCCCAGATGTGGCTTCCACACGTGTCAGAGACTATTACTTGCATAGCACAGATGTCATTTTGTGAGGACAAAGCTGATGCAATCCCATCAAATGAGCACTCTTGAAATTGCCCTCTATTTTACAGATTGTCAATTTGTTTTCATTGGGTTCTTTTCCTTTTAATGAGGAGTAACTTGAACTTAAAGTAGGACCATTTGTTCTTTGCTGACCTGGTACAACAAACAGTAAAATAAATAGACTGTCACTGACTTCATAAACACTGTATTGAGCCCTCTGTATGAATAAACTCCATAAACTAAATTAACTTGGTCTCTGCAATATCAAAAAAGTGAGAATTCAGCATAGTCAGTGGGCAGAGGACTGGAACTGCATCTCTCAGTAAGAAAATTTGGTGTTGGTGTAGGATAAGAAATTGGATTTTAGTGTCAAGCACAGGACTTTTTTTTAGAGCAAGTAGACATGCAAACTGTTGAACATTTACAGCACTACTTTATTCTTTTTTAATGGCTCATAAGTGTTCAAGGCTAATGATGAAAACCTAGGGGTCAGCAATATCAGCTATTTTCCTGCCAGTCATACTCCCACCTCCAAAAACGAATGTAGTATATGTCACTTTTTGCTGCTGTCAGTTTTGAACTCAGATAATTGTATCAGTGTTGGTACAGAGCCACCCTGAGAAGAGAAAATGCCAAATGCAACATTTCATTTACTGTAGATGGAATCCGTCCGCCTTCAGAAGGTGATATCACAACAGGCTTCACTCACAAGTTCTCTTTGTAGCTATGACAGTGAAAAGGGTCTCAAAAAATAAAGCTTCAGTTTATTTCAAAAAAATAAACCTTCATAACTGATGAGCTGTCTTGTGAGTCTCAAGTCCCTCCGCCTTCACTATAGATGAAATTAAAAGCAACAAACTTTAAATGGATATATGTATTTATACTGTGCATGATTAACTCTCCAGGAAGGAGCCTACTGCTGCAGGAAAAGATTAGACATTAAGAAGAAGTTCTTTACAATGAGGGTGGTGAGACACTGGAACAGGTTGCCCAGAGAGGTGGTGGAGGCCCCATCCCTGGAGACATTCAAGGCTAGGCTGGATGAGGCTCTGAGCAACCTGATCTAGTTACAGATGTCCCTGCTTACTGAAGGGGGGTTGGACTAGACGACCTTTAGAGGTCCCTTCCAACCCAACACATTCTATGATTCTATGAGTCTATGAATTAATTGAGGAAACCTTTAGTAAGATTTGAAAATTGGTTAGATAAACACAAACAAGTTTTATAGTTGTGTTATCTTGGTTAGGCAGAGATTACAAGGCCTGCTAGTTTTCTTGCTTTAGAACATAAACCAAGCACCATCTTGATTTGAGAACTGATCTCCTGTTATCCTATGGGACATGATGCTGAGTATTTTTTGCAGGGTGATTTTGCAGACAAAACCAATGCTTTGCTGTGAGCTGTTGACTGCAAGTCTAAATCAGGAATTGCTTCACTGAAGTTGGTGGGTTCCACACAGACATGGTAAATATGGGATCCATCCCCAATCCTGGTGTATCTAAACTAGATAAAATATAACATGTTCCATCATGATGTCTGGTTCCTTTGCTCATCTCCTTCTCTCATTTCCTTATATATAAATTTAGACGAGACTGTTGGACATTTCCAATAACTCATAATCTTCCTAAGTTAGAAATTTTACTTGATTTTGGAAATAAAAAGAATTTTAAAGTTATTTGAAAAACAAACAAAAAGGTTATCCTGGCTGCCTGTACCAATGCTGAAAATTCAGCTATATATTTTCCTTTAAGAATTTATCACCTCTGAGAGCACAGTATATTGCCACAAACTATCCACAAGTGTCTTGCGGTGCTTTACAAAAAGCATTCATCCACTCTTTCAAATACTGAGCAGCAGCTGGGAGTGATTCAAAGCTTCCAGCAGAGTTCATGACAGATATGAAGGAACGGAAGAGAAAAGAAATTGAAAAAGGCACTGGCAGTTTGTGACCAACAGGGGAGAGAGAACCAGGAGATATTCTGCGTGGTTAGGAACATTGAATTATTATGTCTCAGAAAGTCAAATTCCAGTGAACTTGCTACTTGTCAGTCCTGGAGAAGAGCAAGTCAAAGAGTCTGGCAAACACAACCAAGTGTTTGGGACAAGTCTTAGTTTCTGATGTGCATGCTGCAGGAGAGCCTGCAATAATTCATGGACCCAGCCTTGGTAAATAGAAAGCATAACAAAGGTGGCTTTGATGCACAAAACAAGCTGTGGTAGAGATTGGGAAAATTGTGATTATGTACGGTCTTTGAGAAGACAGCACTTATCTTTAATATGAGTTTGTATTAAGACTAATGTGAAACAAAAGGATTGTTCCAGATTATAGTCTGTGCTGACTGATTATCTGCTCTGTGAACCTTCAGTCACAGATAATGCATCTAACAGCTCTGCAAACTGCAGTCTCCAAGAATCCCATCTCCATCTCGTTCATATTACTAGCTCTTTTCCCTCAAACGGCTCATCTTTTTTGGCTGCTGAGGTACCTTGGTGCTAGCTTAAATAAATCACAGTATGTGAAAGACTGAACATGTTACTTGGCTTTTTTGCTTGGCTTTTGACAGAGGCTGTGATAAGGGCAGCGAATGTCAACTACTGGAAATGGCACCTGAATGTTGAAGGGAATACAGTTTTCTTCATTTAATTTTTCTTAAAAGCCCATGAAATAGGGTTATGTACATAAGACATGGTCAGTTGCTATTAACTGAGGCTATTAGCTCAGATGTTCAAGTCCTTCTCATAACTTGGACTGACTTAAACTAAATTTGGATACTTCACTGAAACAGCAACGTTGAAATTGCCTGCATCTTTCTATTAATCACAGAATCACAGTATGGCTGAGGTTAGCAGGCATCTCTAGAGATTGTCTCCTCCAACACCCCTGCTCAAAGTGGGTTAACCCGCAGCAGGTTAATCAGGTTTGTGCCCAGCTGGGTTTTGAATATCTTCAAGGATGGAGAACCCACAACCTCCCTGGGCAACCTGCTCCAGTGCTTGGCCACCCTCATTCATTTTTATGTACTGTGTGTCACTAACATTGTGCAGAAACACAGGTTGGTTGGGTTTACAAATTAATGCTGGAGTTAAATGTCTCAGCTAAGACAGGCTAAACATATGTGAATTAGTGACTTCCTAAAAACTATCAATACATTATTTTTACTACAAATGTCTATGTGATTTAAATATGTGTAAACAAAGAGAAGACGTTTTATGGGATGAAATAATATTTTTACCTAAACCAAATGAATTACTGGAAAAAAAGATGTGTGTCAGGCTCATATTACTTCCTGTCCTTGCATGGCCACATCCTCGTCTCCTTTCTTACAGCTTCCGCTTTCACAACAGCAACAAAAAACAAGCTACTTCCTTATTTTAGATTTTCTAATATCATTTGATTGTCAAGGATGCAGCCATGCCACTGTAACAAAGAAGAAAATTTTTTAATTATTTTTTCTTAGTCTCCCTGGGGTCCCTTCTTTTTGTCTTCCAACCCGTTTGCTGGAAGGAGTTGGAGAAGGTCCAACAATGTGAGCAATACATATGTTGGGTTAGCGAAGTTCAGCTGATAAACTATCAGAGGATTCACGGTTGTTGTGGCAATTAGTGCTCCTTCTGTAGTGTGGCGTGAGTTCTGGTTTTGTTCCATATGCAACCGTGGATTCTTCAGGCTGAAAAGGATCTCAAGAGGCTTTCTAGAACATTAATTTTCCTGAGATAAAATGAACCATATTTATATCATGTCTGATAGCTGCTTTCCTAGCCTGCTTTTAAAACCTCTTACAGAGGTGGTGAAGACTAAGCAACTGAGAAAACATCTTCTGTGCTTCACTCAACTTATTGTTAGAAAGCTTTTCTTAACATTAAAATTTAATCTTTGTTGTTGCAACTAAATATCTGTTACGATTTCTCCTATCTGCCACGGCCAAGAAAAACAAGGTTTTCACTTTAACTTTGCAGTATCTGCCCATTTATCTTTTTGCTATCATCAGGTACCCATCTCCTCCTGCTCTTCTTCTAGACGCAGTTTAATCAGTCTTTCCCTGTAGCTTGTGGGGGTTTAGCTTTCTGATCATTCCCATAGCTTTTCTTTGAAATTTGTCTAAGTGAATCCAATGTTGTAATGGTCACTGGGATTGGGAACAGGATACGTGTTAGTTACTTATGTTCTATGATGTCTTTTACCTTTTGGGTTTTTTTTTTCCTAGATGTTATTTATAAAAACTATTCTTCTATTCCTGCCTGAAATTTCATCCCAATCATACATGCTTACTAACCTTAACAGGCTGAAATAATAGCGCTGCATGAGTTTGCGCAATTATTGTCATCCATCAGGCGGGTAGTAAAGGATTTTATTTCTTTTGGAGAGTTGAGGTTTATTCCTTCAGGTCATCCCAGTAGCTAGTCATGAAGTTAGCAATAAGTCATAGTAGCCAGCCAGCTTGCACAGAACAGAAAAGTTTCTCAGGAAGTCTCTTCATAAATGATGGGCTGTATTGAAGGCACCTCTCTCACAGTAATCACCATATGTATGAATCAAATCAAATATGAATTAAGATTAAAATATTAAAATCCAGGTGTAAGGAAAGACAGCTACAAATAGAAATGCCACGTCCCACTCTCAGGAAAGAGGGGGGATAACTGACTTCAGATTCATAAATTCCCAACGGCGCAGACTAAGGTGAGGTAAATCTCAAGGTCCATATAGAAACACTTATTAGCTTCCCAAAATGGTTAGTATAGGTCTTAACAAGTCCACAATAATTGGTTAGGTATATAACAAATTATGGCAAATGGTGAGGTATGCATTGTGTTACTTAACAACAGGTATAGGTCGTACTTAAGGTCATTACTTAACAACTCCAGCCGTTACTTTACAACTCTAAGAGAAAAGAGAAACTGAGGGATAGAGAAAGGAAAAGACAGAGAACAAGACAGAGATAAAGAGATCACCTGTCCTGGTTCCAGCGTTATTTTCAGCGAATCTTCCCAGGCATAATCTTCTTCTCTCTTGGAAAAATCTTCCCGGGTAAGGTCTTCTTTCTTGGGAAGAATCTTCCCAGGCACTATCTTCTTTTTTTTCTTCGTTTTTCCCCCTCCAGGGGCTCTTATTTTCCCCTTTTATGTTTGCTGAATTAGCATGGTCCATCACCCTTCCGAGGACAGCCTTGGCTCAGGTTTCTCCCTTCTCCCAGGTGATGTGTAGCATGATTTGGGTGGAGAGACGAGTGCCATAGTCATACATGTTTAGCATGATCTCTGTAATCTTCATTAGCATATGCAGTGGTGTGTGCTTTCATATACATTTCAAGGATGTAGGTCACTCATGGGACATAATGGCCTCAAGAACTGAGAACTAGCAAGCTCACCACACGAATGGCAGAACTATCCTGTCTTCACAAGACAGTTCTCCAACACTTTCAGGCACCAGAAGTGTTAGTCTTATCAGTCCTTTGAAGGACGGGCCTGCATTATTTATTTCCTTGCAAGTGTTTGAGGCATTCCATTGAAGGCTTGGAGGGCCTTCTGTCCCTTGTCAGGGAATCTACAGTCTGTCTCTTACAATAAATCAGTAAAGTTGTCAAAATTCCAAACTAACACTGAATTCTTAAAAAAATATTTATTTTTGGCAAAAGGATGCATGAGAATGGGAAGGAAAAGGTACAGTGATTCTGATCTAGCATGCCCACTACTCACATCTATAGTGGCTTTGAAAATGATGCTAGAGCTGCTAAAGACAGGTACGAATAACAGTGTCTTACATATTGCAGCCAAGTTAGAATGAAGCAGAAAATTTCTTGCCTTTACAATTTTTTTTTTTCTGCTAACTAAATAATCTAACTGTAAAAACTATGTGTCATTAAGGAAATATTATTTAGATTTATGTATCACATTTGAAATTAGCTACTCTTCAGGGTATCTTGACCTAACTTGAATGATATAAAATTATATCCCTCATATGCCTAAGAGTGCATCAATTCAATTCACTGCAATCAACAATTATCAAAACAAGTTATTCTTTCCCTCATGTTAGCATAGATATCTTTGGTAGAGTTGCCTGTTTTGATAATAACCTACACGAGAACTTTACAGAATTTATTCTCACTACTTCTCTGAGAAAAAAACAACTATGTGTTCTTTCATTCTTAGCTTAAGGTGTACCACTAGATATAGAATCATAGAATCATGGAACGGTTCGGGTTGGAAGAGACCTTAACGATCATCTAGTTCCAACCCCCTGCCATGGGCAGGGACACCTCCCACCAGACCAGGCTGCTCAAAGCCCCATCCAGCCTGGCCTTGAACACCTCCAGGGATGGGGCAGCCACAGTTTCCCTGGGCAACCTGTTCTAATGTCTCACCACCCCCACAGTAAAGAATTTCTTTCTAATATCTCATCTAAATTTACCCACTTTCAGTTTAAAACCATTACCCCTCGTCCTATCGCTACACTCCCTCATAAAGAGTCTCTCCCCATCTCTCCTGTAGGCCCCATAGACGCAATATGCAACTTCTGTAGGGGAATGGATGAAATTTAAGGCAGGATAGGCTATTGATTTTAAGTTCAGGGTTCGTACTGTTAGAACTACAGTGTAATACTGGAAAATTAGCTGTTCTCTGAATTCTAACTGTCTCCAAGGCCTGAGCTCAAATACAGAGAATCTTTTTTTCAAAAGCTTATGTGCAGACTGAGCTGAGGGCTGACTGTAAAGCCCAACGCAACAAGTGATGTCAGAGTCCTTTTAGGAAGAGCTGCAGTCCTCTCTGCGAGGAAGAACCAAAGTTATCTTCTTTCTATGACATGACAGCAAGAAGAGATATCTAAAGATCCCAGGCCCATTCACGCAGAGGTGTGAAGAGTTCCCTATAGCTAAGTCTTCTCTTCCTGTGAAGAGAACAGGTATAGAGTTCCCCCAGACCAACCAAAGATGAGCAGTACAGAAAAGTGGTTATTTTAGTTTTGAAGCCCCTAGGAGCAAAAGGTGTATTCTGTAAAATACCACAGAGTTCATAAAGATTATTGATTACCTTTTTCTCCCCCACATCTAATCCTGTGTTATTTGAAGGCAAAGGATTTTTTATCTAGAAGTCATCCATTTGAAGGAGACCAAGACTTCCAGAATTTGATTTTGAATGCAGGAAGAGAAATACCCATGCAGCCCAATACATAAAATTAACTGATACAGCAGAAATTTCTTTCTATTATAGATTCAGCTACAAACAAGATGCTGCTTCTTACACCTACCTGGTCAAACTGTGCCTCTGTATTGCCTTCTTGTTTTTCTCAATCTCTTCAATAATACTCGCTCTGTCAGCATGCTGTCAAATTAGGAAGAATACATTTAGTCTTACTCAGAAGGGGCAAAAGGCATTTCCTGGCACTAAAATAAGATGGATTAAGTTGATACAGACCTTACTTGGAGGTCACTTCTTTTCTGAAATCAACATTTGGCTTTATGAGGAAGTAAGGGATAGTATTAGCCAATATTACTTAAAGTATATTTAATGAAACACTATTTATAGGCATGGCTGTATTTGATGTTAATGATTTTGGTGTAGCAATCATTCTATATTCCACTTTTGTGTCTTAATCCTCTGATTTACAGGAACTTGAAGCTCAAGCTGTATGTTTTTCAGAACAGAAGATGCCAATGTCAAGGTTAAAACAGTGTAATTAAAGCACAGATTTATGCTTAAAAGCTGTCAACTCTGTTATTTTCCAGTTTCCCCCTTACAACCCCCCAATATTATTTCCCTCACCTTTCTCCTAGGTAGTTATTACATCATTGTTTTGGTGCACTTTTGTTTGCAATGTAGCTTGCTTCAAGAAAATGAGGGACTTTTCCTTTAAAAATTGTTTTAAAGAAACTGTGAAGATTCTGCAGCTGCATTTCCTGGTTGAACAGTCCCTGATGGGACTGGGAGGGAGGGGAAGCCTCATTACAGGAGCTGGAAAGCAAATACACAGGACTTGGCTTGCCACGCATAGTCTTTTGCTAGAGTGCACACAGCTGCGGAGTCCCCAGAAGCATGGAAGTTGTTCTGAGGCAAGACGAAGAAAAGATAATATAAGCCTTGGGAGAGTTATTTGGCACTTCAACATAGAAGTGCTTGTACTTCCATATGGGTTGTATGCAAAATTATAGAAGCCAGAGCTATATCCTTCTCCTTGGGCTGTTGACAGGAGTTTGGCTCTGACTTTAATAGATTTTTTATATGTTTGCCAGAAGGTTAGAACCACAAAACCTGTGCTGGAAATGGCACCCTATATTGTACGTATGAGTTCATACTGGCAGATGGAGGACAGAAAGTCAAACCAGCTCTTTCATGTCCTTTGAGTCTAGCAGTTATACCTCACAATGCTTTCTACTTCGGAACACTTGCTAGCCCTTTTCCAATATTGTTTGCATTAGCTCTTTCCGCTGTTAACTAGTTTTTTTTCAGCATAATTCATGCCTGGCCAAAGTGCTGCCCAAGTTTCTTGAGCAACCAGCTGCTTCTTTTACTTCAGCCTTTCATTTGACAGGCTTTGAAAAAGAAGCACATCCAGTCAATCCACTTTGTTTTCTTCAGTGTTTTTTCAATATCAAGGGGAGTTACCTCTTCTTAAGTTAAAATCATGCTCTGTGCTACTGACAGAATTAATGAGAGTGCTGCAAGGCAACATTACTCTATCCTGATATAACAGAGATCCACAAATGGTATAAATGGATGGAGATCCCCTGATCTCAGTTCTCTGTGTGTGTGCGTGTGTTTGTGTATACGCAGGCATGCATGCATGTCTACACGCGTGTTTACTGCCTCCAGTGATATGTCATAGAATCATAAAATCATAGCATTGTTTCAGTTGGACAAGACCTTTAAAATCATCAAGTCCAAGTTAACGTAGCACTGCCAAGTTACCACTAAACCATGTCCATCAGCACCGCGTCTACCTGTCTTTTAAATACTTCCAGGGATGGTTATATAAATTTCAGTAAGAAAAGGACTACTCACAGAATTTTCAATGGTAGCACCCATCCCTCTCCTTCATTTTCAGTTTCTAAATCTTTATTCTCTAAGGGTAGCAGTTCTGGCCACACTGGTTATTTCAGGTTTCCAAAATAACTCAGTAACCTAAGGCACGATAGCAGATACCGGAGAAAAGAGGGACTAAGTTTGTTGTACCAAACATCTGCATATTCTTCCTTCTACTAATGTGGAATAAATCAGCTGACCGCTATTAAACTATTTATAACTTCCATTGTGCTCTTTAGTATCACATTAAAAAGGACAAAAGAAAAGTGTAAGCTTGAAGACAAATGTTCATACAGTGAACATAAAGGAACTATAATAAAATCTTGATTTAGACCCAAGATTTTAAATATAGAATGGATCATTTTGGTCATGTTGTCTGTTCTGCTCAACTCATGCCAAAAATTTTCACCTAATAGCTTCTGTTCTGAGCCACCGTGTATGTTTTCTTTCTACCATTTCTTGCAAACTTCACTCTAGAGATGGCAACAATTGTGGAAGAGCTGGTAATTGTGTACATAAAGCTTCTTGTTGCTCTGAATTAAAGTGTTCTCAGTAAGACAGTGGGCCTTTCAAAGACTTCAGCCAGCTGGGAATCACTCCCAGCGTAATAACTGCTCATTTATTACCAGATATTATGCTTTGACTCATTCACTACCACTTACACGAATTCCAAGAAGGTCAGGGAAGATGATTTTAATTTAAACCGGGTTTATTTTTATTGCTTTTTTCACTACCTCCAGAGTCAGACTTTTAACCAGCATATAATATTCAATATTCTGGAGTTTTCTTAGTGTTTATGTGACCATTTGCTCTATATTTAACAACTCAGTAACAATATTATTCCCATTCTAAAAAATAATAATTCGATCGTATGAATGTCAGAAAAATGTTCTCAATGCAACAATTTATTGTTTTCTTTAGAAAACAGACAATCATTTATTTTACTTCAAGTTTTGTTTAATGTTTTTAAAATACAAAATTAACAAGAAACGTTTCTGTGTGGGTTTTAAGGCTTGGGAAGAAAGTGTTTCAAAATGGATTGAAAGCAATTGTTGATTTTCTTTGGAAATACACATTCTCAGGAAATTTCAGCTGGCTGACCTTGATGGAACAAGTTAGTTCAAAACACTCAGAAACATCTCCATGCATTGGTAAGTGCCTGGTTCTCCCCTGTCTTTCATATCTAATTGTGCTGCTCATTATATTTGCAACAGAATGTTATCTGGGGAACCAAAGAAATGAAAGCATGAGATGTGCATCTGTAATAATTTGGAGTGATAACAGACTACAACCTTTTGCAGAGGTAAAAGAGGTAAAAAAAGAAGTTGCAGAAAAAAACTTATAATTCTATGTAACTAGTAGTTTACGTAGTCATATATATCTTTGCAAAGACAGATGCAAAATACAATTTTTGGATGAAGTAACAATGCAGCACACTGTCAAAGATGAGACAGTTTAGGTAATAATACCATCTTCACCTCCACTGTAGACAGTTTGTGCCTCCCCCTCCCCCCCCCAAAGTACTGTGATTGTTTGATAAATAACTGTAAAAGAAATCCTTAGCAGAGATAAATCCACGCAGATCAATGGACTCCAGTTTACATGCCCTCAATATCTGGCTTAGTGCTAAGACCTGGCATTTAGAATTAAGGACAAAAAGGATTTTTTGAGGAAAAAAGATGTTATTGTCTGCCTATGGGGAGCGAAATGAGACAACATTGGGGCTGGAAACTGTCCAAACCAACAAACTCCTAAGGCAGTCAAATCCTTAATCTCTTACTGGAAGCAGACCCATATCTGAGCAAAAGACAGAGAAAATGTCGTGGTTATCCAAAAGACCTACAGACACTACCATGAGCTCTTTACCAGAGAAAGAAAAAGTGCTCTAGCAATTTCTTTTTCATGGTTCTTCAGAGTTAGCTCCTCATTTTAATAGCCAGATTCTCAAAGAGTCCTTTAAAATACTGGTGACCTACCTGTGATGCTACCTGCTTGCAAGTGAAATTACCTGACATGCCTCCAACTGCTTTAATGGGAACAGATTTCATGTAGACCTACGAACATAAAGAAGGTTTACTACCAGGAAACACCAAGGAAAATAAAACACTTACTAATGCAACCTATATTGTAGTCTGTAAAACTTTATTTTATGGGTGCAGATGATCCCGTTGGTAGCATTATTTCCAATGAACTGGATACTCTTTCAGTCTAGCAGTCAACCCCATGCACTTTGTATGTAATAACATCACGGTATTTTTTTGCTGTCTTTATTGTAACAGTGCTCCTGTGGGGCATTTGACAGTTTACACAACAGGAACTAAGACACAGGATTTTGGGGACATTTAAGCATTTAAACAATATGACCTTAGAAGACCATGCAACTTGATGAATGATGCAGCGGCCTGTTGCACGTTAAAAGAGTCAACTGCAGTCCAGTAAGATCTAGCTTAGAGGCATTTTTTCTTTCTTCACATGCTGAAGAAATATTGGATCAATTTCCTGTTAACATGTAAAGATTCAGTCTCACAATATCTCTGAAGATCAATTAGCACATAGGTTAATTTTGCATGAGCAAACAAAAACATCAGTTTCGCGATTCCATGCAAGAGACTGTTGACTTTGCCAAAAATTCCAATACCCTTTATTTCCAGGATTTTTATCATATTTCACAAATGATATTGTTTTTAAGTAAAACCCCTTGACATCAAAGTTTGGGTGAGCACCTCAGCTAATGCTAAACATAAGAGTAAGACTTATGTGGATCTTTCTTACAATCATTCTTTTCTTTTCCATTTTTACAATGCTCAACTCAGGACGATTTGAATGATAGAATCATAGAATGGTTAGCATTGGAAGGGACCTTAAAGATCATCTCGTCCCAAGCCCCCTGACATGGGCAGGGACACCTCCCACTAGATCAGGTTGCTTAAAGACCCATCCAGCCTGGCCTTGAACACCTCCAGGGATGGGGCATCGACAACTTCTCTGGGAAGCCTGTTCCGGTGTCTCACCACCCTCATAGTGAAAAAATTCTTCCTGATCTCTAACCAAAATCTACCCTCTTCCGTTTTGAAGTCATTTCCCCTCGTCCTATCACTACATGCCCTCTCCAGTTTTCTGGTAGGCCCCCTTCAAATACTGGAAGGCTGCAATAAGTTCTCCCCAGAGCATTCTCTTCTCCAGGCTGAGCAACATGGACTGTCTGTCTCAGACTGTCTTCACAGGAGAGGTGCTCCAGCCCTCTGATCTTCTTTGTGGCCCTCCTCTGGACTCACTCCAACAGGTCCATGTTCTTCTTGTGCTGAGGACTCCAAAGCTGGACGCAATACTCCAGGTGGGGTCTCACCAGAGCAGAGTAGAGGGGTAGAATCACCTCCCTCGACTTGCTGGCCACACTTCTTTTGATGCAGCCCGGGATACTGTTGGCTTTCTGGATTGCGAACGCACATCGACGACTCATGTTGAGCTTCTGATCAACCAACATCCCCAAGCCCTTCTCCTCAGGGCTGCTAACTGACAAAAATGTTATTTATTTTGGACCTTTTGGTGGCACAATGTTGAGAACTGAAAACAACTTCAAGATGCAGACAATTAAATATTGCAGTGAGGACAAATCAACATTCTTGAAACAAATCCCTTTAATGATTCATGTCTTCGTTGACTCACCCTAGAGAAGGATGTATAACACCCAGGTAGTTGCAGCTGGTTGGACCTATCCATTTCTAGAGCCAATTCAATTGGAACAGATGGCTAAATAGTCATTCGTATTGTAGTCCCTTCCGACGTTAAAATTCATACCTTTTCCTGGCAATCTCAGCCCTTTCACTTGTATAATATTGATTTACACAACAAGAGCACAGGAGGTTTCCTCTTCCAGTCTTCCAGCCTGTGCATGATAAGGGTCACTGCATAACTCCTTAGGTCCAATTGCATTGCACATTTTATAAGCTTTGGATAATACATAGGTCACTAACTGGAACACTGCACACTCATCTGATTTGCTGGCTGAATGCTAATAGGGTTTCAATATTTGTTCATTCAGCATTGTATTTCTAGTTATAACTGTTAACAAAACTTATTTCCAAGGAATCATACTGGCTAAGGGAATCGTAGCAATGTTTATTCCCATATTTACTCCCAAAGGATTACCCCTCAGTCCTGTCCCTCACTGACTCAGAGGTCTGTTTTGTGTGAAGAAGACAAAGAAAAGGTTATATGGTTATCCACAGAAAGTCGAGAAAACATACTTGGTGGCATGCCTTTTTCATTGTTACTTGGAAACCATTAAAATATTAAAATGTCTACAAAAGCAATAAAATGATCACAGGAGTATGTGGTGATATTTAATTTTCCCACAAGTTAAATATCACTGATAATTAACTGTTAGAAGTTTATTTTGAAATGACATTTCAGTGGAATATCAGACCTTTACAACATAATTAAAGGTTTTCTCATTGTAATGGTGCCCTATTCCTGGTATGAAAGCTTTTTGAAATTATCTGTCTGCTTCATAAATGATTTTTTTTTAACCTTTTTTTTTTTTGCCATTTAATTTGGCCATTTCTTGTTTTGTTTCTCTTTTAACTACTGATCATAACCGTCACGCTAGGTAATTTGGATCTCTAAGATAGTAAAATGGCTCACTTTTTTTTTTGTTTTAATTGTTTGATCTGGCACTTTTCTCTGATTAGGTGGATTTTTGCTGCCAGTCTTGAAAGATTTTGCTTTTACTAAAGGCTCTCCTTCAGGACACATTTTTCTCACATTACCACTGATGAGATTTAGGCAAATAGAGTAAAATTTTAAAATGTCCCCAGAAGCAGGTTTTTGACACTCCTCAAACGTGCATCTTATACGTATCACACTGATGTGTTATATGTCCTGTAATGAAAAGAGAGAACAGTATCTTGTCTGCTGCTGTTGACAATGGGTGTGAGATAGCCAAGTGCAAGTATAAAGAAATTTTAGTTTATCAATCAAGTGAGTGTTTGTAACATAACCTCTTCATTCAGAAAGATTCTTATCACCACCCAGTAAAATTGGCTAACGTCTTCCAGAGTAAGGTGGGTTTTTTTTAAAAAATCCTTATCAGAACTTTTCTTGCTCTTTTATGATATTCTTTCCATCAGAATCCTGTCTGTTTGAGGCACACACCATGACTAGGTCCAGAAGTCTTAGAAGGGCATTTCACAAATCCCAGACTCTAAGACAAGTTAATCATTGTGGTGGTTTGCCATTGCTCAGCACCACGCAGCCACTCACTCCCTCCCTCCACCCAGTGGGATAGAAAAGAGTCTCAGAAGGGTAAAACTGAGAAAACCCATGGGTTGAGATAAAGGCAGTTTAATAGCTAAAGCAAAAGCTGCACAAACAGGCAAAGCAAAACAAGGAATACATTCACCATCGGCAGGCAGGTGTTCAGCCATCTCCAGTAAAGCAGAGCGGGCTCCATCATGTGTAACAGCGACTTGGGAAGACAAACACCATACCTCTGAGTGGTCTCCCTCTTTCTTCTTCCCCCAGCTTTCTACCACTGAGCTCAACATCACATGGTATGGAATATCCCTTTGGTCAGTTGGGGTCAGCTCTCTCAGCCGTGTGCCCTCCCAACTTCTTGTGTACCCCCAGCCTTGATGCTGTGTAAGCACTGCTTGACAATAACTAAAACAGTGTGTTATCAACACTGTTTTCAGCACAACTCCAAAACATAGCACCGTACAAGCTACCATGAAGAGAACTAACTCTATCCCAACCAAATCCAGTACAATAATTTTCTACCCTAATCCACCTTTAAGTTTTAGTTCAAAACTGAGGTCTACATTTTTCAGCAAAGACGCTCAAAAGTTTCATGTGTTACACAAACAATATAGTACAAGTGCTACAATCATTTTATGGATAATCTTGGGACATCTTTGTGCATTATTATCCAGTGATGTGCTCAGAAAGGGATTTCACTACTATTCAGCAGAGCCAGGACAACAAGATGGCTCCATCAACACTAGTAAATTAGATTATACCAGAAAATGTTCCTCCAGCTACTATATTGTCAGAGCAATCCCTGGCAATGTTTCCGTAAGAGAAAACAAATATTCTTTGAGCATTTCCCAAACACAGTCTAAAATCCATCACAGACCAGGGGCTATTTCCAATAGATATCTGTAAAGGAACTGTGCTGTCTTTGATGGAACAGGGTTTAACAGTGTAAACGTGAGTCAGTGCATGGAGCATGGTCTCAGTGCCATGGTAAAATTTAATAGAATAGATAAAACCATTATGAATCCAATGCTTCATCACTCCAAGAGCAGACAGGACATAAGGAATAGCAATGCTGCTGGATGCTCATCACTGTGCATTACTATAGCAAGAAAGAAACTTGCAGTAGAATCGTAAAAGAGTTCATCATGAACATATTGCCTCTGAGGTGTCAAAGGTGATCCAAACCAGTACCAACATGGCTTTATATAATGGAGAGAGCAGCCAATGCAGTAATTGCTGGTGGGTTGTAAATTCATTTCACACAGGTCACAAAGCAACCTTCCAGGGGTAATTCCAACCAGCAACTATTGCAGTAGCAGACACTGGGATCCACAGAGGCTACCCTGGCCTTTTGTGGCAAGGATACACGTCTGAAACATCTTCATTTTGCAGATACTACTTACTGGAGTCCCTAAGCTCCATGACTTTCAGATATATTTCTTATCCTTTATGTTTTATTGGTGAAAATCTGAAACATAGAAAAACAAAAATTTACTTTTAGAAAGAAAAGATTGTCTCAAGAGGCTTCACAGAATATTTATTTTTCTCATTCCTTCTGTTTCTTTTTTAGTCTCCATTTAACTTTGCTCAGAATTTAAGCTCTGACCAGCTGAAATGTAACGTAAAGGCTATTAGCATCCTATAAACCTGTGCCAGGTAATGGATGTCAGACAACCTCTTCCCAGACCTAAGTGGAAGAAAAAAATGACAAAGAACAAAAAGCAGTTTAAGCATTTTTTCAGGAAATGCATGCTATTAGCAGGAGGATGAATTGTTTTATTTCAATATCAAAAAAAATCCTTGGGTAAAAACCAAATTATGAAAGAATTACCTTCCAAGAAAACAGAAAGAATGACACTAAGCAAAGTGTACTAATTCTACTGTCTTTATTCACATATGTTCTAGACAGGACCAACTGGAAATGTGCCATAGTAACGATCATAGGATGCACAACAATGTCAGAATCTTCTACTGAAGCAGACACAGATGCTTTTGGAGAAGGTGAAGAGATTTATGTCGTCAAATGTGAGAACAGCAGTGCTTTATTTCTTAGATGCATTAATAAAGTTGCTTCATGGGAGTGTTCTTGTGTTGAGGGAAGTAACACAGGCCTGTCCAAAACACGGAAATGATAAACGGAGTAGATAATGAACTCAGATTTTTTAAGGATGATTAATTTTGAAGGAGCTCATTTCAACAAAGGGACTAGACCCTTCAGAAATGCAAAGAAGCTCAACAATAGTGAGCCACCAGGAAACATCAAGATCTCTTACAAAGGAAGCAGTATCTTTCTCTCCGTTTCATAGAGGAAATCCAAGTGAGAAGCAGAAATAGGAATAATTTGTGATTAGGCAAGTGGCAGACATAAATCCTTAGTTTCCCTGATTCCAAGGGAACTATAGTACAATAAATCACTTTACCCCCACAGTGCTATTGAAAAGATAATGGCAGATAAGTTATAACTCACTCATTCTCTATGAGAAAGCTAATGAGGAAAACTTCATTCTATAGGGAAAAAGCCAAAACCAAAAACTTGACCCCAATCTAGCTGATCACAAACCTCTTTCAGATCTTAATAGCTTTAAATAAATGTTAAGACATTTCAACTGTGTAATATGACACTCACTTTTATGTCCTTCATCTCCACCCAGGTTTCTCCACCTGCACTTTCCTGAGACAGTCAGCCAACAGTGTAGAGTGCGTTAAGTTGAGGCACGTCAGCGTAAAAAGGTTAGATGTTTTCTATCTTGAGTGCAAAAGCTGAGACCTTGTGTGAAACAGCTGCATACCACACTCACTCGTAAACTACATTTGACTAAATGGTGGCATTAGCCTAAAGTGTTTTCAGTTGCTTCTGTTCTCTTTCTATTTGTTCTTATTTTCTTAAATGGAGATACAGGAGATAAAGACTGTAAGTAACTATGGACTGACGAAGACACTCATTAACACTTTGGAAAGACACAGACACATAAAAGAGGAGAGAGACAAGGGGGCAGAAGTCTCTTGGGGAGATTTTTTAAAGTGTTGCAGAATTTTGCTGGGCTCACCTTTCCACAACTTCATACAGGCATTATTTGGTAGAGATAAACAAATAAATGAAGCTGCAAACCTTGGCAGTACCTCCTAGGCAATCGCACAAGAAAAATGCAATTGTCTTTAAATGCTTAGGAGTAGCCACAAAGACGTAGCTTCGTACTTGGGCAAATTTATGTGCACAGATATCCTATTCCAGCTGATAAAGAAGCATTCATAACCCACTGCTAGATATAAATTGCAACTGTCCCTTTATAAAAGAAAACCAGAATTACTAGCTAGCTATGCTTAAAATGGTTGCAATCTTTCTGCATCAGTATTGTCACAATCATTTCAAAAATCTAATCTGGAATGTCTTTTTTATTTTTAATCTGTTTAAGACACTGAACTCAAACTGTATTTGATTCCAATCTACCAGAAGTTCATAAACACATATCTCACTAAGAGGATATGAGTAAAGACCAGCAAGTAATTAAATATCTTTGCCGGACTGGTGCTTAGGAACTGAGGGATTCATTATTTTTTTTAATGAATTTTCCTAACCTTTGGTTGTGTAGCTGTGATTCCTCTTTGTTCCCTAGAGATGCTGGCCAAATGGATACAATTGACAGCAGCAGTTTGTTCATTGACCCAAGGGGATGCACGGAAACAGGGGCTACCAAAAGGGTTCGATAAGATACGCAGGTGGCAGGCTGTTAAGGTTTGAGTGTGAATAACCATTGCTGAAAATCAATGTGACAGTTGTCTAGGGTCAAAGGTAGTCAAGCTGGTTTGCAGGTAATGTGGTGATTTTCTTTCAAGCAGGTCAGACAGCATACATAAGAATTTATGATGAAAAGAAGAAGAAGAAATAAATCTATGATTAAACAAACCAGGAGAGTAATTTTGTAGCAACCAGGACACAATCAGTTGTAGACAGAGACAAGCACAAATTCTGTTTCCAAGAAGGAAAAGATATTTTGAACTCAGTGAACTCAGAGGAGGAAAGAAAAAAAAAATAATGTTGGAAAAAACTCCAGGGTGCAAAGAACCCATTTGGACTGTAAATTGTTATGATAACCATGCAATGGCATTACTTGGAACTTGCCAATGTCTAATTACCATGACGTCAGTCATCTAAGTACTGAGTTACTCGCCATAAACCTGCATCTAATCCTTCTTTTCAGTGATTTAACCCCCTACCCACACAAACAGAAAGGGAATAAAAGATGTGGCCAGTCAATCAGCAGTGATAACACCCCCATACAATCATGAAGCAGAGTCCAGGGGAGGATTAAGCATAGGGGAATAACAGGGTTATCAGCTAGAGAAACAGCAAAACAGCCAAAGAATGGGTAAGGACATAATAATAGTAAATATCCTGCAAACAATTCTAAGCAATGCATTCCAGCAAACAAAACCCCACATTGTATTCAATCAATGTTTTTTTTTTAAGAAAAGATAGTGTGTCCAGTGGGTTGAGCACTGGTGTCAGAGTGAAATGAGTTGGTGGTGTAATGAGTGTTATTACTTCTCTTTTCTGTGAATTTGACCCAATCTGTCCTGTTTCTGGTTCTAAACATACCTGGAGGCTGAATTTGAGCAAAGATCAATAATTTTTAACTATGTTTTGAATGTCTGGTTAAGGTATCTGTCCAAGAAAGGTACAGCTAATGAGAAAGCTGAAATTAAAGACAGGCTTTGTCTTCAGTTTTAATAAATGCATGTCTTGGTAGACTAGCTAGACTTGCTAGACAGGCTAGACTAGAGGTGGGAACTCTCTTAAGAAAGTTTGTTCTGGTTTTTGGGACAAAAGAATTCTAGAAAATACTCTCTACACTTGAAAGAGAAATATTTCTCAATGTGGAAATACCTTTACAAATGCAAACAGCTTTAGACAGGATCCCATCCCTAGAGCTCTTTGGCAAGTTGTTCAGTGAAGTGACTGTTCATTAAAAATCTGTTCACAACCCAACTTCTTTCAGAAGTGTTCAAAGCAATCTCGACAGGAAATATATCACAGGTCTATGGTAGACTGGAAAAGACTCATTCTGGAGTAGTTAATATGCACGACCAGGCACTCGTAGGGGTGAATAAAGTGCAAGATCTACCTCTGACTGGCTCAGATTATGGGCATAACAGTAGTGAAGGTTACTGACCTGATTGATGTGGGGCAGACCTCTCTCTTGTTTTCATTTCAGTGCAGAGCAGACACAGTTTTGAATTCTCCAGAATTTTAACAGGACAGAAAAAAATTACTTTCCATGCAGTCCTATTTGTCACCTCAGACTCTGAGCAGTTCTCTCTTTTTAATATAACTATCTTCACAATTTTCTGCAGGTTTGGGAAATGCTGATTATCCCTGCTTTGCAGTTAACAACACCCAACAAATGAAGGGGTAGGTCCAATAAAGTATGTAATCTCTACTGACTAACTTTAAGGGATACAGATTCAAAAATAGAATCCAAGATCAAAATTACACACCTGAGTGCCTTGTTAAATGCTGGGTAAGAGCCATACATCTCAGACAGAAGGTATGAAATACGAAGTTGTGTAGAGCCAGTTAATATAAATATTACATACATAGGTTGTGTCCAAACTTCAGCTCTATGTGCAGAAGCAGCATCTCAGTCAGGTCACCAGAGAAGGTGGTGAACCTGGAATTCAATCTGGAATAAATGTTTCTTACAACGCAGCTGGAGAAGAAAGATTCAATCATGTCTACCTTTTATATACTAATAAGTCTCCTGGTTAAAATACTGTCCCCAAAAGTGGCAGGAGCTCATATTCTCCAACAAGTCCTACATTTGATAGAGCACCAAGAGAACAAGCTAGCTGAGATCACTCCGTATTCCTCCTCTTAAGATTGCAATTCTCTTGGGGAGAGGAAAGCAAGGTGCAGCGGGAGGGGCGAAGGGGAATTATGGCTTTGTGACATAGTCACATAGAAATGGGGAGTCCTGGTTCGAATTGCCTGCTCCAGTGCTGTTTCCATTTTCATCCATTTTCTCTACAGACTGATTGTCAAAAAGCATGACAAAATATTCAGGACTTTTCCTCCCAGGTAAATATCTTAATCAGTACACACAGACCTGCTCTTTTTTCTGTCTTCCTTATCCCCTCACTTTTTGCATTCCAGTCTAAGCAGAAAAACAGAGCTCTTTCGTCCTCAGAATATAATATTTAAAAACAGAGGATGGAAGCCAAACCTCTTCTGTTTTTTCTGTCTGCCTTTAAAAATGAAGCAGCTACAATCACTGCTGGTTTTGTGTGAGCCCCTGTCGCGTTAAAAGGACTGTAGTTTCGATATTTGTCTGTTGGAGTCCCAGGACTTTCACTGATTTACTATCAGAGTCCCACCAGAGGACTTTCACTGAATCAGATTCACAAATAATCAAAATTAGATACTTTATTGAGAGCGAGTCGCAGATTCGAGATTGCTGTTGATAAATTCACTGACTACAATAGCGCTAATTACTTAAGGTTAATATTGCTAGCAAAAATAACGATAGTACAACAACCCAGGGTAACATTCATCAGAGGGTGAAAGGCGCAGCGCTTACCCAGAAAGGCGTCCCTGCCTGGGGTGGAGGGAGAGAACACAGCCCGTCGACTGGTCCGTCAGGTATCAAGTTTCTTCTCTCCCAATTTAAGTCATTTTCTCCATCCTTTTACCCCCAAAATTACAAGGTTTCCCTCCCCTAGGTGACATGTAGTATGATTTGGGTGGAGAGAAGAATGTTATAGTCATATATGTTTAGCATGATCTCTAAAATCTTCATTAGCATATACAGGGGTGTCAACTTTAATACGCATTTCACAGGTAATGAGGCAAAGGTCAATTACCAGACATGGCAGCCTCTCAAGGAAACAAAGAGCTATGCAAAGTCTCTGTTATCTTGATTTTATTGTCTCTGCTGATGAAAAGCAGGGCTGTCCTGGCTCCCCAAGACTACCCCGTTATTTATGTATCCTGTGATAGCCAGACAAGCCTTCACTCCCCTGGGTTGCACAAAAGATAGCAAAGCCAGTCTTAATTGCTCTTTGAGCACAGAGACTTCACCTCATTATCCAAATTCCACAGCCCCCAGCCCTATGAGCCTAAATTCGCTGTTTTCCTGTGTGTTGTAATGCTGTTGAAGAGCTGATGAATGGCATGGCCTAGTGTCCGAGTGCCAGTCAGGTACAGTGCCGACAGGTCTGTAGCCCAGAGACTTTGAAAATAACCAGGCCTAAGGTATCTGGTTAGTGTTGAACTCTACAAAGTTTGGATGATAAATGCACCCACCTAAATCACATTGTACCTGGCAACATCATTGGTTTTAGAGATCTTAAAAGTATTATGGGAGAAGTCTTGGGAGAAAGAGGAAATTGAACCTCAGCAAAAACGAGCTCTAGCTCTCCCTTCCCTTTCAGGCACAACCTAATAATACTACTGGATAAAAGAAACCTCTTCCTAGAGGTCTTGCAGGCTGTTGAAAGAGTTAGGAACCACTGCAAGTTCAGAGCACCTTCCTATATATGTTCCTCATAAGCCAAGAAGACAGGAACCAAGATAGCATCATCAATGAAGTCTCTCAGGGTTGTCTAATAAAATACAAGTCTGTTCCAGCCTGTAGCTCTTTTCTGCCAGATCAGTTGGAAGCAGTCTTAGCAGTCCTGGGTCCTGCAAGATATATTGGCGGTGGTTCTTAAATGACAGTAAGCATCTAACACCTGACTTTTAATTGTTAACTGATCAATGATAGCCAAAGGGACATTGCTATAGTTGTCTAGATGGGGAAAAGGCAATAGACATTATAATTTACTAAAAAATATGTATATAAAATAAGAAAATGCTACTGAGCAGCACACAAAGAACCATACTTAAATGGCTACTACAAAATTTGACACAATTGGAATTTGAACTAAGTGTTTCCAGCCTGTAAGAAACAACTCATGTCTGCCTCTTGATTTAAAAGAGAATCCATAGCATGCTGATTACACTAATTACAATGCAGTTGAATTCCTCCTTATTCCTCAACCACTAGGGACCACAAATACATTGCCTTCAGCTCTGTCTGAACAACGTGCTTGACTTCAAATTATGGGCATAGAGAGATTATATTCTAAGTCATTTTGTACTCTGTGTAAGGAGAATAATGAGTTTTCATTGCATAAGATCCACATTTGCATAAGATCTTCCATTTGAGACAGAGCAATGTATGATGGTGTACTGCTGACACCAGAAATAAAAGTAAAGGCACAGCCTTACATATAAAAGTGTCAAAAAGAGTAAAGGTAGTTGAGAAAAGAGTTCGCCAGCTGTTCACAGTTCTTATTAATTGCCACATAATGCACTACAGCCACAATATGGGATAGAAGAGGACTGTGAAGAGACACACCACCAGAAAGCAGGGAAAGATTTTGAGCAGATAATGCCTGGCAGAGAACACAACTTAAGGAGGAGCAATGGGCAGTCATGGTAGGAAGAAAATAGAATCATAGAACCATAGAATTTTCTAGCTTGGAAGGGACCTTTAAGATCATTGAGTCCAACTATCAATCTAACACTGACAAAATCATCACTAAATCATGTTGTTAAGCTTCACGTCTACCCATCTTTGAAATACCTCCAAGGGTGGCGATTCCACCACTTTCCTGGGCATCCTGTTCCGGTGTTTGATAACCCTTTCGGTGCAGAAATTCTTCACAGTATCCAACCTAACCCACCCCGCTCCCCCCAAAAAAGTACTTCTCTCTTGGGAAAACAACCATTTCCATCCCCTTTCAGAACCATGATGTTGTCTGAATACTGGCTAGTCTGAATACTACTTGCAGTAGTCAGTTTTGTCTACAATGCCCAACTCTGTCTCTACATGTTAGTTTCTGGGTGGTTTTTTTTCTGGGTGCAAATTAAAGGCAGTTGCCCAGCATCCTAAACCACCAGAAGTTGCCACAAAGCTAGGTTAGATAGCAAAGCAATCATTTGCAAGTGGGTGGAAAGGGGTCAATCTTCAGCATCTGCCCAGAATCCACACATTTACTGGCTAAAACTACATGATTACACTAAAGTTGAACTCACGTTTAATTAATTATGATATACCTGTTGCACAGGCTTATGGGTAGGGTTCCATGAGCTAGCCAAACACATACACAGTGAAGCTATATTCTTCGAAGAATCAGTGTGAAACCACAGCAGGAAGACCTTATCTCCCTTTCCTATCCTCCTGAGATTCCTTCCTCATAGTCACCACAAAAAGTCAGAAAAACGTCATCTTCCTATAGCCTCCATGATAGTTGTTCGTGGAGCAAAATGGCAGTCCAGAACGAGACTTTCATTCCCCCAACCAAACTACCTCACCCATGTCCCAAAGTCCTTCTCCCAAATTCCCCGAAACATATCTGAAAGAACTTTTTCTTTACTCCTTGATGTTCACAGCCTTCTCCCAACCTCCACTTTACTACAGTCAGTGATGGTCAGAATTCATATAACTACATGTAAAGAACTGGAATTAGACATCTACCCCTGAGCTAGTCACCCTGTGCTCCCTTCATGATCAGTGGAAATAAAGATCTGTTCTCAGAGCACGATCCATTTGGAGTCTATTTTAAGATTAAATTAATCACATCCTGGAAGTAAGGGTCTTTACCCAGAACAGTAAAGGTAGGTTAGAAGACTCTCTGATCATGTTCGTTGTCTAGATTTTGGTGAAAAACATTATGGGACCTTTTCCTCATTCCATTCTGATAATCTTATTAAAACTGAGAGATCTCAGTTTGCAGCACACTACTTTTGTTACACCCATCAGCCATTTTACAAAAAAATATCATTATTCCTTTATGCGCCCTGTGTTCAAGCAGCTGGACATTGATTCACTAATAAATGTGAATTTACTTGATTTGCAAGTAAATTGTTAATCACAGCATATAATAAAGTGTTCCACCAAGGAGAAATAATACTTAAAGCTTTTCCAAGTGATAAATGCACGCGCTAAGCAGACTCATAGGCATAAAATGTAGTGATGTTGATTCCTCAAGTAGGAGAGGTGTCCTTGCCTTTTGGTAATTTTCTCAGGATTTCCAGTATGGTCATGATAATCTTGTTGCCTTCTTACGAGTTTTCTTCTTCGGGTGCTCAACCTGTTTTGATCTGAACTTATTGTTCATTGGAACTATGGACTTAATGACTTGGAAATCTTTTTGCAATGACTTGGCAAGGGTTATGAAGTGACTCAGTAGCAAAGCAGGAACAAGCACTCAAGCAGCCCTGGCTCACGGTCTTTCTCAGAGGCTCTCTGCCTGGCTTTAAGTACTTACATGACCATCATCACTCAATCTTTCTTAACAAGAGTATTTTTCATTACTATTATTTTAGAAGTGCTTTGTAATAACTCAGAAGTACTGGCAAAAAAAATCCAAAATGCCTCTTGTTTTTTTCCCCTCCTTCACCCAAAATATATGTTTCCTTCCACTGTGTACAATCTGTTTCTGTGGCAGTGGCTTGAGTTTCCTAGGAAACGGCTGCAGGTCAGACCTTGATTGGTTGTGTTGTCAGCTTGATTGCAGTGTTTCAGGCGGTGGGACCTGTAAGTGCAGCTCCGAGGCAAGTAAATAGGGGGCTATCCAGGAGCTTTGCATTAGTGGTCTGAAAGAAACCACACAGATGGCATATTGGAGGAGTGTGTGACACAGGGGGCACCGGTTTGAAGAGAATAGGAGCCAGCAAGGGATTAGAAAAGAGAGAAATCAGAGATGTGGGCAGGACGGATGGGATGGAGGGCTTTGGAGGGCAGAAGTTTGCCTGCAGTGAAAACCGCCATAGTCTCCTCTCTCATTGAAGGGGCAGCTGACGGTACGGTTCTGTGGTGGTCTGGACCCCAAGTCCCTCAGCTACTGGGTCTTGAGCACTTTGTTTCATCTTTGACTCTACTGATTCAACTGTAAACTTTCTGAGGCAAATGGATATATTAATACAGTACCAGGAAGGCAAAAAAAAAGTTTTCCACTTTTTTGTAGCACCTACATGCCAGTAAATTAAAAGACATAATTATTAAAGAAAATAACAGCTTTGTATCCTGAAGCCTTTTGGTCATAGAAAACAGTGAAACCACATAGGAAGAGCACGCACATTGAGAAGGAAACATCAAAGGTGGGAACAGCAGTCCTGAAGGGCTTCCTGAGCTTTGGTTCAGTTCCTTTTTCACCCATCCAAGTACATGCATACTGAGGAGCTTTCTGTGCTTGTATGTGAAAACAGTCACATACGTATTTTCCTGGTTGAATCCCATAAGAAATTTCTAAAACATAATTTCAGAAATACAGAATATTCAGAATTAACCTGATTTGCCTTGCCTTGCCTTGCCTTGCCTTCCCTCCCCTTCCCTCCCATTCCCTTCCCTTCCCTCCCCACAAAATCAGGTTCAATTTTAAACTTCAGCAGAATATAAATGGCATGTACTTCTGACACACTCTGCCAAATAAACTTCCACATGGTGGTTGTGTCATGTTCTGACTCCTTAATGTACTTGATAAGTTCTTTGGCAAGCAGACATGCCCAATGTCCAATAATTAACTGTGAATCTACGGATTAAAAAAAAAAAAAAAAAGACAAAAAAAAACTAACAAAAAAAAACCAAGAACAAAAAAAAGGTGTTGCTTGTTTTCCATGTGTTCAGTTTCATTTATTCACAAGCAGATCACTTTCCGTTAATTAAGTAAAAAGTACTTAGTGGAATTGATCTGAATTCAGGTCTAAGAGCACTCACTAATTCTGCTGTTAGTTTTAGGAAGCTGGTGGCAAAAAGCATCTATCAAGACAGGCTTGTGGTGGATGCTGCAGGCACCACCCATGGTTAGAGTCACAGACAAGTGTCTGCAGCTTGCCTGTGTGTCAGCGAGTACAGGGACTGTAAGCGTACTTCAGCCTATGGAAAATGCAAGTTAACGTAACCCTGTATAACCTGCTATGAAATAGGCCGAAAAAAAATCACATTTTTCATTATTTTTACAGGCCTGCACAGAGGTTATCTCTTTTCATCGGACACACAGTAAGCTGTTAAATTATGTTTAACAGACACAGCCCATGGTGACGAACGTGTTTCAGCCCGCAACGACAAATCAAACCCACCTTGACGTTTCATGAGTTAAACAAGGAAGGGAGGAGGGGAGGCAAGACAGGGAGATGAGGGCACCCGTCTGCTGCCACACAGAAGAGAAGCAACAAGTTAGAAGGAAGAACAAAACCTCCTGATTTCTGCGGTAGTGCCCTCCCTCCCTAGTAGACAGTGCTGCTCTTCTTTTAGCAGTGTATCATTCTTTTTCAAGCAGATGTACAGCTCTCATTAGAGATAACCCTCCACACTCCCTCATCTTCCATTTCCCAGCTTTACACAGATAACATTACGTACTGTCCTTTTATTGCATTGTTCCATTTTGTGTACTCAAAGAACTATCTGCATTACAATAATCTAGGTATGTAAAATGGGATTAAGAAGGGAATTGAATGAATCAGCCAGAGTCATACAGTAAATAATCGAGGAAATTTTAAACAGGAAAACGCATCACTATAATTATGCAGGTAACACCAATCAATGCTTTTTATTGAAAATTTCTTAATCCTCAATGTAGACAGATTAAATGACACAGAAATTATTCTTTTTCCTTAACAATATCTTTCTCTGGAAGAGAAATACATATTCCAGGCAACGTATTTGCTAGCGTCCTCTTTATGATACATAGAGGGAGCTGTTGGCATAGGTTTATTAGACCAATCACAGTGAAAATTTTCCATTGTTACCAAACCCTTTATAAGATTTCATTATTACTTTAACTGGAAAAATCATACCCTCATCAATATATGAATAAAAAGAATCTCATGAGTTTTATGCACATAAAGAAGATATGAACTGTAATACAGTATTCTTTCTTTTCCTGGACATTACATTCATTAGTATATGAACTCCAATACACAAAAGTTTTTTGCCATCCGATAATATAAAATTAGGGAATATTATCTTCACAATGTATAAAATATGTAGAAACGTAACAGATACATGAGACAACTGTACGTATTCCAGTGTGTATGTGTATCAGACATTATTGCTAATACTGCAGGTCTGAAGGCTAAGAGCAGAGGGTTTTGTCCTCAGCAGAATGCAGAGAGAACACTGTCCCTGCCTCTCCCTCTGCTGACCTTCAGGGATTTTTTTCAGGCTGCTGCTGAAGCAAGGGGCAGGCAAGTATTATAAAGGAAAGCCTTAGATGCTGTTAATTACCACTGTAAAGGCAGCAGGACTCCTTTATTCTACAGTTCTCTTTCTCCTAACACAGGCACCTAAAATTTTCACTAGTTTGCCCTCAGGCTTAGTATAAACATTCAGAGTTTGCAAAAACAGGTGAACAACTGTACATTATATAAATGTGACAGTCACAGGAACTGCCTTTACAACTAGTTAAGGAAGGATCAATTCAGGCAAGAAAGCTTTTGAATAATGAAAAATAAAAATGAATTAACCCTTCTTTTTAAAGCTACAGAATGTTTTGTTAACTTTCACGCCCATCATGTTTTGTGGCTGAAATTCTCTAGGTTTCCAAATTCCACATGGCACTTGCAGGGCTGACATCCTTAAATCATGACTGTTCCCCCTGCAGTCCTAGTTCAGAAACCCCCAAACAGGAAGTTCTGAAAATGATAAAAGAGATATTAATTCCTAAAAGATGTCTGGCAAAACTGTTGAGGCTCACAGTTTCAAAATGCAAGTGAACCCTAACATTTTTAGTCAAATCAACATTGAGACTCTTAAGGCTCATATCAGAGCTGGACACCACACAGAAATAACAGTTCTGCATTTTCTGAGACAGCCTTAGACTTTAGGAGCATGTCAAGCTCTGAATATTTTTTCACATTTCATACATTAAAAACGCTGCACAGTAACAACGGGGTTCCTTAATTTCACAGCAAGCACACAGATGTTAAGTTGTATGTACATGGTCACGTACCCATTTTTCATCTGACTCATAAACTGATTCCATTTGGGATTGAACAAAAAGGAAGTTATTTACAATGCCCAGTCTGTGCTTGACCTCCTCTTCATTTCAATCAGTGAGAGGTTTGACTGCCTTTGGTGTAAGAAAGAAGGATCCCTTCGTTTCAGCTCACATGAAAATAAGATTTTATTTACTTCTCAGTGCTGTGCTGAGCAGGTGCAGTAGACATCTACGTTGATGGCTGGAATAACAAAGACTACCGAATGATTTGTCTCTGTCCCAAATTTTATATCTCTCTGGTACTTAAAATAAATTAAAGATTGCATTTCTTACTTGAGGCCACAATTCAGCATGATACTCAAGCAGAAGTTAACTTCAACGCCTGCACATTCCCAGTGATTTAAATAAAACTATCTGTAAGTTTAAAGAGAGCTTCACATGTTTTGAATAGTGATCTAAGCAGTTGCTTAGATTTCTGCTTTAACGAGTGCACAATATCTGAAGAACACATTAATTTATTTAGTAATTTCTTTTTTAGACCAAGTGTTCTAAAAACATTCAAATTGGTGGATTTTTTTTCATTCCTAATAAAATATTTGGAACTATGGTTCTTCTACAGCAGTTTATGAAGGAGCAGAAGGGGATATTTAGTTTAGGATAGATGTACTGGAAAATAAAAAATGGAAATTTTTGTAGTTCAAACATTTCATGTTTGGAAGAAAACTAAAAACTAATCTTAACTAAAATGCTTTCGTTTCAGTTCATGACACTAACAGCTGCTGTAATTGTAGTGTTGAGGCAAAGAAGTTCTGCATTGTGAAAAATATATACTAAATTGTTCCTAAGTATCTCAGAAGATCTTTCTGTTGGGTTTCTTTACCTTCTGCCAGAAAATTTGTATAGTCACAGTGCATTTATTTTTCATTGAACAGCCTTCTCCATAGCAACAAATCACAAAAATACATAATTACTTAGTACGGGAAAAGTCAAGATACCCAGACAGCCCATACGAATCCTTAGTTGTGCATAAAAAGACCATGAGATACATCTGAGGCAGAGGACCTGAAGCGTTTCAAAACATTTACGATCAGTTCTTATCCCTGGGCCAGGATAAGAATTGGTGATGATTAATGACAGACATCACAATTATCTAGGAGACTGAGACTGGATGCACTTGTCTTATCTGTGGATGGGAAATATCTCACAGTAACTGGAAGTCCAGTTGATAGGGATTCAGGGCACTGGTAGCTGGTAGGTGGCGTTGGAGACTACTTTTTTGCAAACTTTTCTATAGTCTTTATTAAAGAAAGGGAAATAAGATGCTGATGGTGCTTTATGAAATCTTTGAACACAAGCTGGGGAGACCATCTAGCAGCCCTCCAGTACATAAAGGAGGCCTGCAGGAAAGATGGAGAGGAACACTTTATCAGGGAGTACAGGTTAGGACGAGGGGTAACAGTTTTAAACTGAAAGAGAGGAGATTTAGATTAAATATTAGGAAGAAATTCTTTACTCTGAGGGTGGTGAGGCACTGGAACAGGTTGTCCAGGGAAGCTGTGGCTGCCCCATCCCTGGAGGTGTTCAAGGACAGGCTGGATGGGGCTTTGAGCAGCCTGGTCTGGTGGGAGGTGTCCCTGACCATGGCAGGGAGGTTGGAACAAGATGATCTTTAAGGTCCCTTCCAACCCGAACCATTCCATGATTCTATAATTCTATGAAGTAGGAAAGTTGCGAGCTACGGCTACCACTCTTCCTGACTGTTTTCTGTGCAATTTACTCTAATTACTTTGTTTCCTCCTGTTTTTCCAGAATCCTAATTTCCTGTCATTACTGTTTTATTTGATCATAAATAAAGACTGCAAATTTTATAGAGCTAGGAATTATCTCTATACTTGGAATTCTGGGTCCTGGTTGCAAATTCTGACCTATATTTCCTTCACTTTTTCTGTTGAGGGAGTGCTCAGTTTCTCAGTACTGCTTCTGGCTTCTTGTTCTTAGTGAATAGGAAACTACTGGTATTGAAAGTGTATTTCAGCAAAAAGAATAAAACCAGAATGGACTGTGATTTTTTTGGATGACTCGTAAATTAAACTAGATTATAAATAAATTTGCTGACCAGAAATGTTACACAGGCAATCATTTTAATTCTCCTGGAGCCTTTTTTTACAGAAGTATGGGTATATAGAAAATTCATTGTGTCCAATTCTGTTAGTATGCAGAGGAATAGGAAAAAAAAAAAAATGTTCTGGAGGCGTTTCATTGGCATGAGGCAAGATCTATAGCAATACAACATACAGAATCTTTGCCTTGAAGTGTCCAGTCATACTTCCAATAAATGGTTGAAACCTGAAAAAAGTGATTTATAATTTGCAAAAGGGGAAAATTAGACCATACAAAAGTGACTAAAAGCAAAATTTAGACCATTGTGTTCCCCAGTATGTATGTTACAGGTAAAAGCTCATAGTATAACTAGATTGGATGGGTTCTCCGTTTGTAAAATTTTCTAAGTTTTGCATTCTATGTGAGGATGAAACTAAACCTTTTCAAAAGCCTTTTCATTTATGTATTTTTCAGGTGAGAGCTGTGGTTTTTCTTGGACTGTTTTTGTCATCTTTGTGGGTGAAAACCATAATGGAAACTAACCAAATACCACCTCACTGTACTTACCAACACATACTCCCAAATTAACTCAACTTGATGTAGACCAGGGACTTGAACTTGTAACTACTCCACCTCCTATGAAATCATCAAACTACTGAGAAGATTTAGGCAGGTCTTACTTATTTTCTCCCATTGGAACTCTTCCATTTCGAATGAATAGTACAATCACCTTTCTTGCAATTAGCTAAAGCAGTTAGACCAAAAAGAAGAAAAGACTGTAAAATTGACAGTTCAGGCAGACATGAGAAAGTTTTCCTTTTTTATAAAAGTCTCTCTCAAAGATGCATGATTGGTAAGTAAATAAGGGTGGAAATGCAGATTGCTATGATGTTAAATTAGTTCTCTGACATGCTATTTAGAAGAGGAAGTTCAAGGACACACAAGACGTGGCTATGCAGAGGGGAGTGCAAAAAAAAGGCTTTCTGAAGGCACACTGGAAATTCCTACGATTTATCCACCTGGATGTTTTAGTGTCGAGTCTATGAACATAAGTCCAATTCTCCACAGTCAACAGCACCAGCTCTTCAAGCAATATAAATCACCAGATTTGTGGTTCCCAACTAAGCGCCCAGTTTAGATTATGCTTATTTAAATTAATATGCCAATTTTAAAATAGGTTTTAGCACGTTGGTGAAGTCTCATTTCTTTAATCTCCTATTTATAATCGGGTATGACTTTATAGAAAAGCACTCATTTTTGGATTATCTTTTGAGGCACATGCTTCAGAGAGGGCACAGATGCTCCAATAAAGGGTACTTTTGTACTACTCCCATAGTGTAAGAGAACTCAATTGCTTAGCTAGAATTTAATGAAGACTCACAACAATTTGATACTATCCCAAAAACAGTACAAATAAATGACAGTAAAACAAACCAGTCATCTGGGATAGATGTTGCCCCAGCATTCTTGAATTTCAAAAAAGTTTGAATCCTGAATCAAATCTAAATCAATAGGTTTTGGTAATAATAACAGCTATAACAAACCTACCATTCAATTTTTTGTCACTCTTTCTCTGCGCTACACTAAAAGTTGCCTTACCGATTCAAATAATTTCCAGTCATTTTTTTAAATGTTATTATGCTAATATTCTCTCATTTTAGACAAGCTATTGGCCCAGTATCCTCATGGAGAGAGATCAACAGCTTGGCTACCCTTCTCCTACCATCCCTCATCTTTTAGACTACGTCAGCAACAGACAGGTTTTACCATAAAATTTAATAACACTAAAGGCCAAGATTCAGTGAACATCTAAACTGGGCCCTGGCAGCATTTATGCTTGAGCTTGGACACTTGAGCTTGGACGGTTGTTAAACTTCTGAGATTACTTCTTGTGACTTTCCTTCAGCATTGTCCTTCCCAACAGTGTTGTCGTAATTTGTTCACAAGAGCAAGTCACAAGGTATAGGAAAGCCTGCAAGTCTTCCTACAGTCCCCCCTTTCCGACCTTCTGACGTTTTAGTTCTGTTTTCTCCATTTTCTCCCTCTATAACCCAAAAATTTGAGACTTTCCTGGAAGGAGATCCAAGTATTGCTTGGACCAGTTCCTAGGAACACTCTTCACACACAATGCAGCATCATCATTATACAGATGTTACTTGCTTTTCATAATTTTGCTAATAGCTCACCATTCTCAAGACACAGCTCATCTACCAATATGTCCCTGAAGATTAGGCTTAGTGATTCACAAAATCCTTATCACTCTTGTTCTGTAATTTCAGAGAATAATTGCACTATAGTGCAAGAGCTGTTCTCTTTGTACAGTGTTTTCTGTATCTATGGTATTGTAGCAAGCATCCACCATCTCTTTAAAAGGTAGGAAGCTCTAAATGTTAGCTCACATAACAATATATTTCCAAGAAAATACATGAATATACCTATTAATTATCTTTCCCTTGAATGATTTTAAATGTTGGTAGGGTTAACTTCCCAGTCTTTGACTTGTTGGATTAATTTCCCACCATATGAAGAGAGGAAAACTTACAAATCTGCTCTTGATTTTTTTTTTTTTTAAGCACAAGTCCCAGGTGTTTCATTTTTAAAAGATGTTACAGCAATAAAAATGTTATTAAAGTGTCTTCGTTCATGCTGTTATAGTTTAGGTTGTGTCAGCGTTTCCATTACAAGCTCATCTTTTCCAGAGAAAATGCTCTGGTCCATTGGGTAAATAACACATGTTTTACTATGACACACACCCAGGAAAGCTAGAAATATTCAAGGGTAAGATTGTTTAGGATCATTTCCTAATTCCATACAGTGTATGTTGTGTTGTAATTTTTGCCCATGAATGAATAAATCAAGTACCACCTGTCAGTGATCACTAATTTCCTTGTACCGCAAACTGTATTAGCATTACTTCTCACTTAGATTTTTTTGAAATTGAATTCTGGAGAAAACATATTTCTTATTACTATCATGCATATTTATTATTAGCCTAATGCTTTGAATCTTCATCAAACCGTTAGAATTGATGTGGAAATGGAGACTTGGTGGAGCCCTGAATGACAGGTTAAAAGCAAAGTTTTCAGAGGTAATTTTTGGTTTTGAGTTCTCAGCACTGCTGAAAAAAGGTCCCATATGTCTCAGGCTTTGTGTTGTGTTATGGAAGTACTCCAAATCAAAGGCAACTTCTGGGAATCATGCCTTAAGTGACATGACAAAGGCCACAGAAGGCATGGTGCAAGAAGAAATCAGAAATTAAGAGATCCTTTCCCCCAGGTGACAATGGAATATGATACACCTCAATCTATTAATTGTTATCTAAGTCTGCTTTCTCAAGAGGCAGCTCACAGACCTTTTAGATTCAGTTTATACGTTTTCAGTCATCCATTGCTATTTCTAGACACCAGCCCCACTGTTAATAACACCATATCTGTTAAACTGAATTCTGAGCTCTTCCTCTGCTCTGGGGGTGTAATCCTGCAGTTCAATGAACTTTTGGGCCATTACCATGACCCTGTCATATTTCCACATTCCTCCTGCCTCATCTGACCTTGCAAAAGGTCAGGTTCCATTACAGCAGCTTGAAAAATAAGAGGTTTGAATTTCATGCCTGAACTTTTCGCTCAGTATTTGTTTTAAGAATTAACACTGTCATTAATACAAGGGATGGATGATCTCCGAGTTTAATCTCACTTAGTAGAGGAGACCAAAGTATTCATAGCCCCAGGCCTATTTTTTTGTTGTTGTTGTTATTGCTTTTTTAATCTGGGAATCCTTTAAGACAAACTATTTTATTTCAATCAGGTTTATTGTAGTAATACTTAGAAGCTACTTCTGAAACTTGGGATACAGGTATGCCAGAAGCTGGACCAACATACAGGCAGAGATTTTTCTTATCTGCCTTAGATAAGAAAAAAGTTAAGAAAGATTTTCAGTGGACAAATTGAATAGAGATGAAAAGTGGAAAGGAGTATTTTCACTGTCTTTTGCACATGAGGAAGGTTGTTATTAAAGAACATACCTTAAGACCCATTGCAGGTCAGTGACAGAGACAAAAATAATGCCTCTGTCCTGCCTGTAAGTCAAGCCTTGCCTTAACCCCAAACTTCTTATATTTAAAGATTAAGAATTCACAAACAATGAGTTTGTTTGGCTCATTTAAGCTCTTGTGTCTACCAACAGATTGTGATTCCTTGATTTTTGAACTATTTGCAATTGTTCAAGTCATGTTTTGTAGGATCATAATTCATCTGGTGTTCCCATTAAGACGACCATCTTTTGACTGCTCATTTAGATATTTAATACCAAGTTCTGTGATTAGGTGCAGCTATTTTTTTTTTTCTTATTTCCTTGTAACTTTTGTGAATGGATGACTCCTCTATTTCAGGACACAAATCTCTGTTCTCTTGCTCCAAATTAAGTACTGAAGTCCTGTCCTAAGCCTAAGGTAGTTTTGTGGGTTTTTTCCTGTCCAGGAGGAGGGGCAAGGGTGAATCATGCACTGGAAGTATTCGTCTCTCTGTTTCTCTCTATTAAACGAGGGAGGGAATTTTGTTCATGAGCTTAAACTAAAGACCTCAGTTTTGGAGCGCTGCAATTCATAGTACCCCATTTCTGTCTTTCTTTTGTAATTACTTGATCTAGATTTGTTACAATAACGCATTGTCATTTCAGTTCTCATCACATTTCTCTTATACTGTGGATTATGCATTTTTCTCACAGGACTGATCTTTGCCTTTCCCATCTCCTCTCTCTCATTACTAACAAATGGCCAAAGGAGTCAATCTTTTTCCAGAGGCTCACAGATGTTGTGAAGAAGATTCTCCTGTCTCTAGCTAAGTTAATTATGAGGTGCTTAAAAACAAAAAGCCCACAGAAAACTATTCGTGACTTGCATATGAGTTGTTTTTAACATTTTTCCTTAAATCCAGTTTTCTGGAATGAAGTATTTTTGGCATTGACAGTTCTCATAAAGAGAAAGCTAATGATTTTCTTCTGAGCATAATATGCGGATAATTAAGATAATGTTTTTAGCAATCTGAAGTGTTTAACTGCCTTTGTACAATATAAATCTTTTTTTTTTGCACCCTTCATATATTTAATTTAACTATGCAACAAAACAGTGGAAAGAAATATGATGGTTTGCATAATTACACAGCTACTTTCAACATTATATTTTTGAAAGTCTTTTTCAGTCTTTCACTTGGTAATTTTCTCCATAACTGGGCAATTTTAGATATTTTTTTTCCTTTTTCTTCCTCCTTGCTCTATTAAATGTCTGTGTCTAAGTATGAAGCAATTGCTTTCAGTTTCTATACGTGTGTGGAAACAGTGAGGCACAGAAAAAAAAAGCATAGCTGTATATGTTCTCTGTATAACGTGCATGCATATGCATTTATATGTGTGCATACACAAGCACATTTGCACAGAAAAATTAGAAGAGATATGTGTTCATAAGGCGGTGTTTAATCAACTGGTAGACCTTGGAAACATAATCATATAAAGCATCCACTTATTTTGAAGTTACATCGGAGAGTGGTTATTAATCATTCTTTGATAAATTGAGGAAAGCTTTGCTGGTACGAAGAGAGTGGAGAGGTCTGTTCTGATGAATTTCTGAAGACCGTTGGAGAAGAAACTGTTTTGGGGGGCTGCGTGACTCTTCTGATGTTATTTGGAAGGAATTGCAGGGAACAAAGCTGCGTTTAAGATGTATTATATTGGTGAAAGAGAGGAAAAATGACAGAAACAGCTCCAATTGAAAATACTCTTAAATGTTTTGCTCTAGATCTAGGTGCCCCTCGTGTACTTCAGTGCACGGTAGTTGCCGACTGCTGTTTGTGAGAAGCTGATACAGGGCGAACCTGCCTTGGCAGCTGTGCAAGGGCTAACACACGTCACTCAGCTGCAAGCATTCGGCTGCAGAAAGGAAGGACTTCTCGGGACTCGGGTTACAGTCATTATTTCAGGGAAGGGAATTTTGGACCTCAGCTTCTGTATGCTTGCTCAGAGTTGCACAGCGGAGCGAAAAAACGTTGAGAAACTGCTACACAAAGCTGTCATTGTCCTTACATTAGGAAAAATGCTTGAATACCAACAATCCTGCTGTTGTACCAGAGAACCTGATGTAGAACATGAAAATCAGTGATAATATTTCCACCCGTGCTTTCTAAAAGAATATTTGGGATGTTTTATATTTTGTGTGAAGTATCTGCACATTCGTTTCCTTGCAAGCTTTCTAAAACCTGAATATCTTCAAGGTTTTAAAGTCTTCAGTTGTTCTTTATTTCTTTTTCAACAACTAGCCAACACTCTCCACTGAATAGTTGAATAGAAATTATTTTTTATTTGTGAAATTCTGTTTAGATAACTGTTCTGACAGTGACAAAACTCTTGTTGTGAGGCCCTTCTAGGAGCAGTCAGACTTCTACCTTTAACGCACACACGGCAGCATTCCCATGGATTTCATTGTCCACGGAAAGCATATGAAACAAATTTCATGCACCTAGATTCCTCTGAGTGCTTTTGCCATTCAAGTGACAAGCTTAAAATTAAACATTTTTAAATAAAATTTTTGCATTTCTGAGAAAATTCCAAGGTTGGTCCTCCGTGCTATTAACTATTTACATGAATCCTGCCTTGGGAGGGAGAGCGTTTTGTATCTGTCAGATACTGGCTTACATATAGCTTGCTGAAACTTCAGAGAATTTTAGATCCTGTAAGTAGACTAGATTTAGAAACAGCTGAGAAATAGAGGAGCAATTTTAGTGTAATCTCACCAGTTTCTGTAACATTCTGGTGCAAAGAATGCTAAAGCTGAACTCAGTGTGGTTTTTTGAGAATTTATATCTTGTTCAGTACTTTCCACTTACATAACACAATTTATCCATAACTCTCTGTGTACCTTTCTGACGGGAAAAGGAATCATTACCCCCATTTCACAAACAGGTGATGTCTCAAAGCAGCCAAAGAAGTGATTTCTCCCACATTCACACAGAATGTCGTTAGCAAGGGCTGAGAGTAGAAACTTTGTTCCCTTAATCTGTATAGACTTCAGATGGACCACCACAGATCTGTGTAAACAGCCAAGGCTACTTAGATTTAAAATTATTAACCCTCCTGCTGCAGTTCCTTTACCAACAAAACACATACACAGTGTTCAACTGGAAACTGCAGAGCATGACAGTCAATGTGTTGCTATAATACTTGTTGTTATGAATTAATTAGCTGATTTGCATTTATATAGTGCACTTCATGCAGAAGCAACACATGGCATTATACACTTAAACTACATTACAATTAAATATAACTTCTGCTAGAGAAGTCAAGATGAGGCATAAAAAAAAACCCCAAAACCCAAAATAAAAAAAAAACAAATTTCTCATACCTCTGATGGGAAGCAACTTATAAAAAAAATTAAAATCTTCAAGAAAGGGCAACTGCAAGTATCAGTTACAAGGACAGTGACTGATCAGCCATCCAGGGAGGTAAGTAGAGATGAAAACAAGATGTGAATAGTATGCAAGTACTGTAAAAGCAATTATGCATTTGAGAGGAAGCCAGTATCCTTAATTGCAGTGTGATAAGCCGATGTATAGAAGTGACCATTCTAGATACTGAATTTTGTGCAAACCAGGGACCTATACAATGAACGGTCAAGGAAGGCTGCAAACACAAAGACTATGCATCCTGCTGAGACAGAAATGATCTTAACCTACTAAATTCCTGAGATGGCTCAAATGAAGTCTGAACAGCACAGCTCACATTGGCTGATTAGGAAATTAAAATTCCACTCCCAGCCAAACGTTGAGTGAAGAATCACTGTTGAGAGAGTTATTGGACCTAAGCAAAAGAGAAAAAAAATATCAATTCAGTTTTCACTGAGCTAGGGAATTAGGAAAAAAAATAACAAAGATCCAAAGGCTGACTTCTAACAAAAGCTATTCACAGTCAAAAGGTACATCATCCTGCAGCAGGGTAGGTTTAGCCTGGACATTAGGAAAAAATTCTTCACAGAAAGAGTGGTCAGACACTGGAATAGGCTGCCCAGGGAGGTGGTGGAGTCACCATCCCCAAATGTGTTTAAAACTCGTTTAGATGTGGTGTTAAGGGATATGGTGTAGGGGAGAACTTTGTAGAGTGGAGTCGATGGTTGGACTCGATGAACCCAAGGGTCTTTTCCAACCTAAATGATTCTGTGATTCTATGATTCTATGATCAGAGACTAAAGTTATTTTCAGAGACCTCACTATGAAAATATTAAGGGACTATGCCTTCTTGAGCTTTCTTAGAAAGAAGACAGTGAAATCTGTGACACACCTGTTTCTGTCTCTGAACAGAGAAGTACTGCTGCATGCAGAACTTCTCAGATACCAGTCTTCGTGCAGTTCCCGAGCCTTTTCTCTAGAAATATGCTTCTCTGGGCCCTTCTAGCATCTTATTTACTTTTATGAATAATTTTTGACTGATTCAAGTCTGCCTTTCCCACCAGACTTGGTTCCCTCAGTTACCTTTACACATACATATATTTAAAAAAAAAAAAAAAAAAAAAAAAAAAAAAAAGGAAGAAAAGGATTTGTCACACAGTTTCCTTTATTCTGACAATTTGCAGAGTAACAGAGTAACAGTCACAAAAAAATAATAGACTCAGTTACCTGAGGCGAAATACTTAGAGCTCCTCCTCTTTAAATACCTTTAATCAGGTGACCACTACATTTTCCTTGACTATACCCTGCTAAGGAAATACTATGGTCATATCCTGGACTGACTTCTTTAAACTTTCTTCTCTACAAGATGTGTCCTTCTGGAACCCAGTAAGCAATCAGAGCTGCTGAAGGCTTACTGAATCTTTCCTCAGCTCCTCCAGGAGGAGGTCTGACTTTGGTACATCATGTGTATTTACAGCGCAAGCTAAATTTCCATCATAATAAGAGTGGAATTTAAGTTAAAGGCCAGCAATGAGTTTAAGGAAGAGTTTTCCAACATCATAAAGTCCTTTGTTTTGATTCAGCTATACGTAGCATGAACCATGCACTACAAGGAATTACAAAGGACATAGGGGATTGAGGACGTATTAGCAGGAGGAAAATAAGGGATTCCTATGTGTCCTTTGATATTTCTAATTTTTAGAAAAATTAAGGAAGATAAAATGCATTTACTCAAGTTATTATTTCCAAAATAGCGTAGGTGGCAATTTCCCTTTTCTGAAAGCACCATGAGATGGTTCTTGTAGTGTTTCTCCTGCAGGAGCCTACAGAACTGCACCAAACAACGTGGTTTATTCCTTCAGCACTGCCCCCACTTCCGTGTGGCTGTGGTGCTGGTTCTGAGGGAAAGCTGGGAGATTCTGCAACCAAAACTGTTTGGAAAACCTTCCCATACCAGGCAAGAATGTGAGAGCAACGTGGCTAAACTTAAAGCTACGATAAGTTCTTGTTCCAGTAAGGGCTAAGTTTTCAAACTTAACAATAAAAGGTATTAAAGGAGATGTTCCTAAACAAGATTACTTATTCAAAGTAAAAACCAAAAGTTTAATGAACCCCATTTGGACAGAGAGCTGAGGACATCTTTTTCAGAAAAGATCTTCCAGAGCTTTTTTTCTTTTCAGTCAAGAAGATTTACATTTACAAAAGATTGTGAAAATGTAGAGGAAAAAAATTTAAAAAGCAAACAAAACCGAGCAGATATTTTTCAGAAAATATCTCACCAGCCAACCTGATTAGAAACATAGCAAGTTCTTGATAGGCTTGTATTAGTGACAATGACACACAGGAGTTCTTTTTCCCTGGGTTTTTACTTTTATCTTTTCACAATAAACAAACTGTCATCAGTCAGCAAGAGTCCAAATCTATAACTGATGTCCCCCAGAAGCTGAAGATAACCCACGGTGTAGCAGTTCAGATATTAAATGAAACTTTCCCCTTGGATCTCATGGATCGCATGCATCCCATATATCCCATGTATCACTTCACATAGCTCATGTTCTTCAGACTACGTGAGTTGCCCGTGGGATATTGCAGATATGGCTTTCCCCTTTAGCATTATAAATTTTGAGAGTTGTGGTCACCTGAGATATCTTCGCTTTCCCCAGCTCACACTCAGCTGTGATCCTCCACGGTTTTGATACATCAGAGAGAACACGATAATCGGGCATTCCCAGCGTATCCAGCCTCACTCTACAACCCAGCGCCACAATCCAGGAAAGCAGCACAAATGCTGCAGTGGGAATTTCTTTCCTGGGGCACTGGCATAAGAACTACACTGTGGGAATGTGAGGGAGCTTCAGGTTATTTGACCAAAAGGAAATTATATCTGTATCAGTGGTCAGCAATTAATTTGAGCCGCCTTGTGTAAATGTTGACAGCTATAAGTTACACAGGAATGGATAAACCTTACCGGGGGATTGGATGAAACAAAAATTGAAATAAAAATCTCAGAGAGAAGAAGAAAACAAAAAAAAAAAGGGGGGGTGGGGGCAAAAGTGGCAATCTGCACACCCAGGAAAAACATGTCGGAGTGTTCCTCCAGCCATGCTGGCAATTTAGGCATGGAAAAATTACTGAAGGCAGATCATCATTATTAGAGCAAGAAAAAGATGTCCCTAATAACTATGTTATCTGCCATCAAATCTCCAGAGACAAAAATAGACTCATTTGCTCCAAGGTTGCAGGGGTTACAGAGTGAGGCAGGAACCGCAGAAAAAGAGATTGATACCAGGGATTAAAGATCACAGCTGTACAGAGAGGAGGTGGAAACAAATTGGCGCTATTTCTAAAGCTCTGATGAAAGAAAATGGTGCCTTGCTAGGGAAGGTGACAACTGAAAGATAAAAGTAGAAAGAAAATGTTTTAATATTACGGCTGAGCAAAGTGTTGGTAATGAAACTGAGCTGCAGGTTTTGCTTAGTTTTGTGCTTCTTCACAAAGCAAGAGCTTGGGCCGGCTTCTCAAGGTGAGCAATCCTAAGCCAATTTATTATATCTTCAGGTGAAAATGATACAGGGGAAATTGTGATTTCACTAGCTTAGATACAAACCCAGCCAAATGGTTATCCAGACTGGTGCATCAGACTGTTTCACTTCGTTATTGAGTTACCTCAGGCCTGACAGTGGCAAAGCAGAGGTTGGAACTCGCGCAGGGCTGGAGCTGCCGAGCTTCGCAAAGCTCAGGCTGAGCTACAACGCATCCAACCGAAATATACCGTAAAATACCGTAATGGCTATCAAATCCCCTGACGCATCTGGAATTAAACTACAAACCATTAAGGATTAGACTACGAGCTACTGCAGGAAATGCTAAAAGGAAGATTTCCACACTCGTACCTCTTGTGGGCAAGATAGGTAGGCCCAAAATGCACAACTGCCAGCGTATTAGACTTGCTCACAAAACATGAAACCTTCTTGTCTTAGCACTTGACCCTGAGAAGTGCTAAGCAAGCTACTCCCCCTCAGACTGGTGGGAGCTGAGAACAGGAAAAAAGGAAAAAACCTTCCTTAAATCTGTCCGCTTACTTGAGATTGTGAATCTAGAAGCCTAAATTTACCTTCCCAGGTTGCAAGTTTTAAATAGGGATGGTCAAAATCTAAAGGAAACATTTTAGAAACTTCCCCCCATTTTTTTCATTAGCTTTTTCCAAAATGTCATGAGTTTCCTGAAATATCAGCCACCTCTGATTTTGATCGCACACTGGTAATTATACAGTGATGCTGATTCACTAAAACAATCGGATGATGTTTACTTACGCTGCAGAACTCTAAAATCCAGTTTGTATTAGATGAGCAGAGTCTAGAGATCCGGATACCAAATCTCTCTTAAACCGTTTGCCTTTGTCCTTCTTGGAACCCCACCATGGTTATCCACGTGGCAAGGATCCATTGCAGTGCTGCAGGGGAGTTTGGAAGAATTTAACTTGTTTCTGGGCACTTCATCCTGCAAAGACATCCTCAGGTAAGTACCCAAGCAGCTTCAGTGAACTCTTTTTTTTATACATGTGGCTAAAGGCTTTATATGTATAGTTATATAGCCTGTAGTAAGGAAGAAGTGTCCATATATAGTGATTTTTGAATTAAAATTGTAGTTTTAGAGTACATTAGCTGTGACATTTTCTTCAGTGAATGATGATGACAGGATTGGTAGTGAATTAGGCCAAAGAGACAAGAGAAATGTCCCGAGGTTTTAAGGAGCTATTTATCCCTATATCTGGCTAGGCAATCCCAGAGCAGAAGGGGCCAATTTGTTATTTTAAGTGAGGTGCTGAAAAGCTGTAGAGCAGAGAAGCATGTTCCGTCTGCTGCCAAGAAAGGTTAAAATGGCTTAAAATGACTATAAATATTTGCTGTAGGTGAACTTTTGTTCTCTTCAAGGTTTTGAAAGAGAATCAGAAAAAAATATTTTATGGTGATTAATCGACGTCCATCGGGCTGTATAGAAATTACATAAAGTAAAACAGGGTTTCTCATTCCTTGCAACTAGCCACTAACGGCCAAAAGAAGTTAACTGAGGATGAAACCATTACCACATACTACCTCTCTAGCTCAATGTAAAGCAAAAAAATAATAAAATAAAAAGCAGAAACTTTAAAAAATATATATACTGTTTTGACTCTTTGAACTTCTGCTGTTACTTCTGTGCCTTGGTGCTTCCCCAGGATGCTGAGCGTCCTCCCTGCTCATCTCACAGAAAAGGACTGCCCATTAAGAGCACTAATGTCACATACATCGTACTGCGTCCAGTTTTGGAGTCCTCAGTGCAAGAAGGATGTGGACCTATTAGAACGGGTCCAGAGGAGGGCCATGAAGATGATCAGAGGGCTGCAGCACTTCTGCTGTGAGGACAGGCTGAGGGATTGGGCTCCAGGGAGACCTTATAAGCAGCCTTCCAGTATCTGTAGGGGGGTACAAGAAAGCTGTAGAGGAACTTTTTACACAGGCATATAGAGATAGGATGAGGGGTAATGGCTTCAAACTGGAAGAGGGTGGATTTAGATTAGAGAACAGGACGAAATTTTTCACTGTGAGGGTGGTGAGGCACTGGCACAGCTTGCCCAGAGAAGCTGTGGCTGCCCCATCCCTGGAAGTGTTCAAAGCCAGGTTGTATGGGGCTTTGAGCAACCTGGTCTAGTGGGAGGTGTCCCTGCACACGGCAAAGGGTTGGAATTAGATGATCTTTAAGGTTTCTTCCAACCTAAAGCATTCTATGATTCTATGATACGTGCAGTAGTAGCTACAGGGTGGTGAAAAGGGCTGAGTTAAGGCTATGTTTGCATTGAGAGTACTTCAAGTGTTTCTCCACTGGGGTAATTGTCTCTGTCTCATGGCCGTACACATCTTTGAGCTACCTGCAGCAGAACTCCCTTCAATCCTTGTTATCACTTTTCCTGCAGATAGGTGTCTCTCAAAGAGTAGTGATCCCGTACCAGTCGTGCCCCCAGAGCCCATGCTGTCTGAGCAGTATGTTCCCAGGGAAGGCAAGATGCTCCTGGATTTCTAGCTCCATCAGATGAAGAAAGAAGAGCTTTCTTTTCAGACTGCCTGCAGATCCAGGAAGACATAACTATTGTCTTCCCAACCATAAGAAATGCAAAACAATTAGAAGGGAATTTGAAGCTCTTGTTTTATTATTTATCTCTAGGTGATAGGCTCATGGAAGCCCAAGTACAAGTGACGTTGCAGCTGGTTTCAACACTAACATAAGGAGGTGCAATTCTCTCAATTCCAGTGCCATATTACCTGCTTTCTCTGTCTGCAGAAACACAAATTCTGATTAACATGTCTCGAGTGTTCTTTCCCTTAAAGCTTTCTCCTGCATAAATGAGATGGTGACGGATTTCTGCTGAACAATTTTGAAGCATCTCTGCACCTGACTTCCCAGCATACGGGATCATCCAGACTCACAACTTCAGTCTAAGTTGTTCTATGAATAATTTTAAACAATGAATGTCACTCATAGATCAGTAGTTCACTAGATGTCAGATCTAGTGTGGACGTTTTCCAGAAAAACACTGTTGAAAGAAAAGTAGGAAGAGAATCTGAAGTTCTGAATAATTATCCATGTTGTATTGCTTCTTAGAGATTACTCACCATTAAACAGATTTAGGTCTTGTTAACTGCAGCAAAGAAATTGCTGAAAATCTTTACGTGTACATAGGGACACACTTACTTCCTTGTGAAGTACCTCATGCGTTTGTTAGTACTAATTCCAGTATACAGTAATTAAGATTTATATTGCTGGAGGATATTTGATGTTAACACTGGAAATTATGCTTTTCTGTAATCAGAATGTAAATGGGGGGAAAAAAAAGTACACTTGAGACTCTTTGTATTTGTGAATATGGCACTGTCATTTATATTTAGTTTGGCACTGCAATTCAAAGGGGTTGATCAGAGAGCAGTCACGGACATATCCAAACTGAGATTCACAAATACTGGACCCACAAAGATTTAGGGAGTTTTGTATTTTAAAATAAGGTTTAGTAACAGCAGAAACCTCTCTGTTCTCCAGAGAGGTTATAATCTTTGTTTCTATATCATAGCATTTAATGTGCAATAAAAACTCCTCTACCAGGGGAATCCACAGACTACTAAAACACGAACAACCTTCAAGGAAACTTCTGCTTTGTCCAATTTTTTTCCATAACATTATTGTTTTAGGATAACAACCTCTCTGCCCTGAAAAATATGCAATAATCATAGGGAGGAAAAAATGAAAAATAATAACAAAAACAACTTCCCATTTTTTGAGGTAAAGCAGTTGTGAACCTCAAGGAAATATACAGAGAGAAAAGGGAGAGCAAAAATTTTTTTGATTGACATCCTGCATTGCACCTTCTCTTTCCAGACATCCTAGTTAGAGGAGCAAGAGTCTATGTGTTACTAATGATTGCAGCACAGCAATAAGACTTAATTCTAAGAGACTTTTTTCTTGGTAAATATCCTTGTTCTTAGCAAAGTAAAAAAGCATTTTACAATTAAATAAGAAAAATATAGAAATAAGAACCGGAAAACAGAACTTAGACGTGACCTGAGAGACTGACCCCGAAGTGACACAGTGCCACTAAATTCACACTGGAATGGGGAAAGTGGAAGGGAAGTACATCTGCAGTAATGTAGCTTTCCTTCCCAATTCAAGGGAATGCTGTACTTATCCTGTTGCCTGGATCTGAGTTGTGTAGACTGTGGAAGGTAGTGGAAGGTAGTTATGGATAGATATATTCATATAGCTGCTTCTTTTTTTCCTTTTTTTTTTTCTTTTTCTCTTTTCTTTTTTTTTTTTTTTTTAACAAGTCAACTTACTTCAAATCTTCTAAAGACTTACTCAGGGTCAGAGAGGAAGAGACCAGAAGACCTGAAAACCAAACATCAATATTTGGAACCACAGAGTGGTGGTGGGGTTTTTTCTTTATATCTAGTCAGTGGCCTTTTATACCTGTCATTTTAAACTAGCTAAAGTGAAAGCTGAGTTTAATAAAGAATGTTTTGCGGGCTCAAATGACATTAATGGTTCAAGAATGGAACCCCAAAAACTATAAACTCAAGTGCCACAAATATGCACCTGACAACCTGGCATCTAAGTAATGTAACTAATTTATTTCTTAAATGTAGATGAGTTTGGAAGTGTTTTAGTTGAATTTATTTCACTGTATAGACAACTTTCTTATTCAAGCAAAAGGATTTCAATTGAATTTACCTGTCTGTTAGTGACCCTCACCCCAATAAGCTTTGAGTGCAGTGGTCACTTTCAAACAAATTTAACAGAAACACTGTCATTTAAGAAAGAATTAATTTATCACTTACTAGTATTTATTTTGTGAACCTCAGATGTCAGATAGAAGGCATTGGTTCAAATTAATGAGGAAAAAGCAGACAGAGCTCAACTGATAAATTTTCTATTTGATAGCAGTGGTGGGCAACGAGCACACGAGAGCTCCCAACTAGCCTTACTATCCTGTCGTTGTTAGTCTGCGCTGATGTGATGGGGCTATCGAAGGAATACAGGGCAGAGCTGATGTTGTTGTTGGAGGCAAGGAAAGAATAAAGAAAAGGTACAATGCGATCCATCAGGAAGAAGGTTTCATTAGCTTCACTGCTGACAGCATTACTTGTTTTTAATAGTAAGAAGCAATTTCCCATACTTCCTAGTGTCACGTCGCTAGAGGTAAAGAACAGTACAGCTTATGGGTATACCAAGGTGTGTTCATTATATCATGGCTGCTCCACTCTGGCATTAAAATCCCTCCTAGGAAGAATTCACCCTGTGAAGAGATTCTTTGATTTAGAGCCAGGAGAATTATAATAAACATATATAACAAGACAATGTGAAAAATAGTTTAAGTTACTATTTACTAGTAAACAGCTGCTTAAAAAAATGAGAATCATGCAGGAACTCCTGAAGAATAAGCCAAAAGGTAGAAGATAAATAGGATTTACTTAAAAACCTAATAACTCCCTCTAAATAAAAATTTCTTCTTGAACTGCATAAAATATGCCCTGGAAGAACTGTGATTCTAGTCATCTTGAAGTTATTAATGCATTACTCAAAGTTGCCATATATTTTGGACGGAAAGCAGAAGAGTCATTCCCTGAAAAACCACAAGAAAAGCGGATATCCTGTCTTAGGAAATTACCATAAAGACCAAGGAGAAGACCCTGTCAGGCTGGGACTTTTCACTTCCTCCCATTAAGACTGCTCAATTTTGCCCTGAACAGTGAATTAATCCATGAGCATCATCTGGAACCCAGATGTGCAATTCTTCGAGTGATAATCCAAACCACCATATTTCAGATGCCTTGCTCATGCTTACGCCAACTGCTTGATAGCTTATTTACATATTTATTTTTAAAGTATGATAGAAACAGGGTGGTGTTTCCTAGAAAAGCTTTCTGGCCAGTGGTGAGGATAGACCTCTTGAGATGAGAGAAAAGAGACAGGAGGGACCTAATCCATGGTATGTCACATTCTGGGCTGTTATAATCATTGAGTTGCTAGGCATGAAGAGGTCTTCCCTTTGCCAGCTTCTTCTCCAGAAAAGTTTTATGAATCTAACCTTTCCTTTCCCATTTCTCTTGTCTGTTCCGTAAAACAAAAATATTTCCTCTGAAGCTGAATAGAAAGTTTCATATGCCACTGACTTTCCTTTCAACGTTTTGTTTAGGAGAAAAAACAAAACAAATTTCAGTCTGGATCAAACCATTTATTTATTTATTTTTCCTCGTTTGACTGTGGAGAGGAATAATCTATTATTTATATCCCTATCCACTACATACACAGCTCTCTCTCCAGGGAGAAGAAGAGACAAAGAACAAACCACCTACAACAGATGTTGCTCATATTCTTTCAAGCACTATGGGAAGGTGTTCAGATTCCACCATGGTGAAAGTGGCATGCGAAAATATATAGAGAGAAAACTGTAATGGTGTTCTGAGGAGGGGAAATAGTTTATGTAAAACATTCTGCCTCTAACAAATCATCATAGAAGCAGTTGCATTGAGGTAGGGAAACCACTGGGACACAACTCTACATGTTACGCCTTGCTTCCTGACTGTGTCCTCTCACTGCTTCACACCTGAATAATATTTACTTTGCAAGTTCCTAGATGAATGCTGCACAAACTAGCTACAGGACCCTGCTGTTCATGACACTGTCTGAATTAAATCACAGGGAGCAGAAGCAGTGGGGGCCGTAAATTAAGGAATTATCAGAAGACAGTAAGGAAAAATGTATTTTCCCTAATGCAGAACACAATGCAATTGATTAAAAGGAGGGAAATAAAGTAAAGCCAATTAGTGTGAGTAAGACACTAATAGTACCTTCTACATACATCTGTGTTCCAATAGTCTTTGAATAACTGTGATTTGCTAATTGGGAACTATATGTGCAACCAAGACGATTCTGTGCTCTTTTCTAAATTGAAAGTCTGCTCTTCCTTCAGTACACACTTTCTGTATATTTTCTTTTAGTAACAGCTAGGAGATTTTTCAGCTGTCCTCATTAGAAAACACCAGTTTGTCAAAAATGAAGCTCTCTACAGGAAAGGTTCATTTTCCAGGAGTTTTTTTACTGAAATGTGTTTGAAAACATCTGACATTATCTGTGTGTTTTCAAGAAAAGAAAGTTGAAATTATGACCCCCAAAGGCTGTGCCAAATAGTGCTAACTTGCAATTAAAAAAGAAAAAATAACAGTTGATGTAAAAGTAAAAGTTGAGTATACTCAAACTATTTAAAATAAACAATTCATCAGATCCACCGTGAAGTTTGTGGAAAGTAACTTCGTGTCACACCATCATCATTATCATTATCCCAACTTTGGACAGGAAAAGTCCTTGAGATCCTAGAAATGCTCACATAATTTAATATCTTGTCCTTTTAAAGATCAGGGTGTACCATGAATAAAGCTGCTTTCAAAAGCTGGCAGGTGAGGATCGGTAAATATCTAATATCAAGCACGAAGAAATGAATTACTAAATTCCTTGTAATAAGCTGAGTTAAATTACCTGGGGAAATTAGCAGGAGAAATGGAATTAGCAGCATGGGAAGTTACATCTACATCTACAACCACATCTACAAATGTAGACATAACATTATGGAAGACGAGGATCCTGGGTCAAAAATTCCTGGTTTCTTCAAAACCATGATGCGTAATGCTTGCTAATGGAAATTAGTTTCATTTCTGTAAGTATTGCAAAATCCTGTTATAAATAAGACATTTCCCACTGTGAGGAGCATTTCCTAGGTGTTACCATCAAAAGGGTAATTACCAAGCCTGTGGGCCACTTTGTGTGTAAGCTGTTCCTTGGAATCTAAAACACAATTTGGTACTGATTTAAATTATGGATTATGATACCTGTAATAAAATGCTGACCATGTAAACAAAGCTGTTCCATGTTCTGAGGCAATGAAGTGAAGACGCACTGAGGAACTTGCACCAGTGGTTTTTCCAAATATCTGCCTTTTTCTTTGGAAGATGATGGCCAAATTCAGACTGAATGCATGGGGACAACCAGCCCACCATCCTCAGCAAATCTGATTATTCCAATCCCAGTGTCTTGTCATTCTTTTACTGGCAAAGAACTACAACAATTATATAATATGTTATTAAATCCATTATGCTGTTACTTTCCTAAGATTAAGTATTGTCTTTTATTTCTGAATAACTGTCAATCCTTGAGTCAGATTCAATTAAAAGACATTTGGCCATTTTATAAGACACCTGTCCAATTAAGAGAAATTTCTTGGCATTCAGATTGCAGTCCTCTTGAGCCAATGAGCTAACATTTAAATGTTCTGCAAAGTTCATTACTTCACTATTACACTGTAAAAATAGTGTATGAAAATAGAAATAACATTTCTCTCATAGAACCCGATACATCTGCATAGAATGTTTAAGCAATGTTGCTATGAAATGTAATCCTCTTCTTAAACAGGCTCTGCAGCAAAAAAAATAAATCAATTCAATATACATTAATCTTAAATGTTATACACGAAATATAAATCACAAAGGGTCAAGGAAGCTGTTAAAGTCCTCTCCTCTTGACCTCCTCTTTTCTTTCCTTTCCTGTGATTCAACTTGGAAAAGACCACTGACACTGTTCTGGTGTAAACCCATTAAACTGTTAGGCTTAGTATGCACAGACTACCATTGGGTGCAAGTTCAGCATATGCCAAGAAGCATCATCATCTTACTGCTTTGTTAAGGTGTTATGTCACCACTCCCCAAAATCATTCAGGCATATGTGTGTGTCTTTGAACCTCAGAGGAGCTTCACTGACCCTTTGTTGCCTCATGGATAGTCAGATACAAGACAGTTTTAGGCACGAGAATGGTGAAGCCCAAAAAATCTCCCTGTCAATTTCTATCTAAGTCTGAAGAAGCCTTAACTTTCCATGCTTTTGAGAATTTAGACTTCACAAGATAAGCACATTGGGTTATTTTGCAAAGTTTGTGTTCTTCAACAGCATATGCGTGGGATCTCAGGTGTCTCAGCCAGAGTTTACTTTCCATGCTGGATACTTAACATTGACATCGGTGATTGTAGACCAGTGTGTCAGCTTTTTATTGCATCTGGCACAAAATATTCACGGTCAGAAAGCTCAGCACATAGTGAGAGCTGTATTTTACACACACTTTTTATGTCTAAATTCAGGGGTTTTGTTTTGTCGAGCAAAAGGTAATTGTATCTTTGCTAGTCTTTCAAGGTCAGTATAGCTATGTAAAAATGCACAGGATTTAGTTTTACCTTCAACATCACCAGTGATATTTTGATATTTATTTTTTTTACCAAGGAAGTTCCAAGGTTTAATGCTTTTGTCTGAAGATATGTGATTAGATCCAAAGTCAACTCAAGCCAGTTGGAGCAAGATCCTCGCAAGTATTTAGACACCTAATAGACACCTACAACACTGATGTCTTTGGGAGCCAGGCTCCAAAATATTGAGGATTTGTATGTTGGAACACTTCTGATCAACTGAGCTCTTGGTGATATTCTCATAAATAGTTCAATAAATCAAGAATTTGTATTATGAACTTAGTCTATATGGGAAAATTGGCTGTAGTCCTGGCTTGACTGGATGAGCTCAACAGATATATGTCACATGTTTCAGAAGTGCAGGAGAAGGTAAAGCTCTAGGAATGATTTGCAGGCAGGAAATGAAATCAGCTTCTGAGTGGGTTTTTTTTGTCAGCTCTGGGATGAGACTACATATTACAGGCATTTGGGACTCGAAAGTGTCTCACTAACCATGTCAGCATCAGAAGCTGCTGCTTGCTCAGTTCCTCCCCCAGACAGAGATTTGATTACCCAGCTGTACTAATTTGTCGTCTTTAAAAAGTGCTAGAAAAATGGAAACAAAGTTCTTGGAAGCCCTGGAAAGTCCTTGCTGATAAAATTCAAACTACTCATCCTTCTACATAGAATATGAAAGAATTTTAGCTTTTTAAGTTTTACAAGGAGTTCCCTTCAATCATTCCTGAGAATTTATGACTGAGGATTACATTTTCTACCACTGAGTGGAATACTTTCCTCAAGATAAGCTTTCCCAAGAAAGTAAAACCAAAAAAAACCCAAAACACTCCCCCCCCCCAAACAAACAACATAAAAAAGTTGCTTTATTGTAATATATTATTCTTGCAGTTTAAATCCCAAGGAACATTCTCAAGAGGTTGTGTAGTTAGAAAATGTCAACATGTTTTTGGTGAATATTATCATTAATTGATGACTCAGTGTGGAAAACTCAGAACAAGTTAGACAAATACTGTGAATTCGGTAAGTAATAAAGGCTCAGAGTCTAACTTGCCCTGTTTTGTAAGACTGTATTTCATTTTCCTGTTTCTGGGCCCGTCTGTCACTTTCTTGGCCTCTCGACTGAAGATACTCTGGGACTCATCCTCTTTTAAGAATCCTGCTGCGCATGGGTGGCATTTATCTAAATTCCTGAAGTGCTGTATAATGTAAACATACAGTCACCCTCTCCTTATGGAGACTCTAATGGAAAGGCTCTAATATGCAAGCTACATAATCTTGAAATCAACGCCTGGAATAAGTCAGATAAATTGTATCTTGAAAGTGCTTGTTTCTTCTCCATTGATTCTGATGGAACTCACAGTTCATCTGAAGAAGTCCATATTGTAAACAGATAAAGTCCCGTCACTTGATTCCCACTTCTGGTGGTTAGAGCATGTAAAGATTTTGGGGGCAGATTTTAATTTCTTGGAAAAAGAGATTTCCAAGCAGGGAATAACAGGTTGCCATAAAAAATGTCTGTGCTGGTGAGAGGGAGAGCACCTACGGGGATTGCTGTGATTCCAACATTTTGCAAAAGGCTGTCAAACAAACAACAACAAAAAAAATACATTTCTTTCCTGGAAAAATAACAAGGGTTTCTACAGGGACATAAGAAAGAAACCAAACACTGAAACTGTCCAAAGGAATATTTACACATCTGTACACACACACACATGTCCAAGGCTCCTGTTACTCTGCTAATAGCTAAGCAAGGTGCAAGGTTTCTTTTGCATTCCAAATAACAGATTTGCTTAAATAAGCTGTTTGGCTGTTGCCATCGCATTTCTACTTGTTGTTTGTACACAATACCCATCCTTGAGACTTTACGAATGTGACAATTCCCATTATGAGCACTGATAGTGGGGCTGTGAGTTGACAGAAGTTGACAAATCCCGACGTGTATCCATTCGTTGCAGTGCAGATGTTTTCCTGTAGTATTCCCAAACTCTTTTCTTCACATTTCCTCTCTCTAGTGTGAGTTGCGATACTAGGCCTCTTTGCTTTATCTTAGCTCACAAATCCCACAAAGAAATAGTTTTACAAGGTGATAAAGAGTTCTGGAGAAAGGACTCAAACAAGAGCATCTGAGCCCACACACTTGTGCAATGCTGCGGTCTTTCACTTAATCTGTTCATTCCCTCCAGTACATGTAAATGTCTGTATCTCAGTTGCTGTCACTGTTGTTCTCCTCCCTTCCTCTAGCTTCTGAAAAATAAGCAAATAAAAAATAAGTTTTAAAGTTGTGCAATTCAGGTTTTTCCTACAAGCTCTACTTCCTCTCTGTGTGCACACAGTGTTCAATGGAGCCAATCTCAAATGGAGATTATGTGTGCCACTGTGAGACAAAGAATACATTAATAAGAATATCTGGTTTGCTAGTCAAAATTTAAAAAAAAAGTCTATGCATCTGGCACTGCTTTAGTCTGGATTTTTTTTAATCGTTGAGAAAAGATGTGTTTGAATGCAGGCAAATTCTGCTGTGCTGGAAAATCAGGTTTTCCCTAGTGTTATTTAAAAAAAAAAAGATGAAAATTTTGGATTGATGAAGACCCCTCTATTTTTGACTAACTGCCTTCCTCATATTCTGGTGAACCACAAAGTAAGAGGCACATCAAGTAGTGAAAAGGACTCTGTGGGTCAAAATCTTTGCTTTTATGTTAAAATCCATTCATTCTTGAGGGGTAAAATGGAACAAAAAAGAAAGTGCGTATAAGTATGTAGAACCCTAGTAATTTAGTCTTCAGCAGGTCATGTTGCTGCACAGGCTTAAGAGCTAGTTCACACTGTTATTGAATAAAAGCAAAAAGTATAGTTACCATAGCAACGGCCACAACACATGATGCTGATATTTCCCTTTGAGATTTTAAAGCCCCGCACATTTTTAAGGAAACATGCGCTGAAATACCTTAGCTGCACTTGCAGGACTTTGTGAGTTTTATCAAAATGTGCTAGATTTTATGTATTCATCAGCAGCTATTTCTGTTGAGTGATTTTAAAGGTGGCCAAGAAAGCTGTTGCAAAAGTACTAATAGTTTGTATGTAGATACCATGTAGTTTCATTGTCAGTTGTTGCTGGAAAGACATATTTTCGTGTCTTCTTATGGTTGCAAACAGAACGGAAAATGAGAAGCTGTATAAAGGAGGTCACATTTCCCAAATCAAATAAACACCATCTCTTGCTTTTTCCCTCTGGAGTGGTGAGTCTAACACACGTAACACCAGTTGTGTGGGTAAAGTCCTGGACTCCCCTGGGTGAATAGTGCCCATGTCTATCCTATCACTTTCCTACTTTGCCATTAACTATCTCAAAATGGAAAAGTGGAGAGTATGCAGCATTAGTATATTAGGTTAATATACCAATCAGAGGTAGATGCTTAGGGTATTACCCTCATATTAGTCAAAAATTTATACCTATGTTTCAATGGTTTATGTAGAATAAACTATGCTTATAACCCAGCTATTACAGAGGACAAGAACATAAAAAATTCTCTCTGTTATCTTTTACAAAACCCTTCCAAATAATCCTTACTTTTGGAAGAAATTCCAGGGAGATAACCCAAAATGACTTTCTCTTGGCATACAGGAATTACAGCTAGCACAGAAGGATATTATGAAGCATAGATCTACTGGTGGCACAGTCTTCTGGAAGAAATGTAAATGCAATTTTTAGAACAGTTCAGACTTGAGAGATCTCTTATTGCTTGCTTGCAGAGCAGGTTTAGTATTCACTGAAATTTTAGCCAATTTCCATTGGCTTACACAAGCATCTTCCTTCAGTTGCTACTTGACAAGTCTTTTCTTTTTACTTTTTATGTTGGACCAGTGGTGCTGGATTTTTTTACAGACCTCTGAGAAAACACAAGTGTTGACGTACACTTCTGTACAGGCAATATTAGCTTAGAAAATGCACTAGTTTTTCTCAGTTAACTTTAGTGAGCGTCTCAGAAGCAACCCACAGAGTCTGCAGTTTGCAAACAGCTGCCCTGAGCTATTAAACACCATTGCTATAGTCTGTATAATAATTACTGCATTTTACCTCTGCAGCTGATACAGATGTAGTCATACATAGGCATTGTATAAGTTGATACATAGACGGAAAATACTGTTATTTAATTTTAATAATAATCCAGTGTAGAAGAGAGTTATATAAAGACAGAGCAGCAAATGCCTGAGAAAGCATTTGAGTAAGGTAGAGATCATTGACAGTGAGTAATGGTTTCATATAACACAAAATGTCAAAAGAATAATTTACAGATAATATTAGGAAGGGTAAATGAGGAGACAATGGTTCAAAGTGAAAATAAGCTCAGGGTTCAGTGATCCAAAAATTGTATTTGAAGGCTATATAATGTAAATACAAAGCTGGCAGGGCTACGTCCCTTTGAAATAGAAGGAAGTGTGCAGCCTAATTGTTAAATATGGCTCCATTTACTGAACAAAGAATGTTATCAGCAAGGCAAGAAGAAAGCTAAGAAGAAAGCACTAGTTTCTACTGTGGGTAGTTACCTCTCCACAAATGGGCAGAACAAAGAGTATGGATTTGTACAGTCCCATTTAAATTCATAGGGATTATCTTGTACAAGGGCCATATCGCTTTCCATATCTTTACATATAATGCAGAACATAATGGTTCGGTCGTTCCACCTACAGCGCCAACACATAAATTTCCCTTTGCTTATGAATGGAGGTGTCTTCTTAATTACATTCGTCTGTACATCTCTGGATTGTGTAACAGGTTTATTTTTGAGTCACTCATTTAACAGGTGCTAGAAAGCAACACAAAGACACTGTGAAATTGTTGATGAGATTTAGTACTAAAAGCATTCAGTTAGACGCAATCAAGGCATAACAGGCAGAGGGAGATAAATTTTGGATCAAAGGAATATTGCTGGAAAACAGAAGCACTTTTCTTTTTTTTCACTGGGATGTAGGACCAGATCACTGAGCTCAGTCACCTGCCAGTTCTGCCAAGTGTATTATATAATCTCATCCATAAATGGAATAACCTCTATTTTGAAAGTAATTAAAACTATGTTCCTCCTCTTTTCATACTGGACAGATGTTGCAGAACTTCATTAGTCTGATGGTTAGCACCTACCTTTTAGTTTCCAGCCTAAAGATATTCCTGATGAACATAGAAACATTTTTTTGATGCCACTATTATTCTGTAACCTTTCTCCTTCTCTGTTGTATTTTGAGAAATGACATTAACTCTGATTCGGTCTTTCATTTTTATGACTTTTGATTGGGATGTTTAGCCTCATTGTTACAGAATAGATGTTTTTCTTGGTCAACCTACTTACTTTTAACATGTTAGTGTTTGAGCCTGATTTCAACATTTGTGCACACAGCTATGCTTCTAATAAAAATAAACTTCAGGATAAGATTCATGTTAGACTTCATATAGTGTGAGTGCGTCATGCTAGTGAGAGATCAGCTCCAGATTTTCACCTGATTACAAGGTGAGATCAACATTAAACTTCATTTTTTTGGGACAGGCTGAGAGAGTAACCTTAATTTAAGTGGCCATACAGAGCACACCTGTTTGCCAAAACCTTACCATTTACTGTTCTTCCACGGTGCATGTACAATACAGTGTTAGGCCCCTCTTGCTCTGGTTTTCTTGATTGTGCAGCCATTAAACCAGCTAGTGCAGTTACTATCCCTTTAACACACTGCTTCTGTCCCAGTATACATACTATGTTTTATTAAATCCATAATTCATATTTCTTAGTTTCTTTTCTCGCATCAGGAGTTGTAAGCAAGAATAGTAATGATACACATCAGGAGCTATAAGCAAGGATGGTAATGATATAAGGACGCTGCAACAAACAAAATGTTGTGCAAGCGTAATGCTGCTCCCCATGAGCCTCCATATAATTCCCCTGGCTGTGTGATGAAGAATCGCAGACCAAAAATGCTTCCAGCTACACAAATGTTTGGGGGATTTGTATCTTTAGAATGAAAAGTTCTGTTTGTATGTTTTCATGTCCTCACTGGCCATTGTACATTGCACAAAGATACCAAGGAAGCTGTTAGGTAGGGAAAGATTTGTTGCAGCCTATTTTCTTCAGCTACAATTGTAGCAGATTATAAAGATAAAATGGGTTTAATTTTATGGAAATGGTGCAAAAAATGCTTGCATATTTAACCTCAAAATCTTTGTTGTAGAAGTGGATGATCACACATACTTATTTACTCTCTTTCTACTGCTGAAAAATCACTTCCATGAAAAGAGGGAGGAAACATGGAGATATGTGCACTACTATGTAGGTCAACTATTAATTGGTTTCAAAGGGCTTTATTCTTTAAAAGAAATCATCCTTTTATACTTACAGAAGACATTTGTTCCATTTGCAGTATAAATTGGGACACATGCAGTTTCCTTTGTTGTTCTCCAAACCATGATGAGTAAGCAAGCCCATTAACTCAACGAGCAATATAGTGAGGCCTTTTGCAAAATACTTCAGAAGAAAAGCAGAAAAATCTCCATAACCACAGGTGAGCAATAAAATAGCTGTAAGGCAAAAGTATTGTTTGCAGTATGCCCTTAATCAGTGGCTCTTCTTTTTACATCTCAGTGTGAAATCTCCATATCAGTGAAGTTAGTGTTGTAAAAAATAATCAGGGAAGCTTTATAAAACTTAAAGGCCACTACAAATTAGATTCTATCTATACCAAATATCCATTAGATGTTCACAAATGAACTGGTGTCATTTCAAAATACTTTGTTTTTCTGTCAAAATTCTGGCTTGAATGAAAAGCGCTTTGTATTACGAAAAAAGAACATGGTTTAGTAATACCTCCTTTTTACTTAAAACACACAAAGTTGCCTTAAGCAAGGTTGTTTTCTTTTCAGATAAATGTTCTGGAGTAATATAAGATGGCTAAGGGAATTAATAATTGCTTGTGGTAGAAGCTGTCTTCTGCGGATGGCTGGTTTGACTCCAGACTAGCCATGACTGGACGGTGTTATCCTCATTTCAAAATAAAGTACAGTCATAACTCAAAATGATGCTGCTTGCATCTCTGCTATTACACAGTAGTTGTATCATTATTGCAGCATGCTGTACTTCCCATGCCATTGTAAAAGAAATTTATTCCCTTAGACTGCTGTCCATCATAAGTTTCACAATTTGCTCCTTCAATTCTTATTGTATTTTCTTTTTCAGAGAGTATCAGAATTGTAAGAGGGACTAGATGATTCCAGGGATTGATTGTATCATAGCTTCCATAACCGTGTTCTTAAATGGGTCAAATTCGTGATGAATGGACAATAATCATTACTATCTGCTGACCTGATTGTCTGGTGGCTACCTGACTGCTGTCAATGCCTCTTAAGCGTGAAGAAAATGCATGGGGTGGCAGGAAGCTGCCTGACTGCCTGAGCCTTTCTAGCCATTAATTCATGGGACAGATCACAAATGACATGATTCCATTGCTCTGACCGCCACTGTCTTGTTCCACCAATGCCCAATATTGCCTGCCAGTTTCTCCAGGAGAAATCTGGAAATGGTGGAGAACTGACTTCCAAGGTAATAAATTAACATCCCTAGTCCTGTAACTGGAACAGAAAACCAGACAGGCTCAACTCAGGCTGATTGCTGCTACTCCAACACAACAGGAACCACGGTGAGAAAAATAAGAAAAGAAATCCCTACCCATGACTTCCATGGATCCTTTTCCTACCTTATAACTATTTGTTGGTTGACAATACTAATTTTGTCAAACAGTGCCAAATAGCCACTCCCGTACCTATGCCAAGGATAATATATTATTTTTTAATGTTTGATCAAAAAAGCCACTCTTTTTTCCCCCAAGAAACTCCATATACAGCTTCCACATTTTTTTTCAACGCTCTATAAATCACCAAACCAAGCATCTATTACAGTATTAAACCAACACGGCACTATAGTTGAGATTAAGAATATGGTTAGATTTATATTCTCTTCAAGTTGAAGAAATACTTGCTCACAGTTGTTACAAGCAGTCATATATGTAAAAGCCACTTGGTGCTGATAGTTATAAAGAAAAGATCAATACAGCAAGCAGAGCAGTCTCGGCCAGTGCAACATATCGGAGAGTAAAGTGTAATTTGGCCTTGCAGAACAACAAGAGAACTGACCCTCTTGGAAAAATACCTTCCAGAGAGGACTGGAAGGAAATTAAAATTCATATCCTCTTCTATGGGGAAAAGAGAGTGCTCTTTATATGCTGAATTCTATTATCAAGAAGTGTCCAAGTTATTGAAAATATCTGAAGTTTTGAAAACAGAAAGATCTGATAAAACATTTACAAAGTGAAAGTGGGGAAATAACTCAGACATTTGCTTGTTATGAACATTTCTGGTCCATTTCTTTCCCGAACTCCACTTAAACCAAGACAAGCAATCCTTAGAAGGCAGCTGAGCTAAACGCAGGTAGTGACCAAGCTGACCCAGAAACACATGAGCAAAGTCCCTCAGTTAGCATTCAAGTACTGTTTTGTTTCGATGTATGGATTGTAAATGTAATTTTGGGGAAAAAATAAATTCTTTAACACCACTGTGTTGCACACCATTAAACCACCAACCTAGTCAAAGGTACCTGTACGTATAAATGTATTATCATTTCCCATTATCACTCTGAATATTCTCTTTTATCTCTGTAACTTCCTTCTCTACCTCCCCTGCTATCTAGGATCAGATAACATATTTTTAAAGCAAATACTTTTTTTTCAGTACTAAGAATTTTTAGCAGAGTGATTTAAAACATTTTAGTTGCCTCATTTACCAGCACCACTCAAAAAACTTACCTTTATTTGCAAACATTACTGTGTGAAATATCACTACAGTGAAGTTAGCAAAATGACTCTGAACTGCAGGGTGGTGAAATTCCCACATCCTCTTCCTGATTTCGACGGAGCCAGGATTTCCTCCCGTTGTGTTTATTGTGGAGTGGAATGGAATTAGAACCTATAAGCAACTTGCCATTGTGTAGATGTTTCTGTAACAAAACCCCACAATGTCCTATTAAAGGTGAGGGTGAATAAGGGTTAAGAGAGGACTTGTAGTTTATTAATAAATATAAATGAATTAGACTTATTCTAGTGTAAGTGCACCTTTTCCCCCCTTGGTTTAATTTAAGCTGGTTGAAAAGTATTTATCTAATTACACAAATTGTGCTGGAACTATTCCATTTACACTTAACCTGGTGTGTCTCAGTGAAAGCTGGACTAAAAAACTTAAATGAGAAAGATATGGATATGAATTAGTGATTTGGACACAGCTCCCCGGAGAATGAATTCCATCCATTAATGACCAAGACACAGATATTTTTTCTTCAAGAAAAAGCAAATCAAGCTTTTCTCCAAATTTCTGTAATATGAAGAACAAACTCTAACTGTCATTACAATGCCATCCAATTTTAGGACCAAAAAGTGATTGGATGTCTGTCATTCATTTCAGTGGCCAATCTGGCCCAAACCACAACAGATGAGTATCATCCTTTTGTTAATTGTCATAATTTTAAGAATTGCCATCATTTAAGTAATTAAAAGAGAAAAAGAAAAAAAAAATGCAGGTAGTACAATTGTGCTAGCTAGTTTGCAGGATTCGCTGTCCTCTATTTCATTTGAAATTTCTGCAGGAAAGGCAGCGGCTGTTTCATACCACACATGTGCAATGCATGGGAAATCTGAACACGCGCAAGCTGGGCCACACAAAACTACTGTTAGGCAGCCAGCAAAAATAATAACCTTCTAAGAAATACTTTACCATGGCGTCTTAAAACATTTTTAGCAGTAATCTCTCTGTGGAGAAAGGCCTGACTTAACCACTAGTCTTCCCTATATTTTGTGCTAGGTACTAAAGCGCGGGAACTTGCTCTAAGCAGCACCCTAGTGCAAGCCTTTGTAATACTGAGCCTTTTATACCTGGAAGCCAGTACTGCTATAAATGACAAGTCACAGAAGCCCAAATGTCTCTTTCACGACGTGCATAGTGTGCATACGTAGCCCAGCGTGAGCCACCGTCCATCAGCCTTGTAGCTCCTAGACACACAAATCTGCAGTGTAGTTTCCAGAATATACCTGCAGGCAGTATGGAAATTGTATCGTGAGAATATCTAGGGAAGCATATGTAAAATAAAGAGTGATTGCTGTGTTAGAATGCCCTCAGGTTGGAATCCAGCACAAGAGCTTTATAGGTTTCAGAAGTAAAATACCTTAAATGGTGCTAAAAGATAAAAAACTAAATGTCAGTTTTGCATAGGAAACAGACAATGTTTATTAAACATCAGATTAATAAAATTTTAAATTAAGTGATAATCAAAGGCCTGTTATTGTTTTATGTCCCAAACAGGCTGGTTTTCTCAACGCAATTGGTCTGACTTATAAAGAAAGCAGAAAAAGCATTTAAATTGAATAAGTTTTTTATCAAAGAAAACACCTCTGAAGAGAAAAATTATTTGCTCCTTCTCACTTTTTCTTTTTTCAATGTGAATTTTGGTTAATATTTTACTTCAAAGTAAAGGTAATGCCAGAGGAGTAACAGTGATTGAGACCTAGGATGGGGCGTGAGGAGGGATTTCTTCTGCCCGTTACCTCCTTTGTACCTGTCTTTCTGTGCCTCTGTTCTTCACATTTTGGCTATGTGATCTGCTTGAATCTTAAGCTCTGGGGCCATGTTGGTTTTCCTACTATAGCTAGTATTTATCTAGCATAATGGGAATGTTTAAAGCCTTTTAGTGTTATTGCAACACTGATTATGAAGATATATTTCCATATCTGCATTCCGGTTGGTCTGAAATCATTTTTATTGCACTCCACACCAATGACTAACGGGACTTACCTTTCAGGACTTCAGCACATCTCTTACAGCACTGATAAATCCAAAAAGCTAATGCTGTTTAGGTACCCCAGGGACCTAGAACACCTCCAAAACACTACCAAATAAATACCCCTTTCAGCAACCAGGGTGTCAGAGAAGGACTGGAAAATTAGTCACTTGTGTGGCATTGCAGAGTAACTAATACTTTTTAAAACTAAGCTATAGGATAATAATAACTCGACACAATCTATTTATGCAAATCCTTTTCTCTTTTGTCCCAACCATATGAGTTTTAGCTCTATACATTACTTGTTAGACTCAGTTTGGAAGCTTGTAGACTTGGGGGAACTGTAGGTCACCAGCCAATGTCTACCTGTGGTATTTTCTGCTTCAGAAAGAAGAGCAATGTGGGACCGTCCTTTCCTCCTCAGTCTTTTATGAGGTAGATCATGAATTATTAGTACTTAAATTACCTTTACGCACAATCATTTAGCTTTACCAGAAGTACTTAAAGAATTCAGATATGGTGTGTGTTTTAAACATGGTGCTGAAATTAAGGTGAAACTCTTAGGTGCTTACCTCAGGGTCAGTTCCAGAGTCTCTTGCTTTGTAGTTTTCAATGATCTGCTTAATAAGCTTATGTTATGCAGTATAAACTTGTAACTGAATCTGATTTTTCATGTCCTAGAGGGAAAACTCCCAGAACATGATCAATCTATTCAGGGATTTAAAGTGTGATTTATATAATTTACGAGCTGTGTTTAATACAAACTATCATCGCACTTACCTTTTTTTAGAACATCTTGAAGGTTCAAAGAGTTGCACAAACACTGATAATTAACTCTGGGATTTTCAAAGAGGTCAAAGATTTTCAAAAGTGACGCACCCACCTACTGCTGAATTGGCTAGGTAACTCCTGAAGATTGCTTTGAAAAATCCTATCCTTGACTATTTCAAGCACAGCTCTGCTCCTGAGTACAAAATACTTCATTACTTGCCCTATCCGTTTTTCTCTGCAAGCTTTAGTATGAAAGATTCCATCTGATCAATGTCTTTATGTTATAAATAAGATTTTCAAAGGATGACTTGATCCCAATCTATAAGGAAAAGTGAGCACAAGTAATGCTTTGTTAACAGCCTTTTCATAACATCAGACACTACAGGGTCTGCTGGTGGAAAGTTGAAGTTTCAAGATGAAAATGAGAAGCGTTTTTCAACCATTACAATAATTTAATGTTGTTGGCTAGAGATTCTCCATGATCAGCAATACTCAATATATTCATCCACAAGTTAGGCTACATTTCAAACAGATTCTTAAAACTGCACGCACCTGTGTTATAAGCAGAGTTGACGATCACATCAGCCCTTTTTAATTTTATGACTTTTGAATTTGTTTGTCTATATTGAGCACTTTCCCTCAAGCTGTTTACAATTTTATGCATCCATATTTTTAATTTTGTCCTTTTTTTTTTTTTCCTCTGGCAAGTATACAGTCAACAACATATTTGAAAAAGTTTTAGGTGATATATTGTATTTCTGTAACTGATTCTGAGTTTAAACCCAGAGAAAACAAACGAATCATAATAGTGTTCCCAAAATGAGAACTTCTATTTTAGGAACATTTGATTTATTATCTGAAGCAGGTGTTTAAAAACAGAACACGGGTCCTCCGCACAGGGTTGCATTTCCCTCTCATTTCTCAGTTCTTTTTTGATAGTCTGATGGAGACTTTCCAGGTCAAAATATCCAGCACAATAGTAAAGGTACTGGGTATCACTCGTATACACAATACAACTGCACCAGGGCATGACCATCCCAGGCACTATCTTCTGATAGTAGGAAAAGATAGAGACCGTCTCCTGCAGAAACCTTTCAAGAATACCTATTCCATTCCTTGAACCAGGCCAATACCAGCTCTTCTGTGTTCGCTCCCTTTCTGCCTTCATTTTCTTGCTTAGCTGGTGCAACATTTTCCCACGCAAACTCTTCCCTGGACAATTATGTTTCAGTAACCCATGTAATGAATACATTTAGAAATATTTGGAGAGAAAAAAAAAGAGGGGAAAAAAAAATAAATTTTCAGTGCCATTTGTGGAAAAATGGGAATTTGTTGGGGAAGAAAAACTAAAAAACATGGTGTCAGAAATACAGTGTTCCATTTTTGTCTTTTGCCTGTCGTAAGAAACCATGGGGTTGTTGTAGGTACTGTCCTGGTTTGAGGTGAAACAGAACCAATTTTCTGTTTTGCCATTTTACTTTTTAGCTGGGCCTCTTCTAACTGACTAAACTCTGAAATTAATAGCATATTGTTCAGAAACTGTTCACTCCTGATTATACCTGGAAAGGTATGCACAGAGGCTCCTGCTTATACTTATTGCTATAACAACCGAGGTCAGATAACTTCGCTATTTGCCCCGTTAGGGGGTCGGAAGCGGAGAAGCGTAGAGGGGTCCCACCTGCAGGGAGGAGCGGATGGGACAGGTGACACAAAACTGACCAACAGAGTATTCCATCCCATATGCATCACGCTCAGTATAAAAGCTGAGGGATCAAAGGGTCAGCTCTCTTTCTTCAGTGGCTAATGTCCGAGGAGGACCCTGTCTGTTCGTCTGCCTTTGATCCCAATACGAGCATTCCTGACTCCAGATCCAGAATTCAGCTCCTGTCCATTGCTGACTCTAGTCTGGGACTTTCCCTGTGTCTGCTGGTGATGCGATCGTCATCCTGGGAGCTGGATACAGTTTTGTATATATTGTATACTTTTTTTTTATTTTATTATTCTTTCTTATTTCCTTATTTATTATTATTTTCATTAAAGTAGTTTAGTTTTTTTCTAAACTTGTAAATATCCTTATCTCTTCCTCTCCTGTCTTTGGAGAGAGGGAAGGGAGGGCCATCTGTCGTTCTCATTGGCCAATCCAGCCAAAACCACGACACGTACTCAATGGTTTTAACTTGCCTCTAATTGGAAAATGTAGCTGATAATCTTGAGAAATGCAAAGTGATATTTCAAAAGAAAGAACCCTAAGCAAAAAGGATGACTACAAGAGTGTTCTGTAAGTCTAAAGACAGGGTAACTTTTATGGGGGAAGTTTCTATGTCCCATATACTACTACAGGTTACACCCATGACTGATCATATGATAGTGAGCCATGGTAATGAAAACTTCTATGCAGACAGTAGTCAGAAACATTGTCCTGCACTTAATGGTCTTCACAGGAACAATATGGGACTTTTTATCATTCCTTAAAGATTTTCTGTTTCTGCGTCACAGCACTGGTCCTTCCAGAGACAGGGAAAATAACATAAAATATCCAAGTGCCATTGGAGGTTTTTCATACCATATGACTGAATATAAACTTAAACCTAGTTTTTTCTGTATGTACACTGACCGCCCTACTCACATGATGGGCCAGCCCACACACAGCATCTAACGGGGTTCTTACATTGCAGCTCCGGTCACCTGGGGAGAAATAAGCAACCCTGTGAATGTTGTTCTGTTTTACAACAGTATGTTGTAGGAGAGAGGAGGGTTTTTCAGAAGTTCCTAAAGTTTTCTCCAACTTCAGGTGAGTTAATCCAAAGGCGTACTCCTACAGGTGTCCTACCCTTCATTTTTGCCTTTTTCACCCTTTCTGGCCCAGAGGTCTAAAATTACTTAATTGTTTTGTTTCTATCCTCTGTCCAGACTTCCAAGACTCATTCACCTGTGACTGAAGGGGGCAGCAATTCCTGTGGACTACATGGTCATTACTCAGCTTCTGAACCACTTGTTTCCCAGCCTGCTTGCTCACATCTCTACGTTCAGTGTCCATGGCTAGGACCACTGCATCATTGCTTTCTGCACAACAGAAAATATCACCCACTTTACCTTCCTTGCTCCTCTGTCTTCTGGTTAAACAGCAGAAAAGACCTTGTGACTAATGCGATGATCAATTATCAGCAACTTTCCCTTGCTGACGGTTTCAAACCTGGAACCTTCAGGTTTTGATATACCGCATCCAGCTTAATTTGTGGTTATCGTGTATAATAACTAATTAAATAAAAAAACACAACAATAACAGAGTACCATCATAACGTAGTAATAGCGACCCGCTATGCTTAAATTTTCAGCCCTGATTTTCCCTGAAAGATTCTGGATCTCATAACCCATACACAATCGTATATTAAATTGTCTTGATAGGCCTCACAACAGAAATTACTTGAAATATTGTAGGTCCAACTCTGCTCTCACAGAACATCTAAGTTCTAAAGTCAGAAATTGGTTCAAACTGAATATGTGACTTTTGCTGCAAAATAATAAACCCTCCTTATATTACTGACCTATTATACACACATTGTACAATCTGAAAAAGCAATATTTGCCAAAGAGAAACATAAATAAGTTCTTATTTTGGCAGTTTTATTCCAAATTATGTTGCAAGATAGCAGACGAGCAATTTTATTCATTGACAAATGGGTTTGATCGGGCTAGTGCAATGGTTCATTAACCTCATGATAAGTTTGGGCTATCTCAGAAGTGTTCTTGCTGTGAATTTAGATATGATGATGGCTCACACATCAAGGAAACAAATTGCCTCATCTTTAAAGGAAAAAACAGGGGGTTTAAAGGAGTTAATTGATGTCTTTAAAATCCTATAACTAATAAAGCATTTTTTTCTTCTATATATTGCGTTCTAATTCTTATGAGATGCATTAGACAGACGGAATGCCAAAAGCACAGATTACTTTAATTCTGTTGTTACCAATTAGAGGGAGTCAAAGAACTCTGATTACAATTATCAGATTTTAATGAGCAATTGTCTGTCAAGATTTTTCACAACTCTAAGGGTGAATGCACGATTTGTATGCAGTGTACAGGTACCCTTGTATAGTGAGTTTTTCTTTAGATAATCAGTACCTGATTTTTAACTATTAGTTTTCACTGGGCATTTTGAATAATTATTTTCTGATCTCTTGGAAGAGCTACTACTTCTCTTGTTTAATCTAATAAAATATGGACTAACAAAAGATTAAAATCACAATAAGTCAGGAAAAGGAAAAATTAAATTTTCAAATCTGCTGATATAAGCTGGCATTGATTCAATCTGCTAAATGAAATTGGGCTGATCTACACTAGACAAAGATTCCCATGTCTACCTGATACTTTTCTTCAGTCTGCCTTATCTTTAAATGTAACTTAGTAGAGATGCTGGGTTTAAAACCTTAAAGTTCATGTTACAGTAGAGGTCTTAGCTATAATACTTATTTTTATTTACAGTAAAAAATACAGTGGAAATGAAGAAATGCTAGCTTTAAAGTTTCTAGATTAACCTACAAATAAATGTCCACTTCAACCTCCACACGATTCAAGATGAATCTCTTCCATAATGGTGACCTTGTGTTACCTACTTCGTCAGATACTGGTTTTTGAAAGTAGCTCTCCTTGAAACACTCCAAATGATGGATGTTAATCAAGAAACTAATTGTGGTTGTGTACTGAACAGGCTGTAGTTTGAGACCCGTGCTTTACTTGATGAAGAAGTTGCAAGATATACAGTGAATGAGATTTGAAGCCCTTTGTGACAGTGAAAGTCACATATAAAGAAAGATGAGTACAGAAGGGATGGTATTTTCACTGCTTATTCTGAATAATTGATGTAAATACCCTGAATCTCCGTTTGGTAACATCCTACTTCTGTCTGGTTTCTGTATAAGAAATTTGGGCTTCTAGGATTGCCAAGTAAATTAGGGAGTTAATCGCTGTTCAGCATGAGTGCTCTAAATCTTTCTCTCAAGCACACAATTCACTTAGACTCTTAAGAAAAGGAGACACTTGCTCAGTATGTGTGTGAATTTCTGCATTTTTCTATCTGTCTCCCTCTCCTCCACCCCACCCCATTTGCTGTTTAACTGTCTGGCCCATTGCAACCAAATTTTACAGACGGGATAGAGGTCTCAAGGTTATGAAGGTCTGACATATCTTATGAAAATCAGAGACTGAGGAAAGAGCACCTACTAATGAGGGGAAGACAACAATATGAATTCTCATTGAACACTAGAGAATGTATGTAGGAAGGTAAAAAGAAAGATTATGAAAGCCCCAACCAGAGAACCGCTTTTAAACAAAGTTTATGAGATAGTAGAATATCCATCTGTGAGCCGTATTTGTAACACAGGTTTCAAAAACTTAGCCACACACTTCGTGTGTTCTGTTGGTTTGGGGTTTTTTTTCCCTAATATTGAAGCATGATTTTTTTTTTACAAAATTGAAACATTACAATTCAGTCTATTAAGATCTCATAAAATGCTTTATATTTTGCTTGTATTGTATAGAATAAGGATTGGTAAAAAAAGCAACTAGTTCTCCTTTTTTTCTTCCTTTGAAAGCAACTCTTCATTGTCTTTATAGACAACATTTTATTAAGTACTGATATTTATGGTTTAATATTTAACAAGGCTGAAAGGCTCACCTGTTTTCTACCAATAACCACTATTTTATTCCCGATCTAATGTATTCTTTAGAAATGTATGATGGCTCACTCCTGCCACCTTCCTTGGTAATAAACTAGATAAAGCTTCACATGAATCCTGCTTTTATGGCCTATTCTTGTCTTCTGTTTCTAAGTGATATAGTGCAGAATGAGGGTCTTATTCTCTCACTGTCATTTTTACTGAGGAGGGTGCTATGCCATTAAATACCTCCATTAAAATAGATATGGCTACTTCAGAAATAAGGCACTACTTGATTTGAGGTAATGGAAACACTGGTTCCAAAATGTCACCTTGCTACGAGGGCTGAAGTTGAAAACAAAGGAGCTATAGATAATAAACAGGCACAAATGTCAAATTCTGTCACCACTGAGTTAAAAATCTACCAGAACACAGCAGGAAACTTCATCACAAATGTTACCGGTGGTGATAGGCCTTGAAAGAGTGGTTCTGAAGTGTCCTTAGACATGGCATCTTCCTTTTCGTTCCGCTTTCTGTTTGCTTTCCAACAATATGTCTGGTTTAGATAGTTCGTAACCCAAGCATGCTTGTGCACAGCAGATTCACCATTCCCTAGCGAATATGTTTAGGCTGTGCTTAAATTTTTACTTGCGAGATTGCAATGGCAAGTTGAAGATAACCCAGTCTGCTCAAAGAACAGTTTCAGCCCATCTGTAATAGAATGCATATACATATACATAAGCCTAACTGAGTTTTGTAGTAATAATGTGCAAAAGTGCATTTTATTGTGGCTTTGTCAATCCATTGCAAATAAACACCTGTTTTTTGTTCTCAGTTGTATACTAGCACTGAGAGACAGCAATTTGCTTTTACAGCTGTATATGGGTTCCTTAGGCCATGAGTGTGAATACACAGGATTTGCACTCGACACATTTCAGCATGTCATTGGTGGGGTCTTGGTCCTACTATTCTTGATTAACAGAGCTAACGTTAAACGAAAAAACAATTTGCTGCTATCATTGGCCGGCAGTTAGTGTCAGTCCTCAGAAAGACAGAGGAAACAGCATCTTTGAATAGTAGTAATTTCTGGTCGATGACACCTTTAGAGTGTCACAGTTAATACAGTTCTTTATGTTTGGGTTCATATCTATAGACACGTGTTATTTCTGTGTCACCTATTATGATGGGATTCATCTGCCCTATTTTAGATGTGCAAGAATGATGTGACTGTCCCAACTACTTTCGACATCTACTTTAGGATTAGATGAACTGTTCCACGAAGGTGCCTACCTTTTCCAGTAGCTATATGAGACCTAAAATGTGTGCCTTCAGTTTAAAGGGATAAAATCAGGTAATGAGTCCTGCTTTCCCTGTAGTTACTTATCTGTGCATTAGCACATGTGAATGCGTGAACAAATATCTATTTTGCATAGCTTTATGACTTTTCAAATTTTGGAACTTGAAAAGGTAATAAAAAAATGAAAGAACATAATTTTCTTGTTCATTCCTGCACGAAGTACTGACGTGTTAATGCAGGATTTTCAAAAATATTTAAATTTTTAAATTTAAAAGCGAAATGCTTACACTGATTCTCTAAGGTGTGAAAATTCCATTTCTAAATTTCCAAAATCTTGCTGAATTTTATAATAGAAGAAAAATACTGTGTTTTCTTATCAGCAGGTAATGTTAATACCATGCCCCCTCTGACTGATGGACTGCGCATATTCAAATGCTCTAAACTCTGACAGTGCAGTATCATGACAGCATAGGATTCCTTGAGAGCTATGTATCAGATTAATTCAGAACGTGCTTCTGCTTTTATTACTATTATTATTTTGGAAGCTAACAAAGCTGCATATCCAGCTTAGGTCCCAAATACCTCAGTTAGTTGTACAGATCCCACAACCTGGGAAAGTTTATCAAGATGCCATTCTGAAAGAGGGTAATCTTGTATTATCCCTACTTCCCGGACATAAAAGTGAAGCTCTGAGGGCTTATTCCAGACAGCTGCCTTATCAAAACTGCCTGACTTCATAGTTCCTGAAGAGAGAAAAGGTCCTCTAGATCATGCTGCAGTAGCTTTCCTTCCCTAGGCAAATGTAAACATTATGAATATCCCCCTTGAGAGAACGTTGCCCTGTTTCTCAAACAATTTAGTTACCTGAATGTCACTAATCCAGGGTGCACATAAGGCACTTTGATGAACTGGTCCTAAACATTTAGTTTGTGATCATTCCAACAACCTGCGCTTAAAAACGTATTTTCATATTAGTGTCGCTGGCCATATAGTTGGCTATATTTTTATTCAAGCTGAGAATTAGAACTATTATTTTCCTCCCGTTGGTTAAAAGCGTTCTATTCTGGGTTTTTTTTGTCATATTAATGGAACAGATTTTTAGGAACGAAAGGTCAGCTGTTTGAATTTTCACTCAACTGGATTTGTCATTCTTTAAATCTGTCAAAAGTCAGTGTTCTAATTTACTTTGAAGAAATATTATGTCTAATTATAAAAGTCCAAGGTAATAATCTTTAAAAAAAAAAAATATATCTTCCATGTTCTGAAGAAGCAGTTCAAACTTTCTGATTAGTTCTTTGTTTTTTACAAACAGTTGGTTTGATTAATATAATGAGGAAATATTCATGAATGGGGTTATGTTCAATGGCAACCTGCAAAGATTCATGCTAGACTCTATATAATTTTTTTGCTGACACAAAGATGACTGAGTTAGTAAATGAAGAGAAGCCAAATTATGGCTGAAAAAATATCTGTTGATGTAGTTAAACAGTTGCAACAGAACAGGACATCTTTTAATAAAACCAAAAGAAAAAAAGCTGGCATGTGAAATAGGAATGATGGTCAGACCTAAAGAAGTGGGTCTGCGAATGACACAGGGAAATGCTGGCAGGAGGGATTTGTTCACTTCAGTACTGGCAGCTCAGCTTTGATTATGGAAATAGTAACTTTTCACTGACCATAATAATCACAGGCAACCTGCACTGGTGCCTGCCTGCTCCTGCCTGTGTAGGCAACCCTGACCTTCTGGTACCTACCTGCAGTCTCCTACTTGTGCTAAAGGAGTCACAGAATCACAGAATCAGAGAATGGCCAGGGTTGGAGGGAATCTTTGGAGATCATTTAGTCCAACCCCGCTTCCAAAGCAGGGTCACCTGGAGCAGGCTGTACAGGAAAGCATCCAGGTGGGTTTTGAGTGTCTCCAGAGAAGGAGACTCCACACGCTCTCTGGGCAGCCTGCGCCAGTGCTCTGACACCCTCAAAGTAAAGAAGTTTTTCCTCGTGTTGAGATAGAATTTCCTGTGTTCCGGTTTCTGCCCGTTGCCCCTTGCCCTGTTGCTGGGCACCACTGAAAAGAGTCTGGCCCCATCCTCTTGAATAATGAGTCAAACATCTCCTTTCAGAGGCACAGAATGGGCAAAAACCCCAGTCGCCCACTCCAGTAATACACTCCTGAGGGGATGAGAGCAAAAGCAGACACGCAAAATTAATAAGGTCTTTAGACTTTGGGCCCTTCTTTATCTGTAAGAGGCACCTAAGGAAGATAACTTTCTTTCTATTCTTCTTTGATAAGTGTATTAATAACCTCAGATTACCCAAACTGAGGTGAATGTCATGCAACCAAGAGGTAGACATTTCACACGGTTTAGAGTCAGACATATGTATGCCTCCACATACACCTCCGACAGATTATAGCTTAAGCCTTTCGAGCAAGCTTACTTTGCTAATATTTAAGACAGGTACAGTGATAAATAGCTTCATGAATACAGAGAAATCTGTGGAAGCTATGAAGCTGCTGTCGGTAGAGATAGATTGAGTAATAACTGTTCTGGGAAACGCGAAAAGGAAAGTGAATGGTGATTTATTAACTCAAATGAACATATACTGTTTAACAAGTATAGCAAATGGAAGTGAATAATACATGAAAACTGCTAGGCCTTAAATTTAGTGCATAGAAAACTGCAGATTAAATCCATAGTACTGGAATAGTAAGTGAAGAAGCTGAAGAGTGACAGGTTATAATGGGTGGTGAGGATAGAAATGAACCTGATTACGAATGTCTCGATGTCACAGAGCCTTAGGCACAAGGAAAACTAGATTGACACTTGAAAACTGGGTAAAACTTTTCCATGTAGCTAAGGGGCCTGTTATGTGTTACACTCATAGCATGTGGTGCTTAACTTATGGCTTTGTTCCACACTGGAAATGAGTCATAAGTGCTGCTTCAAGCTGTTTTGATTCTGATGACAACTCCAAAAATATAAAGCAACCAGGAGCTCCCCACAGCAAGCTGTTTACTGTCCAAATAACATGTCGACCTATCTAACCTCCAGGTTTTCTGGCCTGACAGGCTTTTGTGGATTTGCTCAGGCCCTAACACCAAAATCTCACTTTTGAGGCTAACTTCAAAAATCTCAGCATTTCCAGAACTCAAGCTGTGCAGTGGGCACTGAGAAGAGCAAAATAAAGGAGCGGTGATCTATGAAACTCTCTGGAAGACTCTGTGCTCTTGAGATCCAACATCACTGATGAGTTTAATTTACACTTTTTTTTTGCCTCTACTGTATCCGCCCGCCCGAACCCTTTCACAAACAAGAAAAGGAGTAGCCTGGGTGGAAATGTTTGACTCTTCAAGTCTCAGAGAAACGTGTGTATCACACTGAGAATCCCTGCAGGGTTTCCTCTTCTGTTCAAGTCTGGATAACCCATTGAATATGGCTTTAATCAGTCATTAAACACAATTCATTCACAGATCCATTGTGTCTGAAGTGAGCAGAGACTACTGGATCATTTGGTCTAACATCTTTATACTGTATGTCATTAAACTTCAGCAGTTTACTTCTGTACTGAGCGTAGTAAGTTGCATTTGTTTAAATTGTGCCATCTGAAAAGGTAGTTGAAATATCTAAATGCAGAGGTACTACGGCGTAGTAATGCATTCTGCTGGTTAATTTTTGGCACTGTGTTCTGGATTTCCTGTGCTAATATTACCCAGCATTTTCTCTACTAATCATATTGAAATGCTGTCATCAAATCACCTTGCCATTCCTCTAGTGCATGAGATTAAAAAAAAGGTCTCCTTCTCCAGCATCTTAAGTAGCTTAGTTTTTCAGTGCCAGCATGCAGAACACAGGACAGTATTCCCAAACGTGATGATGATTCCCCATTGATCTATTAGGTCCCACACTTTATCTGTTGCTATGTATATTATTTATAACTTCATATGTATTGTCACCAAGGCACGAATTCACAACATATTGTCCAAGATTTCTTCATAGATCCATCCTGATTGGAATTAACCGTAATTCTATCAATTCTAGCTATTGTTATACTTTCTGTTATTTTGTTTGGGATTGATAGATCAGTTGGTTAAGCAACTATCATTTTTCAAATCATGTGGAATTTTTATAGCATTCTAATAGTTATTTATAATTTATACTAGTGGGTCAGAGATCACATCAGAAAAAACTTGGGTATGAGCTTGGGTATTTTAAAATATTTACCTTTAATGGATGTTGTTTGATGTCTCCTTGGTCATTAACAGACTGAGAAGTACTCATAAAGGAAAATGGATATAGGTAAATAGTGCTACTGATTTCTCTACAGTTTTATTAACAACTTTTCCATGTCCATCTAATAATTGGCCCAAATCAGTTCTGTTTTTTACTTTTTTACTCATACATTTAAAAAAAACCCAAAACAACAAAAAACCTAAAAAACCCTCTCCGGTTTGGTAAGTGCATTTTTTACTTCTTGCAGAAAAAAAAAATAATTTTGTGATATTTACCCTGCTCAAAATTTTAAATTGACAAATTGAGACATTTTTTTATTTAAATCATAGAATCATAGAACCATAGGGTTGGAAGGGATCTCTGGAGATCATCTAGTCCAACCCCCTGCCAGAGCAGGGTCATCCAGAGCAGGCTGCACAGGAACGCGTCCAGGCGGGGTTTGAATGTCTCCAGAGACGGAGACTCCACCACCTCTCTGGGCAGCCTGTGCCAGGGCTCTGCCACCCTCAAAGCAAAGAAGTTCCTCCTCATGTTGAGATGGAACTTCCTATGCTCAAGTTTGTGCCCATCACCTCTTGTCCTGTCTCTGGGCACCACTGAAAAGAGCCTGGCCCCATCCTCCTGACACCCACCCTTTAAGTATTTATAAGTGTTGATAAGGTCCCCCCTCAGCCGTCTTTTTTACAGACTGAAGAGACCCAAATCCCTCAGCCTTTCTTCATAAGAGAGGTGTTCCAGTCTCCTCATCATCTTGGTAGCCCTTCGCTGTACCCTCTCCAGCAGTTCCCTGTCCTTCTTGAACCGGGGAGCCCAGAACTGGACACAGTACTCCAGGTGCGGCCTCACCAAGGCAGAGTAGAGGGGGAGGATGACCTCCCTCGACCTGCTGGCCACACTCTTCTTGATGCACCACAGGACGCCATCGGCCTTCTTGGCCACAAGGGCACATTGCTGGCTCATGGTCATCCTGTTGTCCACCAGGACTCCCAGGTCTCTTTCAGCTGAGCTGCTCTCCAGCAGGTCAGCCCCCAACCTGTACTGCTGCATGGGGTTATTCCTGCCCAGGTGCAGCACCCTACACTTGTCCTTGTTGAATTTCATAAGGTTCCTCCCTGCCCAAATATCCAACCTGTCCAGGTCTCTCTGTATGGCGGCACAGCCTTCCGCTGTGTCAGCCCCCCCCCCAGCTTTGTGTCATTGGCAAACTTTCTGGGGGTGTACTTTATTCCCTCATCCAGGTCATTGATGAATATATTGAAGAGGACTGGAATGTGCTATGTATGCCATGAGTTATTTACAATGGGATTAATCTGACCTAATCTGGTTTGGGTTGGAAGGGACCTTATAGACCATCTAGTTCCACCCCCCTGCCATGGGCAGGGACACTTCCCACTAGACCAGGTTGCTCAAAACCCCATCCAGCCTGGCCTTGAACCCCTCCAGGGATGGGGCAGCCACAGCTTCCCTGGGCAACCTGTTCTAGTGCATCACTAAAGGTAGTCATTCAAATCCTCCGTATTAGTTAATGGAGAGTAATGGACAACTCTGTTGGATGTAATGAATTAGAGCTATGGGAAGAGCTTTATGTTTCTTACACAGTTGTTCACCAAACATAACCTGGAATTTTCAGGTTTGGACTCAAAAAACATAGAATCTTCCCAAATCTTTTTCTAAACTCAAGCTCTATTGTGATTTATATGTGCATATAAATGTATTTGCCCCCCAGCACTTTACAGACCGTTAAAACATGATCCTGAAAGTTTCACTGAGGACTGGTTTTCCTCAGTGGACCTCAGAGTCTGAAAATGGGAGCACACAAGACTTCTGCAGATTTGAAGTTTTCACCAGAAAAGACTGTTTTCCAGCTTTTCTGATGGCAAGAAAAGCATTGAAATCATAAATTGCTTGTAAGCAGATCCTAAGACTTCTGTGGTCTGAGAAAAAAAAAAAATTAGCATATGCTAGAGCCACAGAGGAAGCTTCGATCTTTTTATCTAAATTTAAACAAGTTCAAAAAAGGCTTCAGAAGAAGGCGCTCTGGACTTCTGTTTACTTCAGCCAAATGACCCCTCTGGCCACTTCAGGATATTCTCCTTCCTTAGCCTTCCTTTTCTCATTTCTCTCTTTTTTTCAATAGAAAAACATTAAAAAAGTCCTTTACAAATCTCTGTCTACACAGGCACTGGACTGGATGAATGGTCTCTAATCCTATAATTTTGTGCACGCAGAGTGCCTCATGCAGTGGAGCTTTTACTGCTTTGTAAGTGGTTCCATTTTAACTCTCTTACTCCTCCAGTTTAAGGTTACACTGTACTTGAAAACACCATCTTAATTATACTTCAATAGCAACTTCATAGTTTTTTGTTCCTCTTTCAAGTGTTTGAAACGAGTGCGTAACTACTCCCCAAGGTTATCTCTATTAGCCTAGTACAGAACTGCTCATCTTCATTTCAGGTGTAGAATTTTGAAGGAGACGGCAGCTTTCAGCAACCATTAGTCACGCTGAATCCATCGAGTGCAAGGACTTATGCGAGAGTTAAGTGGTGCCAGAGGACTTGGGCCAGGTCACCGCTTCCAAATGAGTTGTTCTCACATGGCTAATCCCATTGACTACCAAACGGAAAGACGCCCAATTTGAGGAGTGCCAAGTGAAATCTTGACAGGTGACAGAGCTCTCTGAGATACTGGTTAGCATCAAATGTACATTTTCATGCGGTCTTTCTCCCTGTGAAAGACTGCCCCACTTCCCACAATTTGAGGATGATTATTTCAAGTGGGTTAGACTGTACTGGCTCATACTGCTTCTACACGCTGTCATGGGACAGGAGAGAAGCAAAGTTCAACACCCAAGGTCAAGATGCCAAACTTGAAATATAAAACAGCAGAACTTTCATAAGGGAAAGAATGTGTTTTACTGTCCAATTAACAGTTTAGGAGTAAGTGCAATTACATACTTACCACATTGTTCTTGAGAGATGAAGACAGTGGCTGCTGCTGCTTTTAAACATGGCCAAACCTTGTAATCCATAATCAAATGTTCCCTTCAAGTGATTTTGAGCTCCTGAAACTTATTCTATTATGTCTACACTAAGTTCATGGCCCCTGAAAGAAAGTACCCTCCTCACCTAGCTCAGATTCCTCACTGGGGGTCACCTTTATCGTTATATTTATCATTAAATATGTTTGCATTTTTCCACTCTAGCACTCCAAGGCCCAAAAAGAGGTCATTGTACTTGACTTCCTGTGAGCCCAGAAGAGCTTGTGATCTAAATAGGCAAATTATATATCCATTTCAAGTGACTATCTTGACCTTTCTCAGATTGCCAACTTCCCAGACACCTTGGTGGCAACGACTCTCCTGCTGGGCTAATTACCTCTAATTGGGCTGTTCTTGTTACCTTAACAAGCTTGGGTTTTGCCATAAAATGGCCTGATATGGCCATGAGTGAAGTAAAAAATCTCGTTCCCAGACTGCTGTCACTTCCTTGCTAGGACAACTGCTCTGTAAGTAACTTTGGTAGCAGTACTGGAAGGGCAGGTTGATCAGCACAGTTTGGATACCTTAAAAGAAACCTAAATCAATTTAATAGCAAGAGGAATAGATTGGACCTTCAAATGTCAATAGAGTTTTCCAAGTATGCCGTAGAGTTTACAAAACAAATCTTCCCTGTTTTAGCTGTAAGAAACGTGAAGAGCTTTTTTACAGAGAACAGAATTTCCCATGTTTTGCTCTTCCACAATGAGTAAAAAAAGAATTAGAAACATTTCATCCAGGCTATGACAGGACCAACTCTATTCAACATATGTGTTCTGGGTAAGATTGCAAAAGGCAGTGGAGGTGGTTGGTCACCTGTGTTATTTAAGGCATTCAGATTATTCAAGATAATAAGAAATTATAGAATAACTAGGGGTTAATGAAGAATGAAAATTAAATTTGGTGTTGATAAAAGCAGAGAAATGCACTAGAGAGAAAACAGTCTTAACTTTATATATACAATGAACAACCGACTTGCACTGTCAGAAATTAGATGCTGAGCTTATTATCAAAACTTAGCTGAAAATATCTGATCAGTGTTCAGGAGTGGCTGGAAAACAAAGTGAATTTTGGCAATTATTAGGAAAAGCATAGAAGGCAATGAAGAAAATTTTGTTATTCTTTATTAAACTGTCATGTCTGTACCTTGAATAGTACAATTCGGTCTCTCCTTTTCAGATAAGATATACTACAAGTAAAATGGGCGCAGAGAAAATGGATAAAGGGTGATCAAAGGCGTGGTATGGTTTCTGTGCGACGAACAGCTAAACAAACTAGGATCCTTCCATGTGGAAAAAAGATGACTGGATGCAGTATGGTAGAAATCTACATAACCTTGAGTGCCATGGCGTTGACTGTTAGCTGTAAAAGTTAGCTGTCTCCTCCAGCGCAAGAACTAGAAGACGCGCCGTGACGCTATGAAGTAGCGATACAAAACCGAACCAGACCCCTCTTTATACAGAGTGAGTAAAGTTTTTGAGCACACATTTGTGAACTACGTGTTCTGAATGCTGCAGATGTTAAGAGAGTATGCACAGATTCAAATAATAACCTCAAAAATACATAGAAATAAAATCCGGTAAAGTCTGTTAACTACAAAAAACACCCTCTTTTACCCAGAAGTCCCTGAGCTGCAGTTTCCATGGATGTATCACTGCATCTTGACTTGTGCTTCTATTCTTCCCTAAACATTTGCTGTGGGATGTTGTCAGAAACAGGATTCACAGGGTTATATGGTTCTTCTGCCTCTCTTGCAGATGTTCCTATGTTCTCACCCTCATGTTTTAGTCCTGACTAAAATAATTGTTCCACCAGCATAGTCAGATTTTGAAAGTGCTGCTCCCGTGAGGGGAAAAAAAAAAAAAAAAGAGAATGCCTGGATCTGTCTGTCCATCTCCTTCTATGCTATATATCATCTCTGTCACAAGGCTCATATCCTTCAGGAGATGGGTGATTATTTGTGCTTGGTTGTGTGTTAAATTGGATGATTCCAATGCCAGCTATCTCTCCCTCCTGATCGCTAGACAGAAATAGCTATGCCCTCTGTTTCAGTCTACCTAAGGAGTAAACACACATCCATCCTGGATTTTTGCTGGGAATGTTTGCACCCCTGGTATTAGCCTGTCCAGAACAGGTTTGTAGATGACTTTTTGAATCCATTTCCAGTTTACACCCAGCAAGAAAGTTTATGGGCTGGGTATATAACCAAAATTAGAGAACTATCCAGGACATTAAACTGTGGCTGTCCTAATGAGACCTGCTGTATTGCTGCCAGTTCTGCTGATTGCCTTCACTGTTTCCAGCAGAAGAGCTGTGAGCGAGCTCAGCCGTTCTGATGTCTGACACGCCAGCATTTGACCCGAGACCTCCTGAGCTAAAGTCTGAGTAACTCTATCTTACACTAACGAATCACACTCGCTACAGATAAGCATAGAGGAAACCTCAAGCACTCCCGTCCCAAAGAGGTCACATGAGGATCTCATCTGTCTGACACCTCTGCTAAAAAAGATGCCAACCTACCTGCCAAAAGAAAGAGAATATTAAAACCCGCTTTCTCAACTTCTGTCTCCAAGCGGCATAAGTGCAACCCAGGTGTGATCTCTCTTGTACAATCTCAATAAGTCTTAATTTATTTAAATGAGTATACTTAAAGAAACTAATGTGACACAGCACAAGTGAAGTAGCCCACTGATTTTAAAAGGCTGAATAATACTTGTGTACTGCTTTACTTGGGAAGCATCAGAGGGCTTTGGTGAGGTGAGCTGCAGTCCCTGGGAATGAACACCCATGGACACATTTCCAGCATTTTACAGTGTTGAGCAATCCCAAAAGTCCCACAGAAAAAAAATCATTTTTCCTCAGTACTGACAAAGAACCTTAGAATTTTATGAAAATGCAAATTCTTATATTGAACTACTCTTCCAATGAAATTCTTCAACTACTGCAATCAGCAGCAAAATTTCTTTTTCTCTTTTTTCTTCCTCTTGCTTGGCCAAAAGCATAAACTTAGTCCTTTATAGCAACACTAGTGTTATGGATTTGAAGAAAAAGCTTTCCTCACTCTTTTACCACTCAGAGAGCAGATGACAACTTCCTACATTTCCTCATGTCACATAAGCAGCATGTATCAGTGTCAGGCAGAAGGTGTTCCTTGACTGGAAAATCTCCAGTAATCACAGGAGAAAGCCAGGGAGTTAATCAGAAAGGCAGCAATGACAGAATGTTTCTTTATTTCTCACAGCTCTTAGGTCATTGCCTTGCTCCATGCCTACCCATTAAAAAGATGTAGTCAGTTTGACCTCCTGAGGCTTTAAAGCTTGCTTTCAGAGCCATGCTAAGTTATCCTGCAGTAGTTTGAATCTGTCAAATAATGCTTCATTACGGAAATATCACTGACGGAATATTATACAGAGAACTATCAGGTTTATTAAAGAATTGTTTCCCCTCCTGGAATACTGTGTTGTCTGTCTGCCTCCACTGTTTCTTACAGTGTTTTCAAGAAGAGAACTTGCCAAAAATGTTTAAGGTATTAGATCTTGCTGATAAACAATCTCAAACTGTCAGGAAGAGTGATAAAGACCCTGGGATAAGACTGCCTGTAATCAGCAGCCTTGTTTGCAACCTCAGGAAGCAGCAAAGGATTTGCTGGGTCTGGACACTGAGCGGACCCTTTCCTTGGAGACTCTTTTGTCCCCTGTACCCATTCTCCTGCTGAGCACGGAACATCAGTCAGCGAGTTTATAGCCTCATCAAACTCAAACTCTTGCTTCTAGGTTTTAAAAATGCCAACTGTTGCCTTCCCCCAGGAGACAATGTTTTGCAGAGCTGATAGAGATTCTGAAATGCAAAACTGGGGCTGATTTGAGAGTATTAGTCAGAAGCTCAGCGGTCTAGCTGGAGTTAATTTTACATTAAGAGTGCAAAGCAAAGTAAAGACATAGAAATATGATGCAGGTTTTATGTGATCATGGGAATAAAAATACTTTGCATCTAAATACCAAATGACTTTCAGCAAACCGCTCAGATGATATGGTAGGTTTTAGGACTGCTTTTCTTATCCTATCATTTTCCTTTTTGCGGTGCTCTTGTTTTTCATGAAGAACAAACTTATTTTTCCTAATTGAAAATAGGGGTTTGCATGGAGGTAAAATGGGGCAGAAGTTTGTCCTTAAAGATTTGGCCACCAAATAGATGTCTTTTTGTGACTAACAGAAGAATTATCAGCTCAAACCTTGATGCCTGGCAAAATGTTTTCATTTAGGTGCCATTTGCCAAAAAGCCTCTCTTGTTTCTAGCAGTCGTCTCTGAGCTCACCTGAACGACTTTGACTATTACAGCACAGTCTTACTTAGTTCCAGGCTGTCAACTATTCAAACAGAGTGCAGGGACAAGATTTCACAAGGCATGACTGGAAGAGCGAGACCAGAGAACCTGGACGATGGGCTGAAAAGTCCTGAGAGGAGGCAACTGCATGGTTTCCTTCTGGTTCCATCAGCAGACACAGAAGGAAACATGAGAGCATGCTTCAGGTATTATGAGCCCATCTAAGCTTTTCTTGCTTCTCGCTATAGTCCTTCCTGCTGTATAAATCTATGTCATCATAGTATAATCCCAGACCCGTGCCTATGCTCTGTTTACCTGTCTTCTGCAGCCATATCCCTATTCTAAAGTTAAAAACCTCCTAAATCCTACCATCAAATCCTTATGAAATCCATCCCACAAATTATTATTCGTTAACATTACGGATAGTCCTCTCAGGGAAAAAACCCAACACAGACAAACAAATAAAAAATCATTTTTCTCTCCTTGCCCAATCAAGCTGCCACTATTCCATAGACCATGTTACGTGTGCAAGGAAGAGTAATTTCTGTAGTGCTATAGGATTCTTGATGTTACCAAGCCAGTATTATTCTTGATTTAGGGTTGTTATTTGGGTCCTCAGATAATGTGATCATGGCTCAGACACAACGTCTGCAATGGGTGAGCAACTGACAAAAGTAGCATGCAAAAATCTAGAAGCAGCAAATGAACTCTAGTGAGTCTTCAGAGTGGCATGGCATGCGTGCCCAAGAGAAGGACAATATAACACATTACAAGGCACTAAGACGTCTCAAACAGCATTCAGTGCTGGACTCACTTTATTTACTTTGGGTGAGAGGATAAAGGACACAGCTTTAAGAGTATTCTAGTCAAGGGACTTCTAATCAAGATGCTCAAAGGAGCAGGGTTTTCTTGGGAGTGGTTTGGTTTTGGTTTGGTTTTGTTTTTTTGTCAAGTGGTACATAAATGATATAGTATATGTTGACTATGATTATTAGTTTTGAAAGCTATCCTTAGGTGTATTGACTAGAGATTCCACCCACTGAGATACCCCAAACTCCTAATTCCATTTAATATGGACTAAGGAGCCCAAAACACCAGCTCAGTCTTGACAGCTACAACAAAGAACATATGGAAGATCCATGTCCTTCTGGACCAGCAGTTGAAGATGATACACCAGGATAATCTAGGGCATTTCAAACATCACTATGTGCCCATGTAAGTGCAAGCAAGTCAGGCCATAGATCTCCAATTACTATAAAAGATCTTAGACTTACAGCTGTCATGTAGATGCCTATGTATAGAAAATGTATACTCCAAAATTTGGGTGTCTGAGGGTTCTACTTGGTTACTCAAACATAGGTAACTATCTGATGCTATTTCAGATTTCCTAGGATCTGACGTCCATCTGCCCTTTCACAAATGTTTGGTTCTCCCATGGGCCTTGCATTACACCTTCCAGGCCTGCACAGATGTTCTAGGCACCCCAGGGCATTTCAAATGACACAAAATGCCTGGTTTTAGGCAACTAAATCAAATCCTTAGTGAATGAAGGCCGAATGTGTCCCTATCTGAACTACTTGTCTAGACTTCCTTATCCTCAACATTACCATTTCAAAGTACAATTCATCTGACCAGAAGAAGGTGTTTACGTTATAATATGATTAATAATGCCTGTTTTTTCTTCCTTGCATTTTTCTTTGGTCATTTATGCCTGCTGAAAGTGGAAATACGAGACTTCTGCCTTGTTTAGCCACTGGTTTGATTAGGTGGCATTTCAAACATGAAGTCCAAATGCAAATGACCATGTAAGACAATGACCAACAGAAAACTAAATCCTCTATTCCTGCCACTCAGTTAGTGGATACATTTGAGTATAGAAAATAAGATTTACATATGTGAATGGAAATAAAATATAGTGAAGAATGCTTTGATGGGTTTATATTTGTGTCTGTTGTGGTAAATAGGCCATTGGCATCCAATTTTAAGCAATATGTCAGTTTATTTAACTCCACATCTCCCTAGTAGATCTACTCAAATCCAGCAAAACAGAACTAATCTCTTTTTGCTTATGTACCACTGAAGTCTTTAGACCTCCTGTTCCATTTTTTTTCTGTTTACTTAACCAGTGAAAGAATCAAAATCACATGTAATGACAAATGAATCTCTAGATTCTGAGCTCTCTTTACGCTTGTGCAAGTAACCTCAACATTTCATCACAGTAATCTGTCACTTTTTCCTTTTACTTGGGAAATGAAGTGGCATTGACGGCTTGAAAACTTGACAAAAATATAGTAGGAATAATACTTGTAGCTTCCTCTATTGCAGTTAAGTACTGGGTATTTTTGTTAATATGTTTTTTTTTTTTTTTTTTGTAATGCAGAGGAAGCTGAATTGAATGATTAATCTTTGACCTGTATCTGCAGGAAGCAATTTGAACAACCCCTTTTAAGAAGTCTAGCCTTCTCCATAGCATGCACATAACTTTCATTAACATTAAATAGAGTAACATGTGCACGCCAGGCATAAGCTTCTAAGTAGATATTAATTGGCTAAGAAATGATCCACTGATTCTTCTCCTAGCAGTTAGTATTTGGGAACTCGCTTTTGGCTTGCCACTTTCACAACTTTTTGAGAGTGTGTTTGTTCATTTTCCTTTAACTATTTAAACAACAAAATTTCTTCAATGACCTGAGTCAGTGTATGCAGCCATTTAAAAGGCAATAGAAGAAACAAGTTTCAGTATTTAACATCAAGAATCTACTCTGTCCCCATGCCCCTTTCAAAAGCGATTCCTGTAAAATATCATCAGTTTCTGACATCAACGCTGTTCGACTAGTAATTTCAGAGGAAAGTAATTATGGGTTTGCACTCAATATTATTTTGCACTTATAGAAAAGAGTTCAAAAGCAAATATAGGTTAGTTCTTTATGTCTCAGGTAGTCTATTCAAAATACACTGTTCTTTCTTTGTAGCAGTTAACCAATGCAAAATGCCAAGCTGTGACGAGAAAGCAACTTAGTGGTACAAGGACTAGAATTTTATATTAAGCATGACATCTTAATGGACCACTTATGAATAGAAATTGCTTTATTGTCACATTAGATTACCATAGGGACTGGGTTCAGGATTCCCCACTATCTCTTAAAAATCACAACCTTAATCTAGCCAGATTGACCTTTGTAAGTGCTTCAAATCAAACTTTAGGAGTCCAAAGTGCAAGTATTTGCTAGAACTCATGTTAGCGGTTATTGGATCCACTTTGCTTGTACAGAAAGTCTAGGATGATTTCAAAATTAGGGGAACTCCCTACATCCTTTTGCACTTACCAAATTGTGATCACAGAAAATTTAATGTGAAACAACTTCTTCCTTTGCTCACAATTTCCTGTAGCCCTCTACTGTGTTCCTTTACCTTTGGGCAAGCTGAGGTGTTTCTGCAGAATTCCCGCTTCTTCCTGCTCTGACCCCTGCATCTGCAGAAACACCGTGCATTGGAGGTGTGATTCATTTTGCCTTATTTAGATGTCCATGGTACAGACATCCATATTAGACCCAGTTTTGCTGTCTCTCTGGGAATCAGCAGGTACATGATGCAATGTACCTCACCCCTTTAGATGTCACTTTAGGGTATAACTACATGCATCCTAAGAATGCTCTGAGCAAGATTTTGGACAAGAGGACTTTCTGAGGTCCCTTCCAACATGAATTATCCTTCAGTCCTGTGTAACTATTTCTCTCTTTTGGCTACTCACTGCTCAGCTCAGACATGGCAATTAAAAGTTATATGAGATGACTTCTACCTTTTTCTACCTTTTATTTCTTTTGTTGATTGTCAAAATAAGATAAATATTTTTGGGGAACTGTGTTGTCAGTTTAAAATTAGGCAGCAGGCTCTTCCTTGCATACATTCAATGTTATTTAAACCAAAATCTTCGTAGAAACATTTGCCTTTGGAACTGGATTTTTCTAATGCTGCAGGTGGGCAAGGGGGACAAGTTTTGCATCTATCTCTTGTATGCTGGGTGTTGGTTCAACCATGCAAAGGTTAACTCTAGGATCGTTTGTCCATCCAAAGGATACTTATCTTTCTCCTGTATTTATTTTCTACTTCTCTTTGCGCATGTTAAATGAATGCTGGCCAGTACTGTCAGGCCCTGACAGTGCTGTAGGCTTAAATGTAAAGAAGGCAGAGCTGATTATTTTTCCCCTTGGGGGCTACCCTTTGGCCTGTGGGCAATTCTTTTAAAAATAGCTTCCCTCTGCCTGATGCCATTATTATCACAGACACAATTCCCAACTTGACTGTCCAGATCAGAAATGAAACCTCTGTGTTCAAGAGCAGCATGCTGCATGCATTGCTTTCCCGTTGTGTTCAGACAAGTTCTTTCCATAGGCTGTGTGGCAAGATTTTGTGGGTATTGTTTTGCTTGGTTTCTGTATATTTGATCGTGCTTGTCATACAAGAGAAAAAGCTGAAGGCAAGATGCTAGTGAGCCTGGAATATATGCGTATAAAACTGATGTTCTGCTTCCCTAGGTCTGCTCAGACAGTGTTGGCGGGCTGGTGGCACTTTCATTTGTATTTCTCAAACAGAAAATAAAGGAAAAAAGAAAAAACAGCCTGGTAGTTGAAACATACTATTGGGAATGTTTCTGTTGCAGACTCCTATTAGTTCAGATAAGTAATTTAACATTCCTGCCTTAGTTTAAGCCTTTAGTAAAATGAGCATCTCCTTATTTTCAAACCAGAAAGTCTCACTGCAATTACCGGGAGGGACGCGATACGCAAGTGACATGAGCTGTTCCCAGAAGTTGCCACAAGTTTACTGAGCACTTGCGAAGATGAACAGTTTCATCTTTCCAAACAGTGGGAAGGCCAGGCTCATTACTGTAAACTACAATTTGTGTTTTCAGATCCACTCTGGGATATGTTAACTCCCATTTTTAATAGAGATTAAGGAAGAATCATAAAACTTGTATGAATGGTACTGTAAGTTTCTGATACCATGGATGTGGTCACTGAAAACTGCAACATGTACTAAAACATAGCACAGGTGTCCCATCTATCTAGAAACTTAGATCAAAGGCACTGTCAGTATGTTTAAACACCTGCCACAAAGCTATCTCGGAAGACGATCTTTCCAACCTGGTACAGTACTGGAAAAGGAGAGCTGTTGGTGAGCTCCTCAGGCCCCACAGAAAAGACTTCTGGTGGTGGAGCAGTCAACTGAAAATTATATGGACTCGGTGATTTTGAAACTTAATTTCTCTCTCCCTCTTTTATTCCTAGAGGTTCCTCCAAAAATTGCAAGAACTGAAAGTTCTGAAAGTTTGAGATTTAAGCCCCTGAAACACAGGGAGTTAAAAGTTCAAGTTCATTTAAGTGAATACTGGGTTTATATTTACACTTGTATACAATTCAGTACAGTACAACTATACTGTACAGCCTACTTTCTTCATAGGGATGTTGTGATGCTTAATCTTTCTGAATCATGATGAGATCCTTAGATAAAAGGTGCTATGTAGTATTCCATAAGGCCTCAGGCATGAAAGCAGCATTAATAATTTAACAATAAAAAATATAGTTACCCTAGAGGCTGTCAGATACGTCTGGTGCTAGAAATACCTGCACAGATAGGTACTATAACATTGATTGAATAATTTATTTGATTAATTTCTCAGTATTTTTAAATACATATGACAATGTCTTTCATTATTCACCTAAGTTGCACATCACTGTTAAACTATTACCTCATGAATGCAAAAGCTGCTTACCCTAAAAAGAGCTTATTTTCATTAAAGAAAGGTAAGAAGTTGCTTTGCAATGCCATCTAATATCATGTCCAGTGAAAGGTTTTCTGAGTTTCACTTAACTAGGAGAGGTGTTCAGAGAACATGGAATGCTTACACAAACTTTGTATTAAGGGATGCGAACTATTGTAGACATTTTGCAAATTTTTCCTGGTGAAGACTTTGGTCCAAGACCTAGTCTAGGATGTAATTCAAAGATTCAAAAGTAGGTGTGTGAGGTATCTCCGGCTTTCTGATGTGCGAAACTGTGGTCTTATCAACAATGCAGCTATCACGCTATCCTTATCTGATTATGGTGTTCAGTAACTTCAGTGCAGGAGGTGAGTTGAAGACGTATGACTTCATTGAGCTGCGGGTATTTAGGACTGATGTTGAAGACTCACACTGATCCACCATACAGATACCGTTTGGTCTGGAACCTTGGCAAATAGCTTTCTGGTGTGATTATTTCTGGAATCTCTCTCTGACCATGTAAGGTTTGTAATGATGATCCTACTCTCAGACGGAAGGTAACACACACAAGGGCAACGTGAAGCATTAAATATAAATATTTACAAATTTTGTTTCTGTTGGTGCTTTAGGGTGATGGCTGATAGGTGAAGGTTCACAATTTATTTGCAAAAGAAAAAGACCCTAAAAGACAGAATTGGCCCATCCTAACATCTGCTGTACAGATATGAGTTTACATAACAGCTCCCAATCTTTCCTGCAGCAATCCAGCCTGTAAACAAACAAGACATTTACTAGACAAAAAACAGGCACAAGCAGATTAAACGACTTCTCTGAGGTTATAAAAAAGGTTACCAAAAAAGGTTTCTTTCTGGGATAGGCTTGAATCTCAGATCTCCCAAAGCACCTTTTAATGCTACAAACCCATCCTTTGCTGGATATTTGGCTTAGCTGAAAGGCTTCAGAAACCCTTAGTAACAAGCATGGCGAGGCTGAAGATTTCATCACAGAAAAGTGTCAAATACTCAGTAATCACTGGTATTCAAATACGCTGCCATGAAAATATTACCTTAACAAGAGCTACGTTGTTTTATTTGGTAAAGGAATAAAGAATGGATATGACTTATTTGTTTTTGCTTCTTTTCACAGATGATCATATAGTAAAGGGGAAGGAGATCCTATTTTTTAACAGATCAAAGCATTTGTTTTACTGTTTAATTCTTTGGTACTGGCTCTCCCGAGGCCCCTGCTGCTATGAGCTAATGCAAATTACATCAGGAAATCCAACAGGCTTAGTAAACACTGAATATTAATTCAAGATGCTTTTGAAAATGCATAAACAGCATCAGTCCCAAAATCCAGGGCAGAAGCAAATAACAATGTTAAATTGATATGTCAGAATTTTATGTGGAGTGTTGTTTTGGCCATAAAAATCAGTTTTCTTCCCATGTTGAATGATCATGTTGTTCTATTATAATATACGAATTCTGCATCATTGAGTGACATTCTCGCTTCCCCCGTGTTGTACCCAGGGCTTGACGAAATTGCTAAGTGCTGCTTTTCCTGTCTTGACCAGTCTGCTTTTCTCTACATCTGCCCATGAAATATATATTTTTGAGAAGTACTAGAATTTTGTGACCAGGGACTCAGAACAGGACAGCTAGGCTCCAGGTTTTATCAGGCACTCTGGTTAAGTCATGGCATTGTTGTTGCCCACCTATGATCGTTTTCTTCTGCTTTGGTCTTGTCTTGATAATGGGCAGTTGAGGAGAAATGCTTTCCATACTTCAGCTAACACAAGAAGATCCGACTGTCAGACGTCACCTCCTAGAAAAACGCTTCCAGATCAGGTCAACCCTATAAACAATTTAATTTATGAAAGTCAGAACAATTACCATTCAGCTAAGAATTTACCCAATCTACAGCTTGAAAACAGGAAAGAATTTTTCATTGGCAGAAGTTCCTACTTCATCATTAAAACATCCTGATTTTCAAAATATCATTTATAGCTGGTATCAGCAAAACATACTCAGTTGCCATCTCCACTAAGCCTGACACTACTTAGACATCTTGTGTGGCTCTGAAGAAGATGTGGACACATCAATAGGAGTTCTGAATGCTGGGCTGGACACTTCTGAGCAAAAAGGTCCAACACTGTCTTTCAAAGGCCCATTGACTGACTGAATCAAAACCATTTTGTATTTCTTTTCAAATTTGTTCTGCATGCTTCATTCAGGGACAGAGACAGGTTTTCTAAATATTGAAATGGATAAAAGGAGTGCATTGGCATGCAGCTTTCTTAACTTTTCCCATGCATCTTTATATATTTTAATTTTCACCTTGGGAACATTTCTTATGTGAGATACGACACCATAAAACATGATCTACATTACAGTCTGGATCTGAAGGATTGAGATCCTGGTATCCTGGCAAATCCTCAAACTCTGTTAATAAAATACTCTATGTTAGACAGTGGGAAAGGAAATCACACTGTGTAAGCAATGATTGCACTAAATGTAAAAGGTACACAGGGACTCATCAGTTGGAAACAGTAGATACACAGCAGTTCTCATTCTCTAGAGTGTGCAGCTACTTTCCTTGATATTCTAGAGATGAAAAAGGCAATTTGAATATTTTATAGGCCTCTGACCTCGACTGATGCCTGGAATTGGTCTAGCAGCCCGCAGATGAACTCATGCTATCTCACAGCTCATTGGAGACATTCATATAAATGCCTTGTGAAACTACTGGCAATTGCCCAATTGCCCAACATGACAATCAGAGCTCCTCAAGCCACAGGTTCCACTTTGCAGGATGGAAAAGAAGCGTGATGCACTCTGACAGCAAAGGAACATCTTTTTCTTTCTCTATTAACCTTCCTTTTGGAGAGGCTGGAAGACACATGGTGTTTCCAGGGTCTATTGACAACAAAAGCAGTTTGATACAGAGTTGTTCTCAGTTTTTCTACAAATATAAACTCAAACCCAGTATTAGTGGTTATATCAGTTATACACCTGGGTATTTTCTGACAGAAGGTATTTTGAGGACAATAGTTTCTCCGCTCATTTTATAAATACATTTGATTTTATGTCTATCATACTGTCAGCCATAACTTTTGTGTCTGCAGATGCTAAATATTAAACAGCATTACCACCCAAAACTTAACTAATAAACACTGTTTAGTCTATGCTTTATGACTAACTAAATATACTTTTTTTACTAGATTATTTGCACAGTAATATTTCTTTCATTCTTCCCAGGCAGAGCAATAATGAAAGGTAAAATCAGTGTGGCAGTAACAAAATAATTCGGTGACATTCAAAAACAGATACCTGTTAGAAGTGGTCCCGGGATTCAAATACTAACACCAATTAACTGAAAAGTTCTCATTTAAATTACATAAAAAAAAATAATCTCAAGAAAGGGCTCATTCTGATTTTTATTTTTTTTTTCTTCAAATGAAATGTAATGGACATTTTTCTGATAGGTGCAAAATCTAAGCTAAAATATTCCTCATATAAAACATTTTATCTTTGTTTTTATTTGTTTTTCAGTTTTGGCTCTGACAAAACAGATTTATTTATTTTTTCTGAGAAATTTACAAGAGAAAGTAAAGGTACCCTGCGTTTTAATTATTTCTCATGCTAGTAATGTACTACAATAGATATCAGGTATACAAACAAAGACAGAGAGAGATGTATTAAACTCCTGTGGCCACCCTGGGAGTCATTAGCTGAACCGATAATAAAACTGAAGATTTCTTGGCTTCTAAGCCTATGTTTTGAGCACAAAACTTCAGTATTTTCTTAGAATCCAGCAGTGAGCTGTCTTCTGTTTTAATATAGAAGCTGATCTTAAGTCATCCAAATGATGTGTAGTTTCCCAGATGAACATTTGCCACTGTTTTAAACAGAACTCATTAACTTCTATGGATGTTTAGCACTTCCAAGGCATTTTTTTTTTCCTTCAAATGCATACATGAATTTATGTCAGCCTTCCACTCACAGCAATGGGCACTGGACAGAATCCAGAATACTTTAAATGCAGAGCTAAATGCCTAAATAAGTTTTCAGACAAATTGAAAATGTTACCAATTTACTAGTACTTACATGTTGACTAGTGGAAATCACAGAAGACTGTTTAATGTAAGAATTTTTTTGACACTAAAATTAACGCTAAAATGATATTAATGGCAATTTTGAAATACTTAAGACTACTCATGGATAACTTCTTCAAAGTCTGTATCTGCGACATCAGATATCTCCCTCTATTTCAGTCACAATGAATAAGACAAAATTTTATATTTTTTACTTCAAATAAAACACTCCTAAGTTAGATACCAAGGAGAAGATGTGGTACTTCACACAATCCATATGCAAAGATCAGTGGATAATAAAATGTTTGCTTACCCTTAGTAGAGTTGAACTTTTCCATAGTCACATTGTATTTGAAAGCTCTCAGTATTTTTAATCACAGGAAGATCTTTGAAAAGTGTTCTGGACTGAAATCGATTCTGTTTCCAAAATGTATCTTTCTTAGCAGAATAAAGATGGTAGCTAAATTCCGATAATGTAAGTAAATTCCCAAAGCTGGTTAAGTAGGGATTTAGGATGCAAGATAGAGTGTGAACTTTATTCGGTTTTAGCTCAAAGGAATGCACTAGAAAGGATGTAGCCTATATGTACTGGTTTGTTCCCACATAATAAAAAGCAAAAAGGGATGGATACAGAAGAGGTGATGAACCAACTTTGCCACTGCTGGGTAAAATATATTATGTATTTAAGTGATTACGCACTCTTACAGCTGAAGACATTAGAAAGCATTAGTCCACTTTTTTTCCAACATCCATCCAAAACTGAAAGCTCTCATTTTCCTTTCACAGAATAAAAGTGGAGACAGCCTTGTTGACCTTGTAGAGGTTTGTGAAAATCTTGTTCCAATGTGAGGTCCTGTCTACTAGAGAACCATGCACTGCCATGCATTTTTCTACAAATGTGTTGTCTTGATCTGTCATCAGGGATCAGGTCTGAGATTTGACCACGACAATCCTTCTTACTAGGATAATAATTGCTCCATAGCTTCCCTGTTCCTTTCTCTGTATTTTAAGTTAAGTTTTCATACTTCTGTGTTTTCATCTTCCATTTTACTAACTTCTGCTTACACATCCCTCATCACATCATTTAAACTCAAGTGAGACATTCCAATGGCGTAATGCCTGAGTGGATTAAAAATTACTTTTCTAGTTAGAAGTCTCTGGTAGTAGATCATACTAACAAATAGCAATAGGCAGGATTGTAATAAGCAGGTAGTTTCCAATGCAATATACAAAATACATCAGTTTGATGTGGAAACAGAGGGACAGACTTGTGTCGTGTTGTCCCATGGGGAGGGTCTCTTTATGAGGGAGTGTAGCAATAGGATGAGGGGTAATGGTTTTAAACTGAAAGACGGTAGATTTAGATTAGATATTAGGAAGAAATCCTTTACTGTGAGGGTGGTGAGGCACTGGCCCAGGTTGCCCAGAGAAGCTGTGGCTGCCCCATCCCTGGAGGTGTTCAAGGCCAGGCTGGATGGGGCTTTGAGCAGCCTGGTCTAGTGGGAGGTGTCCCTGCCCAGGGCAGGGGGTTGGAACTGGGTGATCTTTAAGCTCCCTTCCAACTTGAACCATTCTATGATTCTATGATTCTATTTAATGTCCATATTAGAAGCTATAAATTGCATCTACCTTGACTTATGTTCTTTTTTTTTTTAAGCTGTCTATCCTTAATGTATAAGAATAGTACTGTAAATATTCAGTGTAATTATTTCTAAGATGGGGCTTGTTAAGTTTTTGGAGTTCTTAGAAATAAGATGTTTTTTCCCCCCATATCTGCTTGGAAGAAATTTCTTTCAGAATGAGAAATAGGAAACAGAAAATATAATGTGTAGTTATTTGCAGCTTTCTTTTGTTTGTTTGTTTGGGGGGTGGGGTGTTGTGGTTTTTTTAGTCACTCCTGTTTCTTTAATGTTTTTTTTAGATAAAGATTAATCCATATGCCCAGGAAGTCCCTGGATTCTATTGTCAGGCTTACCGTTAACACACCATCTCTTTGTTTCCTAGTTTTATCCATTTGAGGCATCTTGCATTAAATGCTACACATTTGTTGCTACATTTCTGAAGTCATGGCTCAAATTGTATTGTTTTCTGAAACAAACTTCTTTTTCTGCACTGAATTCCTGAGGACTGTGATCGACTCCTGGGGCTCATCTTCATTGCTAATGCTAAGTAACCCCTTAGGTGTTCTTACTCCATTGTATTCTTACTTAGCGTGTGCTGGGGAAAGAAAAAAAAATTTGTGTTGAAAGTTTTAAAATTAAGTGCGGAAGTATTTTGTAGTGTGATTAGCTGATTTATTATCAGCCAAAAGTATATTTCTGGGCGCTCTCTACAGTTAAAAGAAAGAGATGATAGGTCTTTGCCTTTGATATACTTATCTCTGTGTACTGTTGAGGAAACCTAGATGATTGGTAAAGGCTAGATATCTAAAGTTAGATGGTTAAATTTAGATGAGACAAATCCCAGACTTAGTAGAAATGTTTCAAAGATTTAGGTACTATTGGAGTTTCCTGGGGTTTTCCTGGGGTTGAACAGAGTTAATACAGATCCCTTACTTCAGTGCAAAGTTAATTAAGAAAATCTTTGTCGATTGGCCTACCTACAAAATTCTTATTCTCCTGGATTCTTCAGAAGGGAATAAACACCTGGAAACAGCATTATGACAGACCGTGAAAAAATATCTACTGCAGAGCCTTTGTCATCTAGGGCCTTGCCTTGCTGTGAGTAAGAGGTATTGCTGCCTAGTCTGTGTGTTGATCTGTATGAAATGGTTTTTCAGACTGTTTCTTAGTGGATTGAATTACAAAACTACTGGCACCTTCAGAATTGAATCCTGAAAGATGCAGAGCTCCATCAGTTCCCACTGCTTACAGTGAAAACTGATGATATTCGTCAGCTTGTCAGTACTCAGTCCCATCTGAGTTGCTAAGAGCTGTGCAGGCAAGGGACTTCTACGAGAGCGTTGGGGAACCAGGTGGGATTCATGTAAGAACCTGCAAATATCCCATCTCTTCAACAGTGAGAAACTTGAACACTAGCCGTTAGCATGTGTGTTTTCTGCCACAAACGCTTTAACAAAATATGCATTAAGAAGAGAGTAAACTGCCCTTCATTTTGTCCCATGTTGTTAAAATTCTTGGATGAAGATACATGAATCAGATTCTTCACACTGCATTGATGTGATTTTGTAAGCCTCTGCCAAACACTGGCTCAGTATTTCCTAAAGTGCTTGTAGCTTACAATGTGAGATGATTGACAGCCATTAAAGTGCTATACCTTGCCTTTTGAGAGAGGAAAAATGCATTACTGATGAGAACTGGAAAAAATTAACTACAAAAATCATGAAACTAGCACTTGATTACTATTGGCTCAAACAATATTTATTTTCATCATGTTTAATCATGTGCTGAGACTAGAATTCCTGTCCCATTAAATAAGAACGAGGAGACCATATAAAAACATCCATCTTTCCAGCATGAAAATTCAACTCTGCTTAGAGCTCTGCTGGCGACTGAGTGAATTTATATGGACGACTCCAATGGCTCATCAGATCAGAATTGGTCTTTTATCCTTGTCTTCATGTCTCTGACCATGTCATCTATTTTTCAGAATTCTAAACGATTATTTCACTTCTACATCCAGCACAAAGGCTATTTTCTTTTTCTGGAGAAAATACTTCTCTCTCTCTCGTTCTCTGTTTTTTTTAAGCTGATGCATTGTTTTCAAGGGCTCTGGATAGCGCATCACATAACAAACCCAGCTCATTATTATGCATTATCTACTGCTGCTTGCTGCAATGCAATATTTACACTTTGGCATTAAGGCAGGAGACGGCCCTCGTTATGCAGCACAGCCACCGCTGATAGATCGACACAACGGCTTTTCAGAAACATGAAGAATTGAAAATGGTTCATCTGGGGATTGCAAGTGCTATGAATTCTTTATATCTAACAGTTGGCCTGCACTGACCCAAAGGATATTAGATTTCTTAGGAGCAAACGTGCTACGCTGAAATGTACTTAAAAAGCTCGATCTCAACGGCCTGCAGTGGCTGCCCCCCCATCATCATTGGCCTTTGCCAGACAGAGCATCCTCTCCCTCTGTGCAACCCTTGCTCCTTGCCTCATCCCTCCTGCTGGCTGCCTTACCTCTTCCGTGCGGGCATTGCGCAGGCAGAAGGCAGGAGCAGGGAGGGGGAAGCGAGTACACCATCAGGAGCCGGAGGAGGTTGCTCCCAAGCCTGGATTTTATTGCCATGTCACTTGGATTGTTTTTACAGCTGGCAGGCCAGAGTGACCTTTGGCTGCCTCTTCTCGTTTCTGTTGGCTCCTTCCCCATGAGTCCACGTCAAATCTGCTTCTCTTGCGGTCTTTTAAAGGGCTGCTCTGCCATCGTCGCTACTGCCTATGGAGCAGGAGGTTCTGACCTCAGACTGGAAAATGGGGGAAGGGGGAAGATGAATGCTGAAGGGCTGTGGAATGGCCCGGCTCTTGCCTTGTCTTGCTGCCCTAACAACATCATGACTGAGTCAGAGAATCATAGAATCATAGAATGGTTAGAGTTGGAAAGGACCTTAAAGATCATCTGCCATAGCCCTGGCCATGGCCCTGCCATGGGCAGGGACACCTCCCACTAGACCAGGCTGCTCAAAGCCCCATCCAGCCTGGCCTTGAACACCTCCAGGGACGGGGCAGCCACAGCTTCTCTGGGCAACCTGTGCCAATGTCCCACCAAACTCAAAGTAAAAGATTTCTTCCTAATATCTAATCTAAATCTCCCCTCTTCCAGTTTAAAACCATTACCCCTCATCCCATTGCTGCACTCCCTGATAAATAGTCCAGTGCTATCCTACTGCTGCTGGCATGGGACATCAGCAGCTCACCAAAAGACAGGAAAGCATCATAGGTACCATCCAAGCAGGGAGATGTTATGGAGGTATTTAAAAGACAGGTAGATATAGTGCTTAGAGATATAGCTTAGATTAGTGATGGCTTTTGTCAGAGTTAGGTTGATGGTTGGACTAGATGATCTGAAAGGTCCCTTCAAACCTAGGCGATTCTATGATTCTATGAAAAGGAGATGGAGACGTGGAGACGAGGAAGGACACGGAGAGACACCTGCAGTCAAAATCACCTTGCGATGCTAATGAGACATTTCTTTAGCAATTTCTTATTGAGGTTCCCAAAGCACTTTTCCTGCAAAACTTGGGCATCATAGTATCACTCTGCAGTTTGTAAGTATGAGTATCAGCCCTATTTCTTTTTCTTTTGAGATAGAGTGGTTGACTTATATCACTGTTGGTCAGTGAACCCACTTACCACTAAAGATCATTTAACCATTGGACAATGTGGCTTCCCCAGTTGCTCCCCCTTTCTCTCTGCAAGGTCGTCCAGAATCTTTCCACACTTTGTGTCCCCAAAACATCCCTATTTCTGTGTTAGAAGCTGATTACTGAAAAAGCTTTTGTAGTAGCAGAGATGGGATTTGGTTTTCTTTTGGTTTCCTTTTTTTCGTCTAGACTTTATCGAATCTTTTTTTTCTGCCAACTCATGATGGTTTTAGAGACCTGCCCAGGTGGAAAGCAAACTTCATGTGCATCATGCAGCCTCCCCAAACTCTGATCCTGTATGAAACGTCTCTGCCACTGACGCTCTTGTCCTTCTCTTCGTTTGAATGACAATTCAGAGAGGGTAGAGGAGAGAATAGAATTTGGGGGGATGCAAACTGTCAGATAATTGAGACAATTTTTAATTAAACTGTGTATTTCACTAACTGCTATACGCAAAGAGATTTATTGTAGTGTTGCTGTGGCAACCTTAACTTTGAGTGTCCTGATGTGTGATTAAAATCTTAGATTTAAATGTTTCATTAACAAAGAGAGTGGGGTTTTTTCACGGGCAGCCACCACAATTGCTGATCCTGAAGACAGAGGGTCAGGTGGTCACCTCGAATTTTAGTCACTGAAGGGAAAGACGGAGAGAAACAGCCTTGTAGATGACTGAAAGCCTATGAGGGGGAGATATCCTATTCCTGACTTACAAATGCCTGCCCCCTTCTCCCCCCTGCCCCGTGTCTTCCCACTCCCTAAGGATGCTATACCAATCAGGCTTAGTAGCTTAAAAGGCCATAAAGGGAAAAATGTCAGGTGTGAGCTGCTCTGCTCAGCATGACAGGAGTTCAGATAAGAACACAAAAAATACCACATGGGGTTAGACATAAGGTTCATTTAGCCTGCTAACCTTTGCCTGGCAACAGCAAGTAGCAAATGCTTAGGATATGTATAGACTTGACCTTTCTCTCACAGACCCTCCCAGCTCCTGATAACCACTACTTAAATGTGTCCTTGCAAATCTCCCCCAAATGGTGTTTTTTCCTAGCAAAGACCTTCCAAGCTAGGAGAGGCATATCCTTTCTGTCCCCACCCCCCACCCCTACCCTCCGTAAGTGGCCGCGCTTCATCCTTTGAAGAAAAAATGATTGCTGCTTGTATTATGATGGAATGGGACCAAAGATTCAGGGCAGCCCTGTAGGCAAACAATGAAATAGAGGCATCCTAGCGTTAAGGAAAGATGCTTTCTCCTTTCTTTTGTTCTTTCTGTGCCTTTTAAGAAAGAAAAATAGGACACGGCCCCTCATATATGCTTCTGTATAGAGATGGGGATCTGTCCTGACATGTCCTTCTCTTTTCCCAGTTAACTGTCGTAACAGCTTCATCCTGAAAAGCAGGGGTCAGATCACCATCTCTGATTTTAATCACCAAGGGTAATGAGTAGAAAAAGAGTCACTTGTATAGCTAAATTTCTGTCAGCCAACAACGCTGAAATATTCCTCAGCCCTTCTTATGTCTTCTAGTTTCTTTCAGGCACAGTTGTCATTTAAGTTACTTAGGAATAAGATACAGTGGAAGGATGTTACATGTTAAATAATGAACTTACTCAGGAAAATGAAGTCTACATTAATGTAACATTTTTCTCATCACTTACAAAGCCGGATTTCTTCATTGCTCCATCCAACAATGGAGGTTCACTCAGTAATTCATTTTCCCTTATTTCATGAGAAGAGGTGAAAACGCAGAGGACACCTAACCATTTGTGCAACGTAGGAGCAACACATAATTTCCTGACCTGCTGGGCAATTAGTTTATGCCCTGAAGGATGATGTTTAATTACCGTCCTTACAAACTTAGTTTGTGATGTAAAGGCTGTAAAATTATTGAGTTTCTTATTAGATGCAGTCACAGAATTTGTTTCGATGATTCCCAGTTGCAGTGCGTTACCCAGATGGACCGTACTCTGCATGGCCTATTCCATACTTGCTCTCTTTTGACTTCCCAGGACCATCCATGCGTCAGGACTGTAACAAGAAAGAAAATTTACTCTAACTTGCATAATTTCGAACAGCTCAAACACAGCAAGGTTGCTTTTTTACTACTTTAGTCACTACTCTAATCTATATGTTTGTTTCTATATGATTGGTGAGAACTGTATTTTTGCCTGCTTATTTTTTTATTATTATTTATTTAATATGTGTTTTACAGTTTTTCTCTATCCTGAATTGGACAAAATCTTGTAAATTACAGAATATTAATGAACATACACACATAGAGAAGGTAAGCTTTGGTAAACTAAACTATTTCATGCTGTGCCTTCTAGGAGTCTGGAAGAAGCAAAGGTTAAAGAAAGTTTATTAGGAGAAATAGCAATTTTTATTAGAGAAGTAGTATGTTAAAAAGAGAGGAACATGATAGGTATTATTTTAACTATCATTTGCTGTATTAGGGGATATAGTCTTGAGAAACATCTTTTTAACGCTGACTCTTTCCTGATTCTTTTTGACTAATTATAGTCCAAATTTACAAAATTTTAAAAGTGATATTTTACCTTACATTTTTGTACCTGTCCACAGTTTTTTTTTCCAGAAATATCTTTTTTTTTTTCTTTTGCTACTCCTTTTTTTAATGATGGAGCTATTTTTCCAGAGACTTTGTCTCATCCAAACAACATTGTATTCAAAATTAAAGAAAGGGTTTAAAATTTCCCAATGAGTCCTATTGATCTTCTCTGTCCTGTGTACTTTACCTCAAGATTTTTAACATAGCTAAATAACGCAATGTCAAAGTACTGTAGACAATGGGGCAACAAATAATTATGAGGATTGACTGAACAAGGGAATGCTTAACACAGTTTCAACATGTCCACATTTTTCTTCAATAGGATTAGGGGAAAATGTTCCCAGAGTTGACAAATGATAATTTTTCCCAGTTTTAAAATCTGTTAGTTCTGGAGCGACAGAGCAGGGTCAAACATCTACTTGGGGTACCCTAATGCCTCAAGGAAAAGCTCCTGGCCTTAGCTTGTTATATAGTTAATTATTGTTTGGGAAATGATAATACAAGGCTGTTGCATGCTGTATAAAATGGTTTTGCCAAGAAGAAACGTCAGGAACAGAGATCTTTCCAGCCCACTAAGAAAAAAAAACCACCACGATCATACAAATCAAGGTTTCATACCAATCATTGTGATCTACCGACAACAGAGTTGCGTGTCCTCACCCAAAAGAGTGGTCATGGTTTTGAAGAGGCGTTTTTCAATTACAGGTAAAAATGTAGTTTCAAGGATGAAGAATCATAGAATCACATAATGGTAGAATCATTTAGGTCCTTTAAGATCACTGAGTTCACTTTGGGACTAATAGAATTTGAGGTCCTACCTTCCATTTCTCAGAGGTGGCCCTGACTATAGAATTATGGATGGATTGGTGAGGAACTGGTGAGAAATCAGATTTGAGATGAAGGCGTCCCTCTCCTTGAGAAAAAAAAAAAAAAAGGCTGCAAATGCATAAAGCGTGGGCAAAGGAAAGAAAAAGCCAGAAGAAAACTGGTCATATAGTTAAGTAGTTGATGCATGTCTTCATATTTTTGCATCTGTGGTGTGCATATAGGCTGCTTTCTCCATTTGGATGCTGTGATGGCACATATGTGGTACTTGTTTAAAAACAATTTTAAAAGTAAAAGCTGAGATTTTTCACATTATCCCCTGAGCAAGGACTGAAAGGGGAACACGAAATGCTGTGAGTTGTGTGACAAATCACTCTCCAATATCTGCATTAAAACTTACCTTGCATTAAGTTTTATAGTAATTAATGAGGAGCTAAGGGTTCTTGGTCTTTGTTTGGAGACCTGAGGTGCAAAAAGATCATCTGGGATTTAGAAAATAAATGTATTTTTGAAGACAACCAGCATACTTTTTGCATTATACTACCAAAATACATGTTTTCGCTTTTTCTCATTGCAAAGTTTGCATCCCCTTTTGCAAAATGGTGTAAATTATGTATTTTAAAACATATAAGATATTTTTGCCCTTTTGTTATGTTTTTAGATTCAATGCAGTTTAACTGTATTTTATCCGCCAGAGGTGGGAATTAAATAATTTCTCGGAGATCTAAGGGAAGCTGGAACTTCCCCCAGTTGCCTGCCTTTTTTTCTTTTTTGTATGTCTCAGAGTTTTGACATTTTCCCTAGTGACGGTTGCTATGCTTTTCCTCAGCACATTGGCTGGTGATCCTTGCAATGCCTAAGGTGCTAAGGCATATTTTGTACAGAATATCATCCTTTTTTTTTTCGCTCCCTGTTTCTTGGAACGGGACCTCAGTTAGAATTTTTCCCCTAGAGATGTCAAATTTCTCATCGACAAGCGTCAGAGTCAAAGGCGTACGAAGTTATTAATGACAAAAGACATTTTGTAGACAGTCTCCCAGCCTATTATCATCAAGAGGAACCCAAAATTAGCTAGGTTCAAGTAACTACCTGATTCATTAAAGCCAATATCGCACTTCTGGCAGATGTCAATGGAGGGTTGCAAAAGGAAGGAGAAATCTTTGCCTGTGCTAATAACCAAGTGTGCCGTTCCTACAGGGATTGAGGGCGTGTGTGAATATTGTTTTCCTAATAGCTTGCAAGCCTATTTTAGCGGCTGAAGTCTGAAATCACAAAATTATACTTACGCAAAGTATAAACAAGAGAGAATTTATTTTCTCCACGTCCGGTTCCATTTAACAATAAATTTCACTTGTATGTGCAAATAGCAAGATAAAAAAATCTCTTTTCACAGGTGGCCCCTTATCACTTGTCATCTGGCTTCTCTCCCAGCTCAACCTGTTTTCTGAGCACCTGAATTGCCTTACGAAGAAAAAAAAAAGCAAAAAACCAACAACAAACAACCCAGCAATGTTTGTCCTCGTTTTTGTGAACTCTGGCAGACTCAGGCCTCCGGGAGGAGTTGCCGGCAGGTAAAATTGACGGCAGGCTATAGCTGACTGCGTGTCTGCCACAAGGATCAGCTCCCACCAGGCCTGACACACGTTGTCACCCTTGTTGCACTAGCAATAAAGGATGCCCAGGCTGGTGGAGTTGTAGAGGAGAGACCTTTTCTGAGCATGCACCAAGGCTGATATATTGAGAGACCCGCTTTTGGTTAAAGCCCAGCACCAACTTATATTCTCGAGTCAGGCTGCGTGAAAAATTGATTTTTCGGAGATGGCTGCCAAATTGGGGAAAACAATGATGGTAGCAACAGAACAGCAAAAACAACCAAAAAAAAATTGACCTAAGTGTAAAATTTGGGGAGGAAGGAAGAGGGGAGGGTTTGTTTCTGAAATAAGAAATGTCATTTTGCTCGACCCAGAATGGAAAGTTCTGCTGCAGGCACTTGTAAGATAAAAAAAAAAAGAAAAAAAAAAAAAAAGAGTAATCACTGAGGCAACACCATCACCCACCATTTCCTCAGTAGTTTAGGAATTAGAACATTTAACCCTGGCTGTAAGACATCCCTGTGTCTGAGGAGGTCTGAACCTGCGCATACGTTTGATGAGGCTGCTGAGCTAACACGGTTATATGTGATCCTGAGCATTCACAATATCCCAGATTCATATTGTTCCACCAAAAGAGTATACAATCCAAATTTGCTAAGATAGCTGGAAAATAAGCAAACAGAAATCGTAAGTAGGAATTACCATAAACTGCTTATCCAGGACTAGTCTTCATCTAGAGAGGACGGGAAAGAAAATAACTTAATTTTTCTCTTTCAGCATTCAGTTTTTCATTTCCTACATTTTTTTCCCCCTGCTGCGACTGAACTTTTTTCTTTTTTAATCTGTACATGATTTATCCATATGTCTGGGGGTGGGTGACAAACTTCATTTAAACTTAAATTCTTCAAACAGTGTATAAGAATATTAATTGCTGTAGCCAGCTTGTTTCAAGAACCCAGGCTCTGATAATCAGGTCCCCTCTGTTAATTTCCCTGACTGATTAATGTCTCTGCCTGATGTTTAAATATACCCGTTGGGATCACACTATTTAACATGCATATAAAAACGTAAAAATAATCCCAGGGAAAGTCCCATCCTGAGAAGAGGGTACTCCATCAGTGTGGGAACTTTACTTGGATTCACATCAGGTGTTTTGTCACAGTTTACCAGGTGCTGTTTGTACTGTTTTTCTGATATTTGCAATGAATCTGCCCCACTAGGGTGCAACATTTAAAACTGGGCCAGAGCATCACTTCGTTCATTATGGACTGAGAAAAAAATTACACTGCTCTATATGGCACAGAATGATGCTGAAGTAGAAGAGATAAGAAATGCTATTCCAAGCAATTGTGGAATGTTTCTTTAACTTCTATACTTGATGGTTGTGTAATGCCTTTCTATCTTTTTTGAACAGCGATCGTCATACCAGTTTCTAACCATGGTTTATATTTCAAATCTCAAAGAAATTGTTTAATTGGAGGTAGATGTAGATAGAAAGGTTTTTTTAGCAATTATACTATGAAGCTTTTGTTGTGTCTAAATAAAAAGATGATACCTTTATCATCTGTTCTAGAAATCTGGATTTTCTTATTGATTTCCATCACAGGAACAAACAGCATTCCATTATGTCTTATATGTCCTAATCTTTTTTTTTTTTTTAGACACGAAAGACAAAATGGAAATCAACAATCTACCAACTATAAACTACGGAAAACCTGTAAACCAACAAATCTGTTTCCGTGAACACAGTAACCATCCAAAATATATCAAAAAAACTTATATTATCCAGCCATGCCCTTGGACACCAATATATTTACTTCGAGGAGAACACTCACGATACCTACCTAAATAATTAAAAGAGGAATTTTATCCAACATGACACTTTTCCAGGGGATTAGATTCTTTTGAAAGAAACATTCAATACATCACAAGAATTACTTCCACCCATTGTAGGCGCGATGTGTTACAGGCCATCCTGCCCTGGGAACTGTGTGAAATCAATGTACAATATGATTAAATGACTTGTTTAATTATACATTAAACTTATATGGGAAGATCATATCTGCTCAGAACTCTTCCAACCATTCACAGCCTGCAAATCACTAAACTCATCAGAAGAAAACTCCCTGTAGGCCAAAAACATGACAAAGGGATTTATATCGTAACTGAGGAAGAAGTTTAAACCTTACCAAAGAATCTCCACTACAAACACAGTAAATATTCCCACAGTGAACTCATAAACCCCTTGATCTTTCACTTGTATTTTTGCAGCACACATTACACTTCATGAAGTTCACCAAATGTCCTACTTATGAAATGAAAGCACAAGAATGAACCACGTAGACAATAAATAAAGGACAAAATCACCTCCGATTGGGGAGATTCTTTCTCCTACAAAACAGTTACTTGCTACTGATCACCAAAAAAGACTTACAAAAGCCTTCTAAAGCTGAATCTGTGAACTAAAATTCATCACTTGTTTGGTTGCCAAAAACCTGGATTCAATCATAGTCTCAATTTTGTGATACATTGTACTGTTTGTCCCGTTGGCCACCAGTACCTGCATGTTCCTCTACAAACATCTCTTCTATTCCTCTGTACCAGGTACGTCGGTAATTAGGCTAATAAAAGTTATCTTTACTTACAACTACTCTATGATTAAAAAATCATACATATTTTCTAGTGGTTTTTAATTTTAATAATTCTTCTGAATCATTATTTTGTCGTATTATTGCACAAATTTTTTTTTCAGTAAAGTAGTTCAGTTGAAAAATTAAAAAAACCCACACGCTGAAACTCTTAATTCATCTTCCTTTTTTTTTTTTTTTTCAGATTTACCTGGAAGTCCACATCTTTCTGTATTTTTTTCATAAAGATAATTTTAGGAGGAAACTTTAACTAAAATCCCTTTCAGTCATTTTTGGCCAAGGAAATCCATGTGTAATTAATGGTGATGCTTATGAGCAGGAGTGTCTTGCAGTACATTAGACATTTGCAATATAAATGCCTCTTTCTGTTCCAGTCATCTTCATCCCTTTGTAAAGCCAGTGGAAAGGAATTTAGACCATGATTCCTATCACCTCCTTTAGCCAACTGCATTAGGGTACGACATTTCAATATTTGTCCAGATGACTTCCACCCTAGCTCCTGAACATTTTTAGATGTTTTAGACACTTAGTGGAGATCAATCCAGCCACTAATATATCACTGTCAGAGTAAGGAAGCTGGATAGAGGGTGAACTAGACACACCATAGGAAGACGCAGCAGTGCTTGGATTAGGTATCTACTTGCGGATAAGCTTGCAGTTTCCAACTCCACATTTCCTAACAGAGGCTGATTATATGAGTTTTCATCCCCAGGATTTCCACATATGGCGTATAGACTAAATATCAAAGGTCTCTGAACTGTGAATGATATTTACCCACAGTATACGTGTCATTAACAAGTAGCTAAGAAAAGATTGATCTAGACTCTGACTTTAAGAAAAGATCTGGCAGTTGTGTGTGTACAACTTGTGTCACCAGCAGAAGTATTATCCTTGTAAATGTTGGGGCTTCATGTTTAGAGCTAAATACTGCATTTTGACTCTGCTTTCTTGGCTAAATCATCACAAATTGTTTCAGATTGACTGAATTGTTTTTGCTGTTTTGTTTATCATCATACTTTGATTTGGATCATATGAAATATTGTCCTCTTTTCTAAGCTATTTTTAAATGGCAAACATGCCAATCAAAGCTAAAACCTTAAAAGATACCTCTAAAAAAATGGGTGCATTGATTCACAGTCTGATCAATGGTTCGTCATCTGGGTTTACTCGTAACATCAATTCTTGCCTGTTTTTACCTGATTCAGATCACCAACATGAAATTGAGTCACTCGCTTAAAAAAAGATGGGTGTCTGTACATTTGGGTCAAATGATAGCATAGCTAATACTAAAATCTTAATCCTTTCTGGAAACTATACATCATTTAAAGAGTAACAGTAAGTCCTTGATCCTTCTAGATAGGTCAGCCACCTGCAGTTTGTTGGCACATGGTGGTTTCTGATCCATGTCCACTAAACTATGTTCACAAGGGGATATATTTCGACAGCAGCAATGGAGAGAAAATAATCTCAGAGTACCTGTAAAATGAGTGCTGGGAAACCCTTGTTGATATGACTTCTGTTCCAAGTCATCACAGAGATCTGCAATGTGTGTCCTGCGTTTTCACAGGTACCTTCTCCTTCAGGTAGTTGTCACCACCTCTGGCTTTTATGTTTCAGAAACACTGGAGCGAGCCATTTGAATGCTTACAAAAATACTTCTTTCCCCCTGAAAGTCTCCACCTCCACTTGATGCAAATTTGCATGTTTGCAACGTTTTCAGAAAATATCAGAGACACCAAAATTGTTTTGCTAAACTCTGCTAGGAGAGCTAGTGAACTCAACCGTTCCATCTGCTGCCTCCTCACTCCCCAAACACCTGCACTTAACCTGGTTCTCCTTGGCTCATGATCTGCATAACTCACACAGGGCTGGCGAGGGCAGGTCTGTGCCCTCAGTCACAGCTATTGTCCACTCCACAATTAACACTTACCTGTCATGTTGGAAATCAGAGCTTTTGAACAACGTGCAACTACTGCACGGGATCGAGAGAGCAGATGCAAGGTTGCAGGTTTTTATTCTCTGTAAGGTTGCATTTCTTTGTTCTCTGCACTCCCCAAATTCCCTATGCATTCAGACAGAAATTTATAAAGGCAAGAAGAGAGTAGTCTAGCTCCTCAAATGATGTAGTTTTGCAGGTGCACATATGAGAGCAGAAATAATTATAAAAATGATATATACAGAGAAAAAAAAAGTACTGCAGACACAGTTTAGAATATCTTAGAAGAAACACTAGTTAGCAAGAAACAAACCACAATTATTGATTTTATTGGGTAAGGAAAAATGATGAATTTTCATCTAGCAGGTGGCAATAGCTTGTTGAATACTTAAATGGATTGGATTTAAAGATATGGCTGCACATTATTATCCTTTATCACTGTCATATTAAAGCCTGGAAAACTTCATTCACTAAATGAAAACCAAATTGGAAGATGCCATTTTATTTGGGAATAGGTTTATACATTCAAAATTATCTTTGGCGCTTCAGTGTTAATACCCCTCCAGTGATAATTTCCAGTGTGTGCAGTTTTAAACATTGTCAGTGGAAGATGGAGGGATTGAAACTTCCAAGGATGCCAATCATTTTAGCAACCCTCTCCCCTGCTTGTGTCATCCTCTGTAAGAACAGAGGCTGCAGTTTTTGTGTTTTGTGACATATGGCTGGAATGAGGCACTCCTTTGTATATTACTTATGCAGCTTGATATTTGTCTTGTATGATTATTTTTTCCTTCAGCTAAAAATAATTTAATCACACATTAAAGCCATGAAAATTCCATTGCTTTTGCAGGCTAGATTCTCCAGATTTATAACCTACTTACCTCACAAGGTTTTGGTTTGAGATTTTGAGATTGGCTTTATTTATTATAGAGTCTATAAAGTAAAATTATTCTAAATCACTCCTGTGGAACCATGAAAATGAAACCTCAGATAGGCGAGCGGATTTTTATGTCTTTTAATTAGAGCTTATGCTGAAACTTCAAATGCTATGGCAAAACGTTCATTGAACAGCCTTTTCTCAAGCTGACTACAAAGGACAGAACCTCAGCTGTTTGGAGATGAGATGTCACAGCTTTTGAGTAGTTTTAAATAATAATATCAATATTCAAAATCCTTAGCTCTTACTTAGCCAGGGGCTTTATATAGGAAATTTGTTGCTTCACCCCCATTTTACAGCTAGGCAAGTTGAGGGGAGGTGAGTGTTTTACTCGCCTCCTTTCTACAGCTGCCTGGGGGCAACACAGTCATGAGGTTGTCCAGGATTTACTTACAGGCTGTCAGTCTAATCTCAGGCAATGATTACAACTTGCTAAAATTAATCCTCATGCTTCTAGATTTCAGCTGGTCAGTTGTGATTCAGAAAGTTTGGGCCGCCTCGTGCACAATTGGCTCCTCTGTTTGGATTTCTTCTTTTCTGAAGTATCAGATAATCCATTCTCTGTGTTTGCGGCCACCTGGACATAGCTCTTACCTATTTTCCCTCCTGTTCCCTGCCTGTGGCACATGATTTAGTCTTCTGAAGAGTGAAAATCTTCAATTTAACTAAAGTCTTTGGGTTTAAGGTACTGCATGCATGTGAAACATAATGGGCTATGATATTCAAGCAGCCAGACCAGATGATCTAATGGTACCTTCTGGCCATAAACTCCATGAAATTATTAAACCTATGAAATTGTAGAACATAAAATACAGGGTAATGTTAAACCTATGGGAATGGTGGAAACTAAGCATTGTGAATATTAGACCCCACATACTTGGTTTCATTAAACTCCAAGCACTAGAATTCCCCTCAGGCAATACTATTATATGGGATAATAAAAAAGAAAGAGGAAGAAGCTTTAGGGCCACTTGACCAGTATCTCCCCATATTTGGTAAATGCACACACTAAAACTAATTTTCAAGGAATTAAATGCCTGAAAGTCAATCCAGCAAACTAAGTAAATCCTGTCTCACAGAACACCTGCAATTCAGTGGGAAAGAATTATTCTCAGCACCGCTTCAATAAGCTCATGTATGCAAATTTAACTCGACATACAGACAGGTACCGATACTGTAACTGCCTCAACTGTTAGTGACTATAGAGTTTTTGGCAGAATGGGGGAAGAAATTGCTTTTTAAATTTGGAAAGTTTTAATATTTAGAGCAAGCATCTAATATAGTCTAATCAAAATACTTTTAAGTATATTTCCCAGTTAATTCTTCTAACAGTTATCTTAGTTCCAGATATACACACAAATTTATTTATTTATTTATTTGTTTATTTTCTTGCTATTAATTGAAGGCAGATTTCCATAGTAATTGCTCACATCTCCCAGGGAAGTATGGTATCACATGCAGCGGAAAACCAGTTAAACAGGCCTTGAATCTCATCCGATTTAAGATTTACAGTATCTATCTGCCCTGGTCAAGCTTTTCTAGTCTACTCTCAATGGAAGTCTCCTCTCTTTCTCCTCTACTAAATATCCTTACATAGAACCTTCATGTGTGTTGGTCCTGATCCCCAAAACATGCTGCAACTCTTCAACATACAAGGTAACTTGCCACCTAAATTTTCATGTATAGGTATTTATAAAATTCGGAACAAAAAATGCAGAGATATTGTCTTATTAATCCCTGAATTTCAGTAACCATATATCTCATGGAGTAAAGGCAGCTTATGGCATATGCCACAGTCATGGTTCCTTGAGCTGGATGGCAGGTAGAGCATCACAGTTCCTTTCTAGTCTGGCTGTACAAGATTTTTTCCCATAAGAGCAGGTGATGAGATGGTCTATACACAATTCTCATCCCTGACCACAGAGTAAATGCACATCTGGACCTCTAGATTGACAGAACTGGCAAAACCAGTATGAAAGTCTGCACTGAGACCAGGGATTCACAAACAAAGCCAGGGAGAATCCTTTCTCCGAAGAGCCCACGTTGTAAGAAGCAAAGGTTGAGACTTGAAATCTCTTCCCAGGACCACATAGATATGTGGCAAAGCTAAATCTAATCTGTGGACTCCAACGTCACTGCTCTCCCACGTATGCTCATTTTCATTAATGTTATCTTCTACTGTCATATATGTCTTCGTCATCACAAACAGGAACATACAGGACGAGGCTATGCTAGTATGGATCTGCATGTCAGGAAAATTTGCACATTCAGTGTTTTGTTGTTGATAAGATCAAAGGCAGTTTGTCTCTGCAAATGCATACCTAATGAAAACAAATATATACCTGAAATCTAAATCCCTTACAGGTGAAGTTTCTGGGACTGTGGTTCAAAGGATTTTTGACTGAAAGGCTTAATATTCCATTTCAATTTTGTCTTCTGCTACACATAACCTTGAGGAAAATTCTATGTCCTGGTCTCTGTCTCTAAAAGGAACAATAATAGTGATAACAGTAATAAAATCTGTCTTTGTTTTGAAGATAAATACATGACGAGATGGAGATATTTGGGTAGTATGATAATGGAGGTCACATAAGTAGCTTAGATGAGTAACGTGCTCAAACCTGCAGTTCACTGAAAATCTTAGCCACGGGGTTTGGCTTTTAGAAACAGAAATGATTAGTCTTTCTACTATTGTTATTATTGTCTTTGATAACTTTAGATCTCTCTGTATGTTCTAGAATTTTGTACTGCATGTGAAAATTTTAACTATGGGCTTGACATTTTAGTTTGAAGTTATATATTTGACAGTGGCTGTTTAAACTTATAGATCTGAACTATTTCTAGCAGTACTTTATTTAAGATTATTTGTTTTCCTTATAAGAATGCTGGAAATATATTTGCAAGGACTGGACTAAACTGCCTGTGGGTATTAAGGATATCATTAATAAAAACACTTTGAAACAGACACCTCTTTCTATGGTGAGCTCTATTTCCACCTAATGCTGGCTCAATAGAGAGATACTAATAAAGGACTTTAATCTCGTAGATGGTCCATATCTACTTCTCTTAAAGGGGGTTAAGAGGACTTTCTGATATCCGGAGAAAGTTTGACTACTCCATTTTACACCCATGACTTATTTTTTTCTTCTTCTTCAGGTGATATAGTCATTCTCTTTCAATGAGAGTTTGTATCTTCACATTAACTCATTAACTACACTTGTAAACTGTCACTGAAGCAAGCAGAGCTTACAGGAATCTGGACACAATGTTGGCTTTTATTGGTAAAATGCAATTACAAAGGTAATTGGCTCCTATATATTTGTGTGACACTTTCTTGGCACTAGCTTCTCCCATTTCTGGATTGCCTTCCCCTCTTCCACTCCTCCTCAATATGTTTTAGTATTGGAGCCAATAGCCTGGTGACCACTCAGAGGTTATACTTGGCAGGTTTAGGACACAGATGCTGGGTTGCAACATTCAAGGATTTGCGAGAGTTTTTATACCAAGTTCTCGGAATGGCTCGGTCTCTTGGACTGACTAATTGCAAAAATACCTTTAAATATGACGGGAGTTAACTTGTTGATGAGTTAACTCCATTTTGTAGAGTTTCGGTTCTTTTAGTTTATTTTTATCTGGAAAGAATTAAGTTCTCTCACCTTTGTTATCATGTTTTCCAAACATTCTGCCCAAGATGAGCTGATGATGAATTATTTTATGTAACTTTTTTACTGATAGAGTGCCTTGAAGACCACCCACCTAAGCCTCTATGCAGTCATTGAGACGTATTACTATTTCTGCACCCTACTACAAATAATCCAAAGTGTAAAAGAAAAAAAACATGCCAGGTGGCTGAAGTGGGAAGTGGGGGTAACAGGAGATGTGATGCTGTCAATTCTTCACCCGTCAAAAGCAGTAATCACAGCCCACAAAATGCAAACAAATATAGTCATAGTCTCCTTCATGACTCTTTATGAAAGCTCCCTTGCACAAGATCTATTGTAACTCAGCAGTTTCAGGATAAGTACAAACTAGGTACTGCTTCATGTCCCATTGAGCACTGCCGTAGACTCAGAATTTATCCTGACACAGAAAAAGAAGAAAGAAAAAAGTGTGTGGGGGGGGGATTTGTTCCTGCATGAATCAGGATAGGTTTCCCTAGAGAAAGTTCTTCATGTAGTGGACTTTGCATTAAAGGGGTTTTAGCATGAAAAATGTGACAGCATGATGCCGGCATCAGCTTCAGTGAGATGATTTTTTTTCAAAAGAGCATCTCAAAGATAAATAAACGTGAATTCATCAGCCCCTAAACTATCTGAGGATGACAGGTAAACTCTTCAGATTACAGGTGAAAAACCTGAGACCCTGCAAGGTGAGATCTGTTTTAGATGTCATGCTTTTCCCAAGCTCATGTAGAACAATAAAATGGGAAAATATATAATTGGAGAACGTAAAAAAAAATTTACCAGTCATTCTTCTTTCCTCTTTACCACTCATTCTTCTTTCCCTCTTTTAAACAAAGGAATATCTGTCAGATTTTTCGATAGAGAAAATTATAACAAAAGGTTTTCTTTTGGGGGGGTTGGAAGTTGCTTTATTACTGTCAGAACCAATGGTCACCTCCGTTTGGACTCTGCAGAGACACAGAGATTTGTTTTTCAGCTCTGGATCCAATGAAGCCCTAATGAAGCATTTAGGGATGTCCACCACTTCTGAAACTTTTGCCTTCAGTTCTAAATGAATTTATGCAGGACCTGAAATAATGTTTAATTCTTTGCTAGAATACAAAACAAGCCAAAATCCACATTCTTTGGTCTTTGTAGGTTGGATAAAGAAAACAATGTCAAAATTCTTGCATTAATACTTGTCAGGGAATTTCCAGGCTGCTGTGGAAGGCTCTATGTTTTTGAGAGACCCATATGCAATTAACACAAATCAGTGCTCAATAATCAATAAGCACATCCAAAAGCTTAATCAGAATGATTATTTGGAGTGGTATTACATTCTGTGCATGAAGTAATCTCTTTGTTTTCTGCTCTACTGACCAGAAATTCTTCAACTTGTTAAGGGTCGAACAAGTTTAGCAACAAAGAGCAAGTCCAAAAATATAGACAAAGTGTAAGTAGAAAGAATCAGAATGAAAAGAATTCAGACAATACTGTGCAAAGTCAACAAATGTTAATATGATTAATGACTTTGTTAGGGATGAATTTTAGTAAAAATAGTCTTAGCAAATTCGTATTTACCATAGGAAACAGACCAAAAATATGTGTGTGTGTGTGTATGTGTCCATTCCCATTGGGGAAGCTTTATTTTCTTCTGAAAATAAAAATAACAGTGTGACTTTCTTATTTTGCTCTGCAATTGGATATTTATGAATCGAATAACTGTGGCAGGAAATATGTCATGAGCAATCAATAGGTTGTCATATATTTGTATAAAATATTCACCAGATAACTTGAAACTGAACAAATCCATAAAGCATGTTCTATCAACTTTGCTTACACCAAGCACTGTAGGAAGTACTAGTTCCATTGGCATCCACAGAAATTCTCACATTTGAGCAAAGATGCACAGTCTGGTCTGGAAGGATTTTGTTCCTTTTTCTTTCCTCTTTTTCTTCTTTTTCTTTTTTTTTTCTTTTTTGAGTAGGCAATTAGGTAAATAAATACAGTTGCAATTTCCTTTTGACAATAATAAATCCTAAATGGCCAGAAAAACTTACCCAGGGACACAATGGGTTTTCCACCTCTCAAAGGTATTAAATCACATTTTTATGTATTGCAAAAGAGTTGTTTGATGCAAAAATGACTGAGGAAGAAGCTCTTTTTGTTTTCTTGTGCTTATGAAAGAAGTTAGACTGTAATTTTCCTTTCTGGCCCTAGAATTTATGAACGTATAATACTTAAAGTATATTTGCAGGTGATTTCTTAAAAAGAAGTGGAAATGTATTAATAATATCCATTGTTAGCTGAACAGAATTTGTTTGCCTCATACTATTCACTGTATACTGTCTATATATACCGGTAGATACATCATATGCAAAAGTTATGGAATATTTAAATGCAGGTCTAATTTAAGTGAACATAACCTTTTGATCTAAAAAATAAACAATCTAACAATAGGAAAAATTGCAATCTGTCGAGACATATTTGAGTTATTTTGCAGTAATTGGCTTGGCAGCAGCTTCAGTCACAGATTTCTGTTTCACAGATTGTCCCCAAATGAATAAAAGGTTTGCTTTGAAATATAATTAATACTGCGTTCAGCTGCAAGACTTTCTCAGGTTGTCAAAGGAATTTGAAGAAGGTAGCTACAAAAAAAAAATTAAAAAAAAAAAGGAAAGAAAAATAAAAGAACAGGATGAAATAGCTGAGCCAAATTCAAACATGAGCTGAAGGACAGCAGGAAAAAACACAAAATGGACTGAAACAAATGACAAACGTCTTTAAGGCATTCATTTTTAATCAAATCAGCCATCAGCAAATACTTCAATAATGTTCCATGAACTGTACAGACACTTTCATATCATCTGTTAAGGTAACATGTGATGGTGAACGATTTGGCTGTGTAGTGTGTATGCTTTACAAAAGAGAACAGGCAAGAAAAGCCTACTTTTCTAGTGCTAAAATCATAAATATCTGCTTCACATACACATTTGTTTGCACTTTAAAGCTATGTATAAGTGTTTAGGGTTCAGAAAGACTGTTTTGGGAAGTCTGTAACTCACTTGGAGTGCAATGTGCAGCTCAAAGGGAAAGGTGGGTGCAATTTTGATCCTCTCCACAATGAAGGGGTTATTCAGACCCTGAGCCCTCAGCCACTGTGTACTACATTTGTTTTCCCGCATTTTCTGCAGCATGAGGTTCTGGATGTGTACACAAGGCAAAGGATACAAATCCTTGTTAGCAGTGAAATGAAACCTGGAACCTGGTGTGCAGGGCAGGGCTGTGGTAGAGCCGGAGATGGCATCCAACAACATCGCTGGGGTAGGAACTGATGGCCCCAGGTCATGGGCCATAAGCAGGGGTGGGAAGAGACCCCTGTAGGGGTAGTAAGGGCTGTTATTGCCCTCAGAGCCCTCACATAACCCATTTTTGCTCTAAAGACCACCTACATGACTACTGAAAGAAGGTGGGTCCTGACATTTTAGGTGTCATGGACAGCTTGACAGGTGTCAAGACCCATGGACAGCTAAGCACCAAATCTACATAGTAATGTTTGTTAAACTTGAAACCTGCCTGCATCTTTTATGCATCAGTAGTTTAAAACATATTGCTAATGGCTTTGCAGTGAAATCCTTCCCCTATTTAATAAAAAAAAAAAAAAAAAGTAACCAGATTCACAGAATCACACAGAATCACAGAATGGTTCGAGTTGGAAGAGACCTTAAAGATCATCTAGTTCCAACCCCCCTGCCCCGGGCAGGGACACCTCCCACTAGACCAGGCTGCTCAAAGCCCCATCCAGCCTGGCCTTGAACACCTCCAGGGATGAGGCATTGACAATTTCCTTCGGCAACCTGTTCCAGTGCCTCACCACCCTCACAGTAAATAATTTCTTCCTGATATCCAATCTAAATCTACCCTCTCTCAACTTGAGGCCATTACTCTGTGTCCTATCATTCCACTCCCTGATAAAATGTCCCTCCCCATCCTTCCTGTAGCCCCTTTAGGTACTGGAAGGCCGCTATAAGGTCTCCTTGGAGCCTTCTCTTCTCCAGGCTGAACAACCCCAACTCTCTCAGCCTGTCCTCACAGCAGAGGTGCTCCAGCCCTCTGATCATCTTCATGGCCCTCCACTGGACCTGTTCCAACATGTCCATGTCCTTCTTGTGTTGAGGACTCCAGATCTGGACACAGTACTCCAGGTAAACATTGATGACTGTGAACAGTTCAAATCAACACAAGCCATATCAAGTACAATGGAGAAACAATGCTTCCTACGATATTCTTGTGTTGTAGCACCTACTATACTCTTTCATACTGAGGGCTATTCCTGAGCTGGTATTGGAAGGTAGCTCTGGTTGGTATTGCTCCTTACCTTTGGTTTAGTTTTCCTTAGGGAAGTCCACATCTAAACTAGTCACGTTGCATTCCCATCATTGCCAGCGAAGAAACTTCAAGGTTCATCTCATCCTGTGATGTATCAGATGGACCATCCTTTTTGACCAAGAAAAATAGATGGCCACTTCAGACTTGTAGAAATTTAAGGATGAATAAGAAGAAAAATGCCATTCAGTGTGATTACATCTTAATTTATGAGCAAAATATGCAATTGCAACAGTTGATGACAGAATAGGATTTCCCAGATGAAGGGTTAGAAAGATATAACTAAATGTACTAAACATCTAAAATGAGTTCACTTCTCTTCAGAACCAAAAAAGTCAAAATCCTCTTTGTTTTGCCTGGACTTCAGCTGGGTAAATTAAACACACAAACATCTGTAAGAACTTCCTCATTGCTTCAGCCTTTAACTGACTGGCATGACATTTGGGTGAGCTTTCTTTTATCCCTGGTGGCTGTGGGTAGCAAAAGTGTTTCAGATACCCGCATATGAGGACAGCCAGTCAACACTGAGTGCTTTGCTGGCCATCTGGGATAGGTTTTTTTAAAGATTGGAGTAAAACCTTTAAATATAATTTGCTTCATTTTCAGGCAGCTTCCATTTATCTACCTCAGGTCATCCAACAGGGAAGACAGAATAGTTTTGTGCTAGAGTGTCTGTATGTAATATGGTATCACCACACAGTTCACCAGGAGCTTGATATTGTCGGAGATGAGTTACAGTGAATTCCACATATTAGCGAGATTCCTTTTCTGTTCAGATAATTATCACGGAGTTAGTTGCATGTGTTGCTTGTCCAGGAGAGTTTCGGGAGGGCAAGGGTGTAACTGCAGTTTGTGTGCTTCAAGCTAGCTTCACAGAGGGGTAAGGATTAGCAAGGATCTGGTGCTGAGACATGTTGATGTACGAAATGAAGCTGTTTGCAAAGGATACTGTGAAACAGCAGAGAGAAGGGGGAGATTGAGGATGTGGCTTAGTGTATATCCTAAATCTGGCTGGAAGATGGGCTTTGAACAAGCTGTTATTTTCCACATGGGAGTAGCATTGCTACAGTAAAATGCCAGATTTCATCCATCATAATGTCACGGCTCATATTAAAATGTCTTGAGGGACCTGAGGGAGGGATGGGCAAAAGACATCAAATCAATTTTCAGGCAATTGCTACGGTTTTCAGAACCTAAGCCCTATGTGATGGCGTTATGGTTGCACAAAGGGAGGCTATAAATAAGGTCCATATATCAAGAGAGGAAGTAATTTAGAAAAAGGCAGTCGATTTAACTTTTGCATGAGGCTGAACATATGGTGAAGTACAACCAGGTTATCATTCTATATATTCCTCACAGAGATAAGCACCAAATCTATACTTACGAGAAATTAGCATATCGGTGTAGTCCCAAAAGTGACAGCTCTGGAGCAGGGTACCTCTTGTTTATAAAAAAAAAAAAAAAAAAAGAAAGAAAAAAGAAAAAAAGAAAAAAACAAAAGGGGGGGGAAAGAGCTTATAAGTTTATTTTGCATTTGTTTAAGTTAACATTTAGTTATGAGATATGCAAGTCAAACACAAACTATAGCTAGTTACTTCTGGAACCTTGAACATTAAACTTTCTCCAGAAACGGGCCTTTTTTACAAGGTGCTTTTAAACACAGAGAATGGGAAATTGGCCCCAGGATAGCCCTACAAGAAGCAAGAAGACTTTTAAAGTTTAATAACGTACATAAACAAGCATAAATAGATTTATTATCGGTTTGTCAAGGCAATTAACAGTATGCATACCACAGCATGCGTGGGGCAATGTTCGTACAAGATCGCCAAGCAGGTGGTTTAGAAGCAAATTGATCTACCTAATGGCTTAATATTTCTGGATACTGCATCCACTTAGGAACTCCTGTTTCCAGGTCTTTTTCCTGGAAAAGGACCAGCATATATGAAGATCTATTCAAGGCACCTGAGTGCCTTCATATTCCATCTGGAAACAGAAGGATCCAGGGAGTTGCTTGTGAAGGGTTTTAGAAAAAATACCTGTTTCTCAGGTATGTGCCTGTGGATGTTTACCTCCTTTGTGAGCCATGTAGAAGGAAGTGAAAAGAGAAACATCCATGAAAGCAGGTCTACAAAGGTGGTTTTGTCTTAAATGGTCACCACGGTAGACATTATTGACCTGCAACAATCACTCAAGAAGGAATTTTTCTCGTTAATGTGTAGTTTTAATCTTAGGCAAGAAAACATAAGAATTTGCTACCCAGCAGCTGTTTATATCTTGTATAAAATTAGCAGCTGGCCTCAGTCCTAGCCAAAGTGGACATATGGCTGAATAAAAAAACTACAATACTTAACACTAATTGACATACTTGTTGGCACTAGAGTTGGGCGAATAATTCAGTTTTTTTCTGTTTGCTAGCCAAATCACATGAAAAAAGCAGGGAAATTTGGTACAGTAGAATGTTTCAGCAAAAAGAAAAAAAAATGCAATGATTTCTGCTCTATTCAAGTGTTTCATCAATACAAATATATAAATTTATTTATTTTCCTTCCAAGTTTATTTGATGTTATTACTTGATCTTTTTTCTTTCAGTGTGGATGATTTGTTTAAGTACAAGATACTGTTCCACAATATGAAATCAGTTAGTTCTGCTGAAAGTAATAATGTTCATTTTTAAATAGTGAAATAAAATGCTATGACATTCTCAAAGGACTTCCTTCATTTTTCATTTTCTTCTTGGCTAAAAATAATTAGTGATTTTTTTCTCAGTTTCCAGAGATTTTTTATTCCTCCTTTAAAGCTTTATATTTTGGTAAATTTACTGCTCACTAGGAAAAAAAAACAAAAAAAAAAAAACAAAAAACAAACAACTGAAACAAAGCAACAAAAAGATTGGCCACTTCTCTTTGTTAGTCCCAGGATGTGCCAATATGCATGAAAACCAAAGCAAATTTAAGTCTGATTTCTATGTGTGGGACAGCTATATCTGATGTTGGAACATACATGATCCAACATGGATCATAGGGATCAACATGGATAAGGGGTTGGAACTAGCTGATCTTTAAGGTCCCTTCCAACCTGAACCATTCTATGATTCTATGATATCCATTGGAGAGTGAGGATTTCCTCCCTTTGGCTTTATTTGTCATACTAACAGCTTGAACGTGTAAATTAGTTTGATGGTTTGTTCTTTCTTTCAGCATAGATCTCATAATGATACCTATAAATGGTTCCAGTATAAAGTATCTGTCCTTTCAATCATGGTCTTTTGGACAATGTCAGTTCTGAAGCTGTGCTTGCTGTGGTCAATAATGGCTTCCTTATAATGAAGAGGGCAGTTGTATGGCACTTAAAAAGTCTCGTGGCATAATGATTACTTCTGGGAAAGCGACGTATCTGGATTTGGGTAAGACGATCTGCTTATTTTGGTAAATGGTAAAAAAGAATGAAAAAACCCTTCAACCCTATCTCCAGTATCTACATTTATTCCTCCAGAAATGTTGGTCTAGTGAAAATCTAGTTTAGCCTACAAACAGCAGAAAAGGTGGATTGTACTTTATGGCCTATGATCTGTACACTGTACTGTACACAGTATAGTTAATCTGCCCCATATAAATTTTTATGCTCTCTAGAAGCATTAGGCTGAATTCATTCTTGCTATGCCCTGTATGCACACGCAATTATTTGTTTACAACTAAACTCCCTGAAGGTTTGAATTATGGGCAAAAATATCTAGTGATGGCAACCCATACCTGGCCACCATCCTTCTTATGATGTCCTCACTGCCTCGTTATCCCATGATCAGAGCAGTTCCTAGTCTATGACAAAGAATGAGATCCCGAGAAGATGGATGTGCCATCAGGTACAGGATAGAGTAGAACTTTTTGTCAGAAAAATGTTCCCATTCTGAAGCCTCCTCATATGGACTTCTCAGAATGGAAGAAACACAGAACCAGGAAGCCAGAAAACCTTGCGGGTTATGCACTATCAAATTTAACAGTTCAGTTTATCTGCGTAGATATAAAGCCACCAGCCTAAAGTAACCGCACCTCTGGTACAGGGAAGGCTGGCTGTATTGTAAGAAGAGACACTGTGATTTTGTCCATACACAGCACCCCTGCCTTCATTTGAGCAATGTAGAATAGTGTTATCTGCCCACTGATTTCCAAAGAGAAAATCAAGTAGGGCAGGTTGACTTAGTTATATCTTTAAGTAAAACACTAATTCAGAACCATCTAAAGGTAAACAATTATTTTGACATAACGAAGAACTTCAAGTGGGTAGCGGCAATGCGATTCTTGTTTGGTTTGAGTTGGGGTTTTTGTTTGTTTCTTTGTTTTCTGTCAGGTGTGAACATAAAAGGTGCTCTGCAGGAAGCCAGAGATTTTTTTTCTTTTCTTATGGTTCTCTGACCTGGAGGCAGTAGCTTAATCTCTCTCTCTCAGTGCATCTGCCCTCTCCTTTTGCAAACCAGTAGTTAATGATATTTATGTAGAGAGTTGCTCTGTGATACCTGTGAATGAAAAGTTTGCAGCCCCAGGTGGAGGCATCACATGGTAAAACTCTGCAAAAGCCAAGTGTTCTGTGTCTTTTTACTTGCTGTGGACCAAAAGAATATTTCATTTTATTGCAGTGGTAGATTAATTAATCAGTTTGGTTAGCTGTGCAGTAGAACTTGGTTTCAGGAGACAACTACCTCCACTGTTAGTTTGCTTTAACAACTAAGTTCTTTTCTAAGGCTGATTTGCATATTCTGTCCTCCTAGAATCCTTCCCTGATTTCACCCCATGAATAGAAGCCTGTTAATATAGTATTAAATTCAATTCAGTTACTTGAACGTAAGTGTCTGCTGGCCTTAAGTTACCATTCAAAAAGGTCACATGTCTCCCTTAGGTCCTGCATCATATTTGTCAGATTTGTACAGATGTCGTGGATACCCCCAGGCATCTCAAATGGCACCAGATGTCTATTCATAGGTAAGTGAATGTATCTCTAAGGACTGGATGCATTTCCAGGTTCAGATGAGGTGTCTAGTATGTAGTGTTCACAAGTGAATTAGGTTTCTAACCTTCCATTTTTGCCTACAAAGCCTATAAAGCTGTTCAGCTCATCAAATGTAGGATTCTACTACAGGGACCGGCTGAATAGCCCTCATCTCTATTGAGCTCAATTTAGTTGACCACATAGGCATCTAGAACTATTTGAGATGCTTGAGTGTATTTAAGACATCCTCATGGTGCTTACATATATGACATATGATATACAGGGACCTATGTCTTCTGGAGCAGCAGCTGGTACCCAGGTGGGACGCTCTATGGTATCTCAACTGGCAGTAAATGTCTAAATACAGTCAACTGATTCAAACCCTTCTGACTGTATTGGAAAAGGACTTGATTTAGTTGCTAAAATAGGTATCTACTGCCACTTAACATACCAATACCTTGAGATCCATAGGCTAGCAGATGCGACGCAGACCTCAGAAAGACTCAGACCCCTCTTTATCAGGAGATGGGTGTCAAGATGACCTTAGATACCTGCAACGTCATTAGATGTGTGTTAGTGAGATAAATCAAGCCCTGTGTCTATACTGTATGGAGCAGGAGTAGCAAGTTCTTCTAGCTCTCACAGAAGGCCCTGCAGAACTAAAACTAATTGCCAAAATCTGGAGCTGAATCCCACCCAAAATGTGGTGATCGCCTGAATTCGACACACACTGAACCAATAAAACATTTAAGTATGCCAGTCAGAGACGTAAAAATAGCCTTTTAGGCAAGTGGTAATATGCACATGCTTAAAATTCAGCATGTGCTTAAGTGATTTGCTGATTCAGACCTTGAAGTGCTCAGCCAGTCTGTCCCTCTGCAAAGCTCAGATTAGAAAAGGATGTGATTTTCTTTTATTTCTTTTTTTTTTTTTCTTTTTCCCAAGGCAGGAAATAATTTCTCACCTTTTTAAGTGCCACTTGGCTGTGGGTACTGTAAAAATTGTTACATCTTGTGGAAGTGCCAATTAGAGACAATAATTACTTGACTTGTCTGCTTTAGCATTAAAATGCCTAGAACTCCTTGTCCGTGGCAGCTGGAATTTTTATTTCTATGCTTATCTGATTCAGAAAACACTTATTTTTTTTTTATGAAACCTGATTTAATGATCAACAAGAAGGTTGCCCAAATCGTAGTATTCCACTTTTTTTTTTTTTTAACTAATATTCCTAATGTCTTTATTTCTTTTATTAATTTTAGGAATTCCTTCCAGGGTAGTTCATATGATCACTTTATATCATTTAAAGTAATGCATATTAACTGTAACGTAGATTTTATACAGAATGTACTCCTAGATCGAGTATTCTAAAATTATATTGGATTTTCCTATCCCTAGCTGTATTTTCAAGGAAAATTAAACCAGTCTGTACTAATGAAAACCTAATTTACTTGAACTATATGTGTGTAAATGAAATGGAGTGCAAAGCAGAATTATATTCTTTTATATAACTCTGACTAAGTTTCCTGGTATTTAGGATGAGGAAGTGGAAAAACTCTAAAACAGCTAATGCATTTTGACATATTTCTGCATTTTAGCAGATCCCCCTACAATCTTAAAAATCATAAAGGTATTTTTTTCTAGAATGCTTTTATGAGCTTTTAATAATTCTCATGTGTAAAATAAAAGTCCTGTTTTAACTGTACATTAGGCACTTTCACTGGAAAATGCTTCCAACCAAATTCTATGGGCTTTTTTTAACTAGTACAGAATATTTTAGAGGTTTTTTTCAGAACTATTCAACACCACTTCTGTTTAAAAAAGTGTATGCATAGGTGGGTGTTGATTAATGGTGCTAAAAACACTTTGTGTAGGATCTTATGCTAATTACCCTTTATACCCTAACCTGTGTCAATTTTAACAATCTAAATTAGCATTTTCTCTTAGGAGTAGAGGAATGTGAGAATTGTGAAATTGGCTCAGTAAGCTGAATTAACAGTGTGAAAATTGAGATGTTCTGTCTTTCCATATTAACATCTGCTGCTTGTACTAAATGTGATGTTCTAATCTAAGCGATGGAGATGTTACCCCACCCTCTCGGAGAAAAAAAAAAAAAAGAAAAAAAAAAGACAAAAAGAAAGAGAAAGAAAAGATGGGGTGGGGAAAGAGAAATAAAAATCTTGCTACATTGTAAGAAAGTGTAATTGGTGACAATTGTTATCGGCAGTTCCAGGTAATCATGTCTGGAATAATGGATTTTTGACATGCAAGTCTTGAAAATTGGTTGCATTATTGTTGATGCAAATAGTTTAGTTTCTTTCCTATTACTGCTGTAGTATAATGGAACACAATCTTATAGGCAGTGGGTGATACAGAGAGACATTGCTCAGATAAAATCCTGATTACAAATGGTTCCATTTGGTTTATTTTATATTCTAATAGGAACATAAGTCTTTCTGGGTTCATTACATTATTAAAATAAAGCCCCACGTTTCTGAAGAGAATAGGAAGGTTTTATTATTGTTTCTTCTTCTAAAATACTGTGAGGATTGTTCAGATTTTAGTTCTTAGACATTGAGTTGATAAACAGCAGTAATCAATGGCAGTGAGAAGAAATTTGTGTTTTCAAAATATAATGATCTCTCACAGACTTGTGAACTGCCCATTGTTGCTCATTATTATCATAATCAATAGTGCCTAAAATATTTCTGGGCTGCCAGGATGGCATCTGTGTAAGAAGCTGCATCCAGGCAGCAGTGACTCGCTCCAGCTGAGCGCAAGTCAAACTGCGACATCCTAAAGGCTGTACTTACTGCTCCTGGGAGCACGAGCCTGGAATTAAAAATGCCTAAATCCAGTCAATGCTTGAGGATTCCATTTTGTTCCTAGAATTCAGGCACTTAGAAATTTAAAAAAAATAAATAATAAAAATACTAAAAAAACCAACAACTCAGTGACAACAACTGGAAAGGCATTGTGGGTATTTGGATGCAAAGGAAAAAGCCACACCAGGTGGGAGAAATTAGTCTTAATGGGACCAAGGATGCTCATGGCTGGTTGGTAAAGCCAGCTCCCGCAGGGTTCCAAAGCCCTGTGTGTCCTGCTAGGCGGGAGGATACGGGAGCACCAGAAAGACGTCAGTCCCAGAGCTTGCTTCCAGCTCACAGATATTTCATAATGATGCTGAGCTCTTGGAGCAAACGGAAAGGTTGGAAAGAGCTGGTTCAAGGCCTCAATTCTCCTCCTTGGCAGGAAGGAGAGAGGGGAAAGAGTTTCCCATTTCTATCTTCCTTACTGCTTTTGCTCAAACTTGTAAGAAAGATAGAAATAATGAGTTTGGCCCCCAGTCATCACTTCATTAAAATAAAAATCCTTCCTGACAGCCCAAATGTGATCTTTAAAATCTTATTACTTGTCAGAATACACTTTTGTCCTATTTCTACCCAAGAACATTTTAAATGATTTCTTTTTATTTTATTTTTTCATCCCTGCAGCATTGCTATATACAGCCCTTCAGAATCATCGTATCACTTTCCAAGAATTCAGTTCAAATTGAATTTCCAGATCTTAAAGGGACTCCTGACAAACCAGATTACAAATAAAAAATAATACAGAAGTCAGCATGGTGACCCCAATTACGGTACTTACATTCATGCTTCTTTGTAAACTAGCACAACCTGAGAGATCAACAAAATAGTTTTGAAAGGTCTGGCTGAGTGAAAATGTAAATGAGTTGCCATCCCATTGGTATTTTAGGGTTTAAGCATGTACTTCCATTAGACAGCTGCTTAAGTGTCTATCTGAAATAGCACTTCAGAACGCAAGCATCACTCCAGCCTGAGTTTTGCATGTTAGAACTAAATTTATGTCGCCTTCAAGCAGAGTCCAATGTGTGAACCCCACTCAGTACATGCTACCCCAGAGTGTCAGGCAATAAACAGTGTTCAGGGAAACCCCAGCTTTAGTGCTCTGTGGAAAAAGACCTGGGAGTCCTGGTGGACAACACGATGACCATGAGCCAGCAACGTGCCCTTGTGGCGAAAAGGGCCAATGGCATCCTGGGGTGCATCAAGAAGAGTGTGGCCAGCAGGTCGAGGGAGTCATCCTTGCCCTCTACTCTACTTTTGTGAGGCCGCACCTGGAGTACTGTGTCCAGTTCTGGGCTCCCTGGTTCAAGAAGGACAGGGAACTGCTGGAGAGGGTACAGCGAAGGGCTACCAAGATGATTAGGGGACTGGAACACCTCTCTTATGAAGAAAGGCTGAGGGACTTGGGTCTCTTCAGTCTGGAAAAAAGATGACTGAGGAGGGATCTTATCAGTGCTTATAAATACTTAAAGGGTGGGTGTCAGGAGGATGGGGCCAGGCTCTTTTCAATGGTGCCCAGTGACAGGACAAGGGGCAATGGGCACAAACTGGAACACCGGAAGTTCCATCTCAACATGAGGAGGAACTTCTTTACTTGGAGGGTGGCAGAGCACTGGGCACAGGCTGCCCAGAGAGGTGGTGGAGTCTCCTTCTCTGGAGACATTCAAAACCTGCCTGGATGCGTTCCTGTGCCACCTGCTCTGGGTGACCGTGCTCTGGCAGGGGGCTTAAACTAGATGGTCTCCAGAGGTCCCTTCCAACCCTACCATTCTGTGATTCTGTGACCCAGACATGGCACCAGCAGCTCTAACATAGTAACAGATGTTTATGTACCTGTGGTTGAGTTACAGGTTTCTCTTACTATTGGAATCGATGATCCTGAAGGTCTTTTCCAACATAAATGGTTCTGTGATTCTATGCTTAAGTCTGCTGCACAGCCTACAACAAGTTTGTGCCAGCTAAGTATATAGGCACCATGATTTGCTATTTTCTTGTCTTAACTCTATGAGTTAGTTGTTCACTAAACATGTTATTTACATTTTCTTTTATCACTGCCTGAACATCTGCAATAAGAGTGTTGCTATAAACTGACAATCAGATACTGGTAGACATAAAATCAATTCTTAAGCACCTGTGAATTTTCCCTGGATTCTTCTGCTTTCTCTTAAAGAACGATAAAAGTGATAAATTGCAGCTTAGTTTGTCACCAGAAGGTATTTCTTCCCAAACACCCAGAAATGCTCAACAGTATCATGTGCCTTTCCCACTCCATGATCTAGGACAAACCTTTTTCTGTGCAAGGCAAGGCAACAGGCAAGTCATGCCTTTCAAACCACTTTCTTATGTGGCGGGATATCACAATTCATAATGACTAGTCATTGGGCCTGTCCATCAACTGGAAGCAGATTGTTATGTATAGGCCAATATCAGCTTTGGTAGTTCATCTGCCTTCTCCTTACAAAGTTCACATAGACCCACCCTGAGCAATCGCTTGCCCCTAAAACCATCTGTGCTCAGCATCTCTTAGGACAGGGATATTTAATCAATTATGTCCAGAGCAGTGACAAAAAGATGGTTCTGGCAGTGTCATATTGCATGTGCTTCAGTGCTGAAGCCATTTGGCAAACCTGATTTTTATTAAATATATCTGATTTCTACAGTCTCTTGGGGGTGAAAAGGCAAATTAATTTAATAATAGATTCACTTTCTACCAACATCTGCTTGCAATCTGTCCAGGCTGCTCTATATATATCACTTCCCTGTGTATCAAAATGAAGTCTTGTATTACTTATACTGAGTTCTAGAAAAGATTCCAGAGCTCTTTCTCTTGGTAAGGATTTTTATTTTATTTTATTTTATTTTATTTTATTTTATTTTATTTTATTTTATTTTATTTTATTTTATTTTATTTTATTTTATTCTGTTATTCTATTCTATTCTATTCTATTCTATTCTATTCTAGTTTGTAATTTTATTTTTTAACATTAAATAATATCACATTTGGACCTGAAAACCCAATGAGTTACTATTCCCCAGATGGCAACATATGCAATGGTATTATCTTGTAGCAAAAGGCTGCAGAAATTAGGAAAAAATGCTGCCAAGCCAAAATTATATTTTTTTTTTCACCCTCACTTGAAAAACAATGGAAAACTCCCTCACAATGGAAACCAAGCAGTACCATTAATCCAATTGCTTTAATTTTTTTGTTCTTTGCATCATGGTAACGTTTAGGAAGAACCACTGTTGATAGAAGTAGTCAATAGAAAGGCTGAAGAGGCAGTAACCTCAGTACTTTCAGTTGTTGGGCACCATCACTAAGCAAATCACATCAACTCATGAATTTCTGCAATGCTGATGAAGAACGTGTGCTTAAACACTTTGTCAGACCGGGGCCACAGCCCTCACATTTTTAAAATGCTAAGACCAGAAGCATTCCAGAATGGAGCAGAAAGAGGCTCCTTTTAATACCCTGTGGAGGATTTTGAGAGCTGGGAAGGGCACTTTGATTTTTAGAGGGTTGTTTTGCTGGTGGAGGTCCTGCCTCCAGTCTAAATACCTGAAGTGATATCTCTGAGGCTTCCCTTAATTAGTTTAGAAATTAATCTGATGGGTGCTATTTGTTCTGTCTTTATGCTGATGGAGAAACTTGTGGGTTTAGTGGGACTGTTATTTTAGAAAAGTTGTTCCATCCTTTATGCTGAGGAAAGCCAAGACAAAGACCCTACACTCCAAGCAGAGAGCAACAAGGTGCATGATAATTGTGGGTCAGTTCATTCCACAGACTCATTCCATGCCTCCTGCTTTCTCTTTCCTAGTGTAAAAGTGTTCTCTTGTACAGGATGTTCCCTTGTTATTACCTTCTACTCATAGTTAAAACAGTTTGCACCTGAGCTGTTGAGCTGGTCAAGGAATAAGGCCTGAGGAACTGGACCCAAACAGGATTCTGTGGGAAGTCACTGGAGGGGGGAGAACATTCAATGCAGCCTGAGGTCTTTATGATCCCTTGGAAATAATTACTAGCATTTCCAAGGCAAAAAGGAATTACTATTAAGGCTCAGCCCACGGTTTCCACAACAGATAAATTTTCAGATCAGTGATGGTGAACTATTTTCTTTTCCTAGTTCCACAGTTCTTTGCTCTATCTGCAGATTCCCTATATCTAATTTCTCTATCCTCTTCATAGATTTTACTCGTCCTCTTCTCATCTCTATCATTTAAAATTTCCTTCCTTTTTTCCAATGTGAAATTCTTTCCTCTGGCCCGTCTTTTCTAGAGCCTGGAAGAGTCATCACCAGAAAAGGTGATAACTGTTTCTGACTCCCTTCAGAGTTGAGGAATGCATCTATTTTTGCAGTACTACCTTCCAGCCTTGAAGGTAGTACTTGCCTCTTCAATTAGCAATTTCTTATCAGCTTTTCTCATGAAAGTTCTTTTCTACTTCCTACATGCTCATATAGCGTCATTGATTTTAAGAGGATGTTACAAAGTGCTGTGTAACAATCATACTGAGAGTCTTACATTTTCTCATGAGATTAAGTCCTCAGAGCTACACCATCCTTTCTCTTCCATTGCACCTCTTATTTACACATTTTGGCCCCCTTTGTGCAAACCAGTACAATATTTTCCTTCAAACCTCTCTCTTTCCTGGTGTCATTTCTGGCGTTCCTTCATCGTTTTTCATCTCGGCTATTGTGCTCAGTGTTTATATGCACCCATCTGGAGAGCTGGTTAGGAAACATGGGCCAAAGTGCCAGGGGTAGGTAGACAACCCTGCCAGTTCTCATTGGCATGAAAGATTTGCACCACCCTCTTTTACGTCTCATGACGTCCAGCCAAAACCAAAGCCTGACCAAGGATCTCAGGCCAAACTCTGACTAAAAACAAGCAAAGGTAATATGAAGATGAGGCACATAAAAGGCTATACCTTCTTGGCACATGTCTCAGCATCCACATGATCTGTTTCAGGTTGTTACCATTGTCTTCTATTTAAAATCCTTTTTCATTCCTGGATGTTCAGTTGCCTTGGCAGCAAAATATGTTATCCCAACACGTAGCTGGCTATTAAACTGCATGCATCTTACCCACCTCTGACTAAACACAGAGTGTGCCATCAAAAAGAATGAAATCCCATGATCTGAGGAACGAAAACAGAACAAAAGCCCTCCAGATCACTTCAAGGAAAAGAGGAAGTGTTACATGGTCATGGCAAGCCAAACTTCGACTCACTTCTTTCCTTGTGTCTGTATGTAGAGTTTGACTGGACTCTGTGCAAAATTCTCACCGAGAGAAACATTAGAAGAGCTCATGCCATTGCTGTTTCTCATTATATTTAATTGGGAAAGTAATGCCTTTGTATTTTAAGGTAGGATTGCAATAGGAAATTTCATCAAGCAAAGGCATTAATTAAAGATCCCTGGAGAAAATATACAAGTAACATTGTTTAAACTTTACCTTTTGGTTCCCCTATCACAAGGAGCAAGAGAAAAGGAGGTGGCAGTCGCTGTCTTTGAGCCAGAGAAGGAACACATATCCCAGATGATCTTCTCTGAGTGACTTTGGAGCTGTATATAATATCAGAAATGGGAAAGCTGTGGCTCCCAGGATTTCCAAGGCGTGCCAGAATCTCAGAGGATGGCTAACCAATCACCACCATAATCTTCATGCTGAAAGAGGACTGTTATTGCAAAGGAACATTTAATTGTGGTTTCTGTTTGGTTTTCTTATTTTTGCACTTACATAGGGGAAGTCTAACTTGGAATGCTCTGGCACAAGGTAAGCACCCTGCCGCTTCCCTCACAGCCAATCATTCCTCAGGGCTAGACTGCACTTTCCAAGTATCTTTCACCTGAGCAGACTAGGGGAAAGCGAGGTCATGAGTGTCTGTATCTGCAAGATTCTGGCTGTAAGGAAATAATGCTAATTGCCCAATTGCTGAGAGGTTTATCTCTTGACAGGTGTTATCCTGAGTTTCTTCGACAAACACTAAGATAGTGGATAAAGTCTGAAATATAGGCACCTCCACAAACCCACCTACCACCTGCAGCCCATCTGCTTAGCAACACTGGGCACAGCGAACTAAATGTTTAAAGTGGTATTTAACATATAGCTGAACAAAAGCAAACTCCTAGTCCTAAAACACTGACCTTGCAGCCTTGAAGAATGGTTTCTCTCTATGCGACCCTGCCCATGACAATGCAATATGATGGTGATTAGCTGCACAGGATCAGAACGATCTGATAAATATATAGAAATTTAGGATATTTTTTTTTTCTTTAACAGATGGATTTCTCATGTGGAACTTTCTTCCCCATAAGATAATACCAACTGGGTTTGGTTGGACATTGCTGTAGTTCAATACCTCTTTTTTTTTCCTTCCATACTTTGTTTTCCTTCTATAGATTTTTTTCAGCCCTTCCAGGCCACTATTCCATAAGGTGCCACCTGACCCTTTGAAGGCATTTGGATGAATGTGATCTGAGAGTGCAAAGATTTTGAAATAGATGGAGATTACATGGGATTATGAAGAGGTAGATGAGAACCTAATGGAAAGTCAACACACCTGGGTTTGACCTCCGTTCTGCCCAAAAAAACCCACCCTGTTGTATGATCTTAGACAAATCTATTTAAGTCTTTGTTCTTTCTTTGTTGGTTTTGTCAGCTTTGTCCTTTCAAATACAATGCTCTCGGGGACAAGGATTGTTTTTTCCCGTGTCTGTACAGTGTCTAGTACAAGAAGTTCCAGCCTTGGTGGAAATCTTCAAGTGGAATTGCAAGAATAGTAATTATGGACTCTTTGTATCCAGTGTCACAAACCCTTAATGAGTTAATAGAGAAGTGTCAGTATTAATATTGAAGGAAGGACAACAGATACAGCCAAGAGAGGAAAAAAAACCACCTTCAGTGCTTGAAAAATCCATAATAGAGGAAGAGTTTCTTGTGGAGTCTGTTTTATTTAGACAATAAGACATTTGTTCAAATTACAATAGACATTCAAACACTTCTTATTAGAAACTTTAAAATCCTGAAGGAAGCTTTTATTTTCTTTTTTCCATTGAAGTCTACAAGAAAGAGAGAAAGGTTCTTGCTTTCTTATTGCCCTGTGAGAGAGTTTTCTACCAGCAAGTGAAACATTTGCTAAATATAAGGTTTTACTTTTTAAATCAAAGCTTTTGACCAGACCCATTGTTTATAAACATTTTCCAGTTTCTTCAGTGTCCTTCCCTTTTTCTAAAAAGCCACAGTTACTCGGAGTGGAAGCTAACAATGGGGCTCTGAGCAGTGCCGTGTACCAAATGCATTGTCCTGAATATCTGTGTGTATTTGAGAATGATGAAAATGATAGAACCTAAGTTTGTACTGCTGGAAAGAAAAGCATACAATTGTGCAATTCTACTGATATAGAAATGTTCTTTGGGTTCACAGGCTAAGCCTGATGATGGGGAATGAATGTGTTTACATATCTTAATTTCTTTGAAGCAGAATGTTTACCATTTTAGCTCCTCACTGTGAATAGAGAGCTGGGCTTATGTGGTCACTGAAAGCAACAAAGGATTTCAATGAGTCTGTAGCATAATTTCCCTGAGCTTTCAGGGTAGTGCAGCAGTAGGAAAATAGCACATCCAATAAGCCGCTTTTTGTGAGAAAACTGGAGTTAGGAAGACGTGGACTTAGAGAAGGATCCTGCAAATGCTTATACGTGTAAATAGTTCTCACTCTTTCGTGGTTCAGGGCCATAAGCACATAAACATGAAGTGTTTGCAAAGTCCAATTTACTTCAGTTGGACCACTTATGTGTTTAAATTGGACACATGCTTGGTATTCTACTGGGACGGTGTGCCCAATCTGTTACTTACAGTGCAAAATGAGGAATGCATTAGATCGTCATGAAAAGAAGCAATTTCCAGGACAAAGGGATTTGACTGCAGGAAATTCCTGCTCTTGTGGGTAAAAACTAACTTGCAACATTTGTCTTTAAAAGTTCCAAAATGAGTAATATTTTCAGCAGGAAATGATGTGAGTATGAGTTTATTATCATTTTCAAATACTGGGAAAGAGTAGGGTAGTGGAGCAGGGTAGTGCGCTCTTCCCTGACTGATCCCACTGACGTTCACATGAGTACAAACAGGCCATGAATAACTCTGCTGAACGTACCCTGCTTCCCTCGACACTCTCTGCCCCTCTCTGGTACCTTTCTGCTCACCTGAGAATATCACAGCAGAAATATTTTTGGGGAGACACTTCTGAAACCGCATCCATGTCATTTACACACCCCACATTCTAAACCCACGTGCACACCTGACACTGCTGCATCTGCCCTCTCCTGTTATTGAAACTAAATAATGCCATGTGATTTATCTAGTGATATTTGTCACATTTTAGAATAAAGGGGGGCAAAACACTTGTGGCACTGACCCGGAAGGGTAAAATAGATGCTTGGGCAGGATGAGGGTGCCCAGATCTCATAGAGCATTGTCTACTCGCCAGTGCTGCCTGGCCCAGGAGGTAGCTAAATAGAATGGTGTCCACATTATAGATTTTCCAGACTGCAAAGATATCTGAAACAAAAAAAGTGGCTTCTTCAAGCTGTGCCACAAGCCTGTCATAAAGCATTTCATATTATTTTCTTTCACCAGGATTCCTGGCTCTAACTTTGCCAAACCACAACATCTTTGGCATACCAAGAAGTCTGTGTGTGGGTTTGGCCCCTTATTGACTGAACTACTTTCAGCACAGAGACAGAACTGGGAATACACAGAAAGCATCATATCTTCTGAGTGTTTTCTTAGTCCTGGGGCCAGGTGGGAGCTCCTTCAGGTCATTGGGGAAGCTCCTCGCTTATCCCATGCCCTCTGCTGTCTAACCAGCTCCTGTGGGCAGAGTGCTCCGATGGGGAGAAAACCTCATGGGGTGGGTGGTAATAGGCTTGCCAAGAGACGGGGCTGAATTCGCAGACTTGGTTCTTCTCCAGCAGCATACAGAAATAGGGAATTTATTTGCCCTTTATCCCGGCACTGTATCTTCACATTTTTGGCTTCAGAGGGTCCCTGATGCATCTGTGCAAGAAGAAAGATTTACTCAGTTCTTAAGATTCAGAGCTTCAGGATAACCTTTTAGTGATATTTTCTGGAAAAAAAAAAGAGGACACACCCTTGAAATGTCAATCCTGCTTGACACAGTTAAGTATCCTATGTCAGTGCAACTTGCTAGAGCCACTATAATATGACAAAACATTAGATTATACATCCGTGGTCCTGTTCCCTTATTCTGTTTCACAAAATAGGAAAACAAAGTCTGGTGGTGGTTTTGTTTTGGTTTTTTTGAAGATATTTTGTTTATTTTTGACTGTCTGCATCGCATTTGGAAATGCAATTAGCTTCATATATTTGGACCGTTCTTTGCAGACACCAGGTGCTAAGAAAAAAACTGCTAAGAAAATGCAAAAAAGCTACTCGTTCTCTTGCATAGCAGCTGGCTGAACAGATAGGGGGTTGGGGTTTCTTTTTGGAAGTGGACAGGCCTTTGAAGTCAGCAAAATAACTCTCCTGGTTTAGATTCAATTTTCAGTCAATTGCTGGTCAGATTAGCTGTAGGACTGCTAGTGTCTTACTGGTGATGAGCTAAAGCAATTAGATGCCTGAAGCTTGTCATCTCCTTGTTAACAGGCTTCTGGGTATGCCTGCAGCCCCCTTATTTGCAGAAGACTGTAATTCAAATGACATCTGTGAGTTATTTATAGGAAACCAGCGCCGGAGCTGTAACCCATATAAAATCAGCCACTGTTTTAGTTCCCTGGCTGAGACACATTCTCCAAGACTCCCAGGCTTCAGGATGCTCCTGCATTCAAACTGACCTGTGTTTTTTGATTTTGTCTTTTGTCCAGATGTATTCTGAAATCTTTCTACTAGTCTGTGTTTAACCTCTGTTGGAGGCTCAGTCATGGGCATGCTGGGTATAAGAAATGGAAAAGAGTGCAGAAATAAGCAGGGGTCAGCGGGTGGCCTCAGGACCCCGTTGGTCGAGAGCTGCCCGCCAGCCTCCCAGTGCCAATGTTTCTGAGAGTACGTTAACTCAGAGCTCATAAGGAAAGCACTGGGGTACCAGCAAGGAAATTCAGGAGCATATCTGCTCAGTCAGCTGCAGAGATGGAAACGCTGGGTAACAGCAACATTAACTGTGCGAAAGGAGCTGCATCTGCCCTGTCACTCATAAGCAGACACATTTTCTCTGCTTGCTGAATTCATCCACTGGTGTCATTATTCTGTGGATCGTGCCTGCTCCTTCTATCCCCGCAGTGGCGCCAAATCAAACTTTCTTGCTTTCCCCCTGCAACATAGAGGAATCCATCTCGCCAGTTCAGCTCTGTCTAGCTCAGTGCGACACCTTCTGGGTTAAGCCCACCGAATAAACAAGGCAAATTTGGTTACTATTATTTATCAGATTCTCTTTTCATAACTACCCCTCACTCCCACCCCATTTCCCCCTCCCTCCTAAAAATTACCTGGAAAGAATGAAAATTCTAATCAGGGTCAGATGCTTAAATTTGAGTTGAACAAATGTAATTAGTACGTAGAACTAAAAATTAGAACAGCGTCAGTTCCTTTTTCTTAATATGTATTAAAATTATTATTTAAGAATAGGTGTAATTTACTTCAGAGCATAAAATTGATCAGATCAATGCACATCAAAGTGATGCACGAATGCTGAGATTATGGTAATTAATCAATCACCTAAATGTATATTTAAAGTGACACTTGACAGAGAAGAGACAGGAAGTTCAAAATCAATCAGTAATCCACTGTAGATCCGATCTGTAGATCTTTCATACTTCTTTACAAATACCAATAAAACAAATATGTTTTGACTATGGAAAATAACCTTAAAACCATACTGGGATCCATTTTTATTACCGCTCAGTTATCTCTAGGATAAATGTGTTTCTGTTATGCACAGGAAGATGCCAGATTGACACATCCATTCAGGAGTGCCAAACTGTGTTCTTTCTGACTGCTATATTGCTTCCAGTGAGAGGTTCTGTCACCGGATCTTAATTAAGCTCGCTGTTGATAAAGCTCAAACCAGATTAAACACAACACATTCTTCATTGCTGCAGACATTCCTCAGCGACACTGGGAATCAGAAGTAGAACCAGTTCCTACCTATAGGTACAAGCTACTTACATCTTGATTTTGCAAAGGATTTAGGCTGTCGCAATCACCTCTGCACACCTCCATTTGTAGCCGTTGTTATCATTTTCCTACTTCGCATACTTGTGCAAGTGAGAATTTATATATTTGGTTTATGTGTTCATATATTTATATGTACATATATTTTCTAGAGGTCTAACCTCCTACTCTATCAGAGGTCTAGCCAATACATCAGATGGAGTCTGGAAACTAACTTCACCCCAAGGTAGACATTTATATTGAACAGCTGAATAACTTTCTAGTCTCCACTGTCTGTATTATATATATGTCCAGGGACTGTAATGAGAGCTGATACATCTAGTTCACTTACATATAGAAATGTACATCTCAACACTTAAGTCAAAACATCTCAGTGTGCCTGTTGAACATGACTCCTGGCCTTTCAGCAGTGCCTTTTTTCCCAATTATATGAGTAATATTTTCTTATCTTTCTTAAAACTTTAGTTTCTTGAATCTGAATTTGGCTTACATTTATATAATTCTTTTCTGGGCTTGAAGGCTGAAAAGCACGAACACATAAATAAGACCCAGCTGAGCATGTGACAGACACATGAGCATAAGTTAAAATAATTCAGATTATGATCAGAAAAAAAAACAAACAAACCCAACAACAAACAAACCAAAACCCCAAAATCCAGCAATTTAAAAAACAAAATAGCTAAATGGGAACTTCCTAACATTTGGACTGGCAGAGTAGATAATTATTGGAGTTTCAGATAAACCGCTTCACCCTCTTTCCATCTATTCACACAATGTCCATGGAGGAGGACTGGTGAAAGAGTGATTGGGATCAGGCAGATACGGATTTTTAATCTACTGCACTAAAATTCCACTCCACTAATTTACCTAAAAAGTCCCTACCACCATGTGTGCACTGCAGCAAACAAATGGCAACAATCACTGGTATGGTAATAATACTAATATTTATGTTCTGGATAACAGGACACTGGTTTGGAAATTTAGGAGCCTTGGAATTTCCTTCCCAGCTGTCCTGCCAGGCAACTGTGAACCCTGCAAAGGTCATTGCTTACTCTGAAAGCAGCTGGTTTCCCAGCTTCAAAAGACTTTCTTTTTTTTTTTTTTTTTTTTACAGGAGTCTTGTCTGCTTAATCTGTAAATTCTCCAGGGTAGAGACTGTCTTGTTATGTACAGAAAGGGATCTTGATCTCACAGGACCTCCACATTTTGCCATAATACAAATAACATTAATCTCATAAATATTTGCCCCTGTTTAACCTGGTTATGTGTATGGGCAAAGTATCTCATTTGGTGAGCGCATTTTGAAAATGAGAGTTATTTTCTGAATTTCTTTCAGCTGATGATTTAAATCCATTTTATGGCATCTTAATGATAAAAAGTGAGCTTCATTTACAAAATAGAACTGTTTCACAGTTGGACTAATGCATCTGGCATATGAACATTAATTTCCAAAGTATTTATATATTTGCATATATTATATATGTTTGCTCCAGTGGCACAACTTGCTGTGGTCAACATATTGTGGATTAACATATCACAGGACTGCAAAAAATCAAGAGACCTGTAGAAAGATTTTGACATAGTCATACTGACAACACCCAACTATCCCTTTTCAAAAGACATTTCTACAGTTTAATGTATACAATCCTGGCAAATTGTTTCATAAAAAGTGTTTGATTTTACTGTAGTGGTTCTGTTCAAGTCACTTGGGTCTATCATTTTAGTAATACCTCATAAATCACGTGGATATAACTCAGAAATTTCTAAGTCATGGTAGCAAAGACAAATGGTGTATAAAACATTTCCAAGTGTCGTGCAAAAGCACCTTAAATCTTTCTGTGGTCTTACCATCTGATGGAAAGCCTTAGTGTAAACAGAGCACCAGAGGACCAGCAGTGACTTGCCTCTGTTTTTAGCATCGCATCTCACTTCTCCAGCCAGCTCTGCTCACAACAGCCTAGAGAGAGTCAAAATTTAGTCTTCCTGTTCCAGATGCAGAAACAAATCCATGACATGATAAATTTGGCACTCATGGTGGAGAAAAGCAGTAGTTACTGCGTTGAGTGTGAACAGAGATCTGAGAGGAAGGTGCAATTGGAGTCCAAATGTTGGAGCCCCTGACTAGAAGATAGGCATCCAAGGATGGACACCTCCGTAGAAAAGGGAACATAGCTGACCAAAGGTTGGAAGAGGAGCTATATAATCGCACACATACGTTTTTGCATGTGGGTCCATGTGCTTGCACATGTCACAGAACATAATAGCTCCTCTGGAGTAATTTTTGTCATTTGGGCTGAGTTGTTTAGTAAAACCACACCAAAAAAAAATAAAAATCCATGCACAAGTGAAGAGCTTGAAAGCTTCATTCAGGCAGCATAGGGCCTAGACAATGCATAAATTCTCTACCCATTATTTCTGAAAAATTTTCTGCTGCCCTCTTCCCAGCTTATGCTGATTGTCTTCCAAAATAAGAAATATTCCTGACTATATAGCATAGAAAGGAAAAGACAGTGTTAAAGCACAAGTGATGAGATAGCAGACAAAGTTGATGCCAGGGGCAGACTGGTGTAAGTCTCCCCCATAATTATAAAATTATACAAAAGAGAACTTCCCAATTTGGAACTGATTATTTTTTGACTTCATAAAACTACAGGAATAATTCATTCATTGCCCTTTTCTGCTCCCTTTAATTAGGTATTTTCGACAAGTCGCTTCTTCAGCATCAAAGTTATTATGAAGCAGGGGTAAGACAAGCTTTTTTTTGTCCAAATCATTTCAGATAATAACAGCAGGATATTGAAAATATTTGCCCAATGGGGGAAACTCTGCATTTGCAGAGTACCCCAACCTATGCAAAACTGCTGCATAAAGGTAAAGCAAAGTTAAAGTATATTTCACTAAATGCAAGACCAAAATGTGACATAATTAATACTTCTAGGTTATCCTAGTGTCTTCAGCAGAGTGGTGTCCCACAGGATCTATGGCATAGTAGTGTTGGTAGTCCCAAGCATACCTGTTCGCTACTTTCCTCATCCTGACCAAATCTAGTCCCACATCTCCTTCTTGTTGTAAGGGAGCTTTATCTGCGAGATTCTGGGAACCAGAGAGAGGGTAGTTGTTGGTAATTGTTGGTAATTAACACAATGAAATGAATAATTGGGTTCAGAGAAATAAGACTTACAAAAGAATTAGCGATGGGTAGATGAGCTTGCTTCTTGATACTTGACCTGTCTATTCATTTTACTGTAAGCACACACTGGATAAATTGCATAAACAGGCCCTGGAGAAGAAACAGAGGGATCCCCACTCCAGATAACCCCAAGAGATTCTAGCCCACCCCAGCTCTCTGCCCTTAAAAGCCTTGAACGCCTTTCTGCATCCTCTATAAATGTACATGTCACCTCCTCCTCCTCTTCTACCTCTTCCTCCTCCTACTCCTCCTGGTGTTTTGCAGAAAAATGCCTATCATCTGCTCTATTTTATGCTGAATATCAGTGTTTTCATTGTGTTAGGCAGATTCTGAGTGTGCTCATCACATTTGGCCCCCAAGGGATGTGAGATGCAGGAAAGCTTTGTTGAGGGGTCCTGGGCAGGCCTGGCAATCACACACTGATCCCTGCCAAAGTGGTGGCAGCTTTGGGGACAGCATAGAGACTACCAGGCATGCTGGGAATTATTTAGTGAAAACATAGATGTCAGCAGATTTTTAAAGTTCTATATATTTATGGAGATTTATTTATTCCCTGCAGGTGACCTGAGAACCAAATGATCCAGTGAATGACTAAAAACTAATGATCGACCTGGGAGTCACACCTAGGTATCCAGGGCATCCAGTTTAGTGTTTAATTACAACTACTCTCACAGATCTAGCAGGGCTTAAAGTTTGCACTTGATTTGCCGAATTGCAAATCTCCTCTCTTTTAACTTGACACGTTCAATACAAAAATGCGTGTGAGGAATCAGATTGAGTCTGATGCTGACGTTTGGTGTGTGCCCTTCTTCTTTAGTGTTAATTTGCAGTTTAATTTATTCTAATTTTTTCCATTAAATGTTTGTTTGGAATAAAAATGTTTCTGAGGTCATAGTCATCCCTGAAATTGCCAGAGACCACATCAGGAGGGAAAGCACAGCCTAAAGCAGAGAGGAACACATGGGACTTTGCACAAGTGAAGGTAAATTAGTCAAAATTCTAAAAATAGACAAAGGGACTCATATGTCTCCTTCCTGAACAAAAGAATAAAAAACAACTTCATGAAATTATAAAGAATATATGATATTTATCTGCTTGCTTTTTAACTTGCTTTGTATCTAAAGTGAATGTTTTTAATGTGCTGAATATTGGCACTGAAAAATGGGTAATGAGAGGAAGATCAATGCTGATATTAGCTACTTTGTTTATATATATAATCGATTATTTCAGTGTAAAAATGCCTTCTCATGTTCCCCACTAGTTCTGTTTGTGATATTAAGACTAGAGGAACTGTTGTCAAAAATCAAAGTGTCAAAAATGTTGCACGGAATTATGGAGAGGTGTAATTAGTTCAGGTATCTACAGCAGTATGCAATACTCTATGGCATACGAGAGCAAAGTGACATTATGACTATTGCTAGGAACAATACAACATTTTCCAATACAGACAAGCTCTCCCCAAAGGCTTGAAACTCCAATCCAGCTTCTCAGATTCAAAGTCGGTGAGTGAGCATGCCAAAGAACAGCTGAAGGAAACAAGCACTGTGAATTTACAGGACATAGTCTGACTTGTTGTTTGTTTTTTTTCATTCAAATTGTGTCCAATTATGACAGTTTAGGCTGGGCTGGCCACTAAATGAATGACAGATGTTCTCTATTAACCCCTTACTCTTCCCAGAAAGTCTTATTTCTCTGAACCCAAATATTAATTTCATTGTGTTAATTACCAACTACCCTCGCTCCAGTTCCCAGAAAGGGAAGGGAGAGAGAACAAGGAAGAGAGACTTATGGGCTGAAAAACAATAGACAGTTATAATGAAATATTAACAATAAAGAAGACAATAATATTAATAAGAAAATAATGAAATATATACAAATCTATATAAAACTAATACTGAGTTCCCAGGATGACAATCACATCGCCAGCCAGCACTGGGACTGGACTCAGCAATGGACAGGAACTGGATTCAAGAACTAGATTCAGGAACATACAGCTCAGGATCAAAGGCAGAAGAACGGACAGGGTCCTCCTTGGACACCGGCCACTGAAGAAGAAGAAGAGACTTGACCCCTTAGATCCCTCAGCTTTTATACTGAGCATGATGTGGTTGGGATGGAATATCCCATTGGTCAGTTTTGGGTCACCTGTGCTGGCTGTTCCTCACCGCAGGTGCAACCCCACTCCGACCCTCTAACGGGGCATATAACAAAGTTAGCTGACCTTAGTTGTTATAACAATAAGTATAAGCAAGAACCTATCTGCATACCGTCCCTTAGTATTAACTATAAACATCAGGCATTACCACTGCTAGAAGCAGACACAGTCTGAAAAATATACTGTTAATTTCAGAGAATACAGTCAGTTAGAAGAGACTTAACTGAAAAGTAAAACTACTGAAAAGGAAATTGGTTTTGTTCTATCTCAAGCCAGGACACCAAGTTAAATCATTATGGTTTTCCTCATTTTCAGCGGTTTATCATGAAAACAATGATTGCCAAAATGTTGTTAAAGTATTAAATATAGGGCTTGTTTAAACATTTAATTGTGCATATATGTGTATAAAGACTTGCTGGGGTAAGGGTAAAAAAATCCCCAAAGTAATTCTAAATCTCAAAGAAAGTATACACAAATTAAAGCTCAATATTATTCCACTGGTAAGGTTGTTCTGGAGAATTGCACGGACTTCATTACAAGGTAGTCAAGAGTCGTAATTAGAATCTACTGGATAAGAAAAATGCAGAAAGAAATTACTGTCCTTTTTCTTATGATCCCAAACAAGCTTGGACTCCAATATTAGTTATTCTGCTGTAAATTAGAAGCACACTAAGCACATCAGTGGAACTGAAAATGAAATTGGGCCTACATATTTCAGTCCATTGCTAATAAACCCAAACTACAAAGCCCAAGCTTTTTCCTCAGTAACTCTCTCCACGTAAAACAAGCTGTTCTTTGTACAGGGTAACTAATGAGGCTTGCTTCCCTGAAACTTGGTATCCTGCTTCTCTCTACTTCTCCACACCCCAATAAGGTGTGGTGTCATCACAATATAACATCTTTTCTGCAGTACCACCAAAGTCTCCCCATACCCAAAGTCCTCCACTATCCCTCCAAGCAAGGGCCGTTCATGCCAGGATGATGCTACCGACCCCTCAATAGCTCAACTGGTTGGACATAAAATGATAACTGACAAATTTGTACTTTTGCAGAAATTAAGCCCTTCTTCTCTATCTGATGTCTGTGGAATTTCATATTTTGAGACCTCGCCAGCCTGTCAAATTGACCAATGGGTTTTAAAGGCATTAGGGAAGTACAGAAAGCAGGGCAGTTGTATAAAACCTGTATCTTGGGTTAAACAGATACTAAGTGCTAGAACTTCATCAACTTTTCAGTTTATCAACTGAAATTGATAAATTCATCAATTTTATCATCATCAACTTTATTTTAAACTCAGAAATTCCTGGCCACAAACCATGGTTTTTATTTAGCTAGGAAGGCATCCTAGGATCAACTCTTCCCCACTTATAAGTGTTAATATGAACCTACCAGCTTGGGTGACACCGAGAATTGAAATACGGACCTCTGTATTTTCAATGAAGGTCATGTTTTGTAGCTATGCTTTGTATTAGATTTTCACCCTCTATGGATTATTGAAAAAAAAATGGAGACATAATACAAACTGCTGATGTCTAGCATATGTTACGAAGTTGCATTTATCAGTGCATAATTTCCTGGGTTGGTCATACCAAAAGAAACTTCATAAGGAGAGGATTTATGCTTACAGTGAGCTCCCACCACAGACCACTTTGTCGGTGAATCTCCAGCTGCCTGCTAGGGACTGTTTAAGCTAACTTCCCAAGCACATATTCCCTGATTTAGTACTTTCAGGGTATTCACTGGGTGGGTAAGCGTTTAATGAAGACACACATTTTCTTATTTTTTTTGTGGCCCTGAGAGTAAAAATTTGCCCAGTGTCTCATGTTGTGCGCTCTTGCATATTCAGACACTACTTTCTTAAATTTCATTTGATGTCTCTTTAGAATAATTTTGCCTCTATTATCTAAATTAATAAAGCACCAAAACAGACTGATGGCTTTGAGTGAAGCTCTTCACTTATTTTGATTCTGAGAAACCAAGTACGATTTTCAAATATATCTTTTTTCCATTTACAAAGATATATACCTACAATAAGAAGACATTAGGGTGGGGTTTGTTTTGTTATTTTTAATGGAAATTTGTCCATAAGGGTGGAATTCATTGCACTAAATTCTAGGCATTTAAAAATTAGACACTAAAGTCTGAACTACTCAATATAGGCAGGATCTTCATTCGTAGTCAGTTATTGGAATAGATGCTTCAAAGAGTGATTCATCTGACCTGAGTTACCTGGTTTAGACGGAAATGTCTCTCAGATGCTTATTTCTCTCCACTGACTGCAAAGAGACCTGCTCAGTCTTAGATGGTAAGCTTTTAAGCATTAGATTACTGTGACATCTTGTCGCCTAGATATGTCTTTACAAAATTAACTTGCTGGTCCAGCCTCTCTAATCTTCATGGTGGGAATTTCCAAAGTTCTGGCTGACTTTACAATGACGATGGCAGAAAATCTCCTGCTAATTTCAGCAGAGAAATATCAGGACAAGATTATTATTGAGACTGGGTAATTTACACATTCTTCTGCATGTAACTGATGTGTTTTTTGTTTTCTACTTGATTTGCAACAATGTATAATCTGTGTGAAAAATCAATTCACTGAGTTACTTAAAGCATAAAAACATTGTAAAATTCACTGGTTGTATTTTGACTCAGTTCTTCATTCCTACTTCTACTGATGAAAACACGCCTGAGCAGATGCTTAGGTGTTATTAGAAACTCAGTGAACACTTAACTGGCTGGATCCTTTATTGCTCAGTGAATTGGGCTGCCATTTCTACCAGTGGTCCTATGTGTAAAATGCACTCTATACACAACAACTGCATTTTATCCCCAGCTTTCACAGGTACAGATGACTGTGCAAATAGAGAAAGATACCCAATGAAAGACAGCCAGCCTCATGTCACCTTACCTCCGTGCTCAGTTAGATCATGGAAAAAATCCTCCTGGAAGACGTGTTCAAACTCATGGAAGATAGGGAGGTGATTAGAGGCAGTCAACATGGCTCCAACAAAGGCAAATCAAGCCTGACTAATCCAGTGGCCTTCTACGATGAAGTGACTGCATCGCTGGACAAGGGACGAGCTACAGATGTCATCTACCTGGACTTTAGTACGGTCCCCCACAGCATTCTGGTAGCTAAATTGGAGAGATATGGGTTTGATGGATGGACTGTCAGATGGATAAGGAACTGGCTGGGTGGCCATGTCCAAAGAGTTTCAGTCAATGGCTCAATATCCTGGTGGAAACCAGTAATAAGTGGTATGTCTTAAGGATCCATACTGGCAGCAAAACTATTTATTGGTAGTTGGTATTAACATCTTTATCAATAACATCGATAGTGCACCTTCAGCAAGTTTGCGGATGACACCAAGCTGTGTTGAGTTGATTTACTAGAGGAAAGGGATGCCTTCCAGAGGGACCTTTGATAGACTTGAGAAGTGGGCCCATGTGAACCTCATGAAGTTCAAAAAGGCTAAGTGCAAGGTCCTGCATCTGGGTTGGGGCAATTCCCAATATCAGTACAGACTGAGGGATGAATTGATTGAGAGCGACCCTGTGGAGAAGGACTTGGGCGTACTGGATGAAAAAATTGGACATGACCTGGCAAAGTGCACTTGCAGACCAGAAAGCCAATCATATCCTGGACCGCTTCAAAAGAAGCTTGGCCAGCAGGTCGAGGGAGATGATTCTCCCCCTCTACTCTGCTCTGGTGAGACCCTACCTGCAGTGCTGTGACCAGCTCTGGAGGTCTCAGCACAGGAAAAAATTGGGCCTGTTGGCGCAATTCCAGAGGAGGGCCACAACAATGCTGGAGCACCTCTCCTGTAGAGAAAGGCTGGAAGTGTTGTTCTATCTCCAGCCTGGAGAAGAGAAGGCTTCAGGAAGACCTTATTGTGGCCTTTCAGTGCTTCAAAGGGGCTTATAAGAAAGACAGAGACCAGGGCCTGTAGTGACAAGAAAAGGGGCAATGGTTTTAAACTGAAAGAGGACACATTTAGATGGAATATAAGGAGGAAATATTTTACAATGAGAGTAGTGAGACGCTGGAACAGGTTGCTCAGAGATGTTGTGAGGGCTGCGTCATTGGAAGTGTTCAAGGTCAGGTTGGATGGGACTTTGAGCAACCTGGTCTAGTGAATGATGTCCCTGGTCGTGGCAAGGGGGTTGGATTAGATGATCTTTAAATGTCCCTTCCAGCCCAAACCCTTCTATGATTTTATGATTCTATTAATTCCTTTGACATCTGTCAGATAAGGATGAGCGATGGCTTTCACCATAAACATTTTGGAAAATACACAGTCTCTGAGGATAGGGGCACTGTGCTTACCTCATTTTGTCCAATCCTGCAAGCACCACATGTCAAGCTGCATTTTCAGGTGAGGCCCTACGTTATTGCACTTGAACACCATAGAAGTAGTCACAAAGTTATCCTGTTGCAAATAGGTGAGTAATTTTCCTGTTTTATAAGTGGGGTATTTGAGAGCCATGGAAATTAAAAGGGTTTTCAAAGAGATTTAATTAAACGTGGCCATCCAACCCACTGAAAAATTAGATTAAATGAATTCCACCTTGTTCTAGTCTTTTCTAAAGAGCTTAAAGGATATTAAGACAGTCATGAAACTCACACTGCCCTCCAATCAGATTCCTTCAAATGGCTCATAAACAGGTTTTCAGTGCGGTTAGTGAGTAGAGAGTATGTATATTCCTCCATCACTTTATTTCCAGGCTCTGTTTATATTTCTCTTCGCCTTAGCATGGGAAAGAGTTTGAGGCATCAGACATGTCTTCTTGTCACCACGTTGATCACTTTTTTTTTTTTCCCAAATATTCAGTTAAGTCTCATTCAGTTCATTTCCCCAAACTGCATTTGTATAATGCCTGAGTAATAAAAGTCAGCGGAGTGACTAGATGGGATTTCATCCTTTTGCATTATCATTGAAAAAGACATTACTATTCCCCTATCAAAAATATCCATCAACCTAATTACATCCCTTTTCTTCACAAAGTTTTAAAATAGGATACCTAAGTGTGATCGGCAATGTAGAGTTATTATTTAATGACCATAGGGGAGATACATTTTGATTCATTTTCTTACATGTTAAAAATTTATGACAAACATAAAACTCTGTTATAGCCGCTGGATCATTTGTAATGGTCATAATTTTATTTAAATCATATATAGATAAAACATTATGTACGTTTTAAAGCATTATGCCATTCTGAACCACTTGGGGAGACAGTCTGGTGGATTGGAAACAAGGTAAGTGGTAAGCATAATCTTAGCTGAAAAATAGGTGAACTCTGAAACTTGGCATCTATAACAGTGATTATCTTTTTTAGCCTTTTTTGGTGCAATTTTTTTACCAGGCTTAATCGTGTCTCTGGGAAAGTCTAATTTTTCCCAGTTTATCTTAAGATTTTTAATACTGATTTTGTCATTGGCCTTGTAATATGACCTTGCTGTGCCTGATTCAGTTTTGTTTGGCTCACCACTTAAGACCGAACAAGGAAAAGAAGAGAGAGCACAGATTGTCTTAGAGCAACACGTCTAACTCACCCCAGACCAGGGGAGGGAAAGATTTTACATTAAACTGGAATTGCAACGCTCCTGTCTGCTTTATGGGTACCCTAATAAATTTTAAAACAAACCCAGATGGGTTCTGTTTCATTGGAGATTATATGAATATATTCTCCTCAATTGGAAAAAGTTGTTCCAGGACAGTAAAAAGAAAAGTCTGAAAAATGCAGGAATAATTTTAAAATGTAAAAGACATTTATCCTGGAATTTTCCTATAAATAGGGATGGTGGATTTGCTTCCCTCTCCAAATTCCAGTTTAATAGCTCAGTGCTGGTTAAATCATTGATACTAATGCCTGCTCTTTTGATAGAGAATTGCATTTACAAACATTTTTTTCTTCTTAGTGTTTATTCAAAAGGAAAGTAGAGAATGCAGAGGGGTATACAAATTTTCTTCTCAAAATACTTGAATTTTGATTTTAAAATAACAGTTGTTGGTATGCATGTACAAGGAAACTATGTCCTATAAACATCCTTTAGGATTTACAGGGGAGCTATCTCAGTGGAAAAATTTGATTCCTTTGTTTCATCAAATTAGGCGTTGGCCCTCTGTGGTTAAAAAGATCTTCCTCTTTGCAGAGCGCTCTTGCAAAAACTAGGTTTTAATATCTGAGCCTTGACTGATCTAAAATGATGTAACAAACTGACTTTCCTTGGAGCTGTGGCTGTCTTCATTAGGCCCATATTTTTAATACTATTAAGATATAGTCTCCAAAATCTTTTACGATGTTTTCACATGGGAAACAGCTGCCAGTTACCATTACTGGGAGCTGGAGAAAGCTCTCAGAGTGGAAGAAATAAGAGTTGTATTAAGGGCAGAAACCAATGGATCTGAATGGGAAGTAGTTTAAACAGTTCATAAATTGACAATTTGCATATGTTTATGAATACACACATATGTTAGTGAGTAAGCATTTGGGCTATTTAATTCTGACTTGGGCAAAGTATCGTCTTCCCTTATAGACTGTATTGGGCAATGCCATGGAAACTGGCATGATGACCTACTTGAAAAAATCTCTTTTTTCATCTCTAAATCATGGATTTTTCTATCATATTTCAAATCATGCAACTGCAAATTTACTTCAAATTGGTGAGACAAATAATAAGCCTTACAATATATCCTAAAAAGTCTCTCTCTTTTCTGTGAGAGACAAAAGAAGTAAGGTACAGATGATGTATGATTTATGTTATAAAAGTAAATTATCACCACTAAAGTCTTCTCCCAACTTCCTTTATTTTTAGAGTAGTACAAAAGCATACCCTTCATTTGCTCCATTCGTCTGCTAGATAATATTTTGCAGGTGAAGGATTTTTTTTTTTTTTTCACTTTGGGGATTATCCCAAAATGAATATTTGGGATATTTTTCGTTCTTTATATTTCTATTATTCCATCATAAGATTCCTTAGGGAACACTGAACCTCGAATAACTAGATGTTTTATCTAAGACTGATGACAGGGTTACTTGTCTGTGACTCATGAAAGATTTCTGTGTTATGGTTGAATTTTATTTTGAGGGTAATTTTTTTTTTTTAATACTTCAACATAAATTATATGGAATTACCAGAAATAACTATGGCAAGTATGAGCTTGTATAACTAACAATAACAAGAAAAAAAATCACTTAAATTTGCAATACTTATCTGCAATACATATAAGTTAAGTACCTATACTGCTTGTTTCATTGCCATCAATATTAATTACAGCAATAAAAATGACTCAGTTATTGCTGTCCTGAAAAGATGTTAATGATGTGGTCATCGCTGAAATAACTAAATTGGCTAATGTGATGGCACAATAAATTCAGACGATAATTGGTCTGATTCTCTTTTCTCTGACATCTGTGTAAATTAGGAGCTCCCTAAGCATAAAACTCGTGTAAATGAGATAAGATTCAGATCTTTGCTTTATAGCTGTGGAGACCTGTTTGTAACAGTTAGGTAATTTTAGTTAGCCGCTCTGCACTTCTGTACTACATTAGCTGGCATTTATATTCCATGTACATAGCCACCTGTATCTCAAGTTTGGTATTCCCCTTTAATATCTAACTTACTAATGTATTAATATTCTTGCATCAGTTATATTTTCCAGTAAATGACCAGAAAGTATTTCATGATGAATAAATATAATCATAAGAAAATTAAATTTATATTTTGCATATATGAATAATCATACAAAAAATCTTTTAACTAAATTCATGCTTAAAAAGACAGTTCTCTCAACCTTAGGAAAAAAGCTTCTACTTGCCCCTCCTGTCTCTTTTATTTTAACTACATGACTGCATATTACTTTTCTACAAGGTCCGAGCCTTGTTTAGAGAACAGGCTGGACAGTCCGCTATTAATGAACAGCAAGGCAATACTTTGTTTTTCAATTTCATTCAATGTTCTTGAGCTTTTTTTACTGTACAATATTCAGACTTTGCTCCGAAGACAGAATGATTGATTTCTTCCCAGCATTTCCATGCTGCTTGTCTTTTGTAACATCCATGGGTTTGACAAAAATTATTGCATTTTTGTGCATAATACTTCTGTTAGACAAAGAGATTATATTATTCTCATTTTAGAGAAGGAGAAGGGGAGACAATGATTGACCTGGTTTTACCCCATTTATTTTAGTTGCGTAACTCTGGTACCTAAATCAACAGCCTGATAATTTCAGATTTAATCTACTGTCAATGGAAAGAAGCAAGATCTTTGCAGAACAACACAAATTTTAACTGGGTACTATCTGTTTCAGCTACCAGTAGAGCATAAAGAAACTATGGTTCTAACTCTAATAGTGCCCAAAATTCACAGGCATAGATTCAGACTCCCATTTACCAGTGAGTTATGCAAGACTTAATTTTTCTTGGGAATAAAACCAAGCCCACTAGCAAGTGCATCTGTTTCTGTCATTTTATTGTTTTCTTGAAGGAATGAGCCTCATGATCAATTTTGCTTGTGAGTTCTCTGACTCCTTAAAGTAGATGACCTGCAGATCACATGCCAAACACACCCAAGGTGCAAAACACACCTTTAATAGCCAACAGTAGGAATTTTCGTTTAAACAACATGCCTAGGAATACAGAGGGTGTTCTGCAGAAGTAGGTCTGGACTTGGGTCCTCTGCGGATAGATTTCAACTGCCTCTGTCAGGACACCACACTTTCCCTTCCAGCAATCTACTCTCTAACATGCTATATATATTCCAATTTCTGTTTAAAAAAAAATAATAAAATTTAACAGCTCTTTAAACTGAACAACCTGCAGTTATCCCCAGCGCCTGGCCCATTTCTGGACCTTGGTGCTTAAGAAATTGAAATGGAAAATTCAGACGCCAGCACGCAGTCGCTGAAATACTTTGGCACTTTGCAGTTTTTCACCACTTGACGCCCCTTGTCAAAACATTAAGGGGGATGTAGAGCAGCAGCATGTCATTATGTAACATTTTTACACATCATATTTATAAAGAGTCAAACACATTTTATTCTTAATCTAGAACTCCGCTAATTAGATGCCGCTGACAGTTTGACTGCAGACTTTGAGTCTGAATACTGTCATGCTGTTCCTGGTTGGCATTTATAGTTGGCTGGTCCATAGAAGCATGGGCCATTCTGCTCAGGTTTTCAAGGCGAGACAGAAGCGTCGAAACTTTTCACCACTTGTTCATCATCTCTCGCTTGTTAATTAACGTCTGCACAGTGTTTTGAGCATGTGCTGTCAGAATTCTGTCTTTTATTTCCCTGGCGAAAAAGCCTAGAAAACACTATTGTGGGTGCCCTACAAACAACCCAACCATCCCATCTAGGAAAAAAACAAGTCAGACACCAAATCACCAGAGAATACGGCCTTTTACAAAGCATTTAGATCACCGTATTATCATAACGATACAGGTTATTGCTCTTGTGATTATAGGTTAAAGAGGTCTTTGTCATGTAGCTAGTTTATGTTCAGCAAAAGTGGGACAATACAGAGCTCAGCAGCCGATGTAAAGCCACCCCCAAAGCACGGAAAGCTAATCATCAAGTTAGCGACCTTTTGAACTAAAGGTACATACCAGGCAGATCTTACTTTCCCTCCTAGAAATTGTGTCCGGATAACATCCCAGAACACCCTACTGGTAGCTGCAATTTGTGATATACCTCACTCAGCTCTGACCATGCTGCTAAATGGCCCATGTCCTGACCATCTTCCTACTATGTACAAGTCAATCATATATTGCAGATGTTTTGGGGGTTTGCAAGGTCCATTACACCTGCTATTAAAGGTATCCATTGCACTTCCATTCTCCAAAATTATAATCTTTGTAGATTATTATTTTTCTGTACAGACTACATGACACATGTCTACACAAAAGGATCAAGTCCCCTTCAATTAAATTAAATAGGAATTTAGCTGCTTATAACCCCAATTCATCATATCTGCTTTCTGTAAATGCATGCCTTCTAATTTATTATGCATTTGCTATCAAAACTTTCCTGAATGCCAAAATTCAGGCACAGCAATGTAGGGAAATGGGTGTTTTTCAACTAAAATACCACCGCAATGCAGATTAAAAGGAGAGGCACAAAGCTAGGAGTGATCAGAACAGGGAAAAGCTCTATCAGAAATGGCATTAATTCCTGCCTTTCCTATTGATCGTCTACTCATAATGATGTCTGTACCTATTGCATTCCCTAAATTCTGTGGTCATCAGCAGAATGCAAAAGCTCTTGCAACTATTTTGTTCACCAATTATCTAAAACTTCTTGTGTCAAAGTTCAGTGAAAACAAAGGCAAAAGGATTTATCCATTTCTGCTCATTTCAAAAGTAATAAATAATTTTTCATGCTTCTTTCTACCAGCCGGGGTACTCTTGCAACTGCTGAAATGATATAATCTATTTAATCCCTAAAAATGCGCTTATTTGCCGAACTTGGAGACACATATATGGAAACACGGCCAGAATTTGTTATTTAGAGTCACTCTTCAAAGCTATGGAAACACATTTACAAGTGAAGACAACTTTTAAAGATGGGGTTTTTTGGTTTCTTTTTCAGTACGAATTACTTCATGTCCCTGGAACACAGGATTACACTGAGAGCTCAAGTTTATCCAATATTTGTAAAGAACTGGCTACTTCTTTAGGAGAGTAAAGTCATGGCTTTATGGAAAGGCAGACTTTACCGTTATCAGTTCAGCATGCTTAATCTTGATCTCCTCATTTGAAGAACTGCAGAAAAGGGTGTGCGAGGTGGGGAAACATGGGCATAATTGGACAGGAAAATGTTAGTCTCTTAGTTTTATTGTCTTTGTTCTTTGGAAACAAAAATTACTTTACTCACAATAAACCAAGATCTTTCTCAGCTGTGAAATTTTCCCCATAGAAATCTTACAGAGCAGTAGTAAATAATGCAGCACAAGGTAATGACAATGACACATTAGACCTTGGTTTGAATGCATGCTGTGCTTTGTGCATGATGCAGAATTACGTGGACAATGATACGAAGGCGGGGGGAAGAGGCTTGTTTGTGTTCAGATTATATAATCCACTCATCTTTGTTGTTACCGTTCTAGGTATTTTGTCCAAAATGTTCTGCTTCTCATAAAGTGCATTCAGCCTTATCTGGAGCTCAGAAGCCTAAGGCTCTGTTACAATAGCTATTTATAACTTAACTATTAAAAAAAAAAAAACCCAAAACCAAAAAAAAACCACAATAACATAGCTGAACAGGAAAACACTTTTCAGTCATAAATAAATAGCTCATTTGTACCTAGGGAGGAGAAGAATAGCTTTCAAAGAGCTTCCACTTCAATGGCAGAATCATGACTTCCAGGTAGAAACTATTAGAAGGCGGGTCTCTAAAACTAGATTTGTGCAGTTTGTTGCTGAAAGCTTATTGCTAAGAACTCCAAAATTACTCTGGGATTTGAACACCTTTGTAGGTTTTTAGGCGTCCAACTTGGAATTAATCTGAAAGCAGCCATTATGTAATACTAAGCATTTCCAGCTCCCTGAAAACCAGACATCCCTGTCGAATGTAAGAATAACCATCTAGAAGCGGAAGAACACAAAGTTTTTGCCTAAGAGAGAATGAGTGGCAGCTGCAGACAGAGGAGCATATTCATGTGGGGTAATTGAGGCCTTCGAAATACAATGGAGGTAAAGAAATAAAGCTTGAAAAGTTTCCTATTAATTATCTAAGTAACAATTTATGACCTATTGTAAATATTGATTTTGTGCTCGGAAGCTTTTTTCAGATAGGGGCCTGATTCTATATTGAAACGCGTAAATCAGAAACTATGCCTTGTTTATGATGATCCTGTTATGCCTGTGTTCGCTATTGGTTATACTGGTATGAAACTAAAACACTGACAAAGCTTTTTCCTATTTCCAAAGATGAATCAGCTATATTCAAATAACTACGTCCCATGAGTGTTACATTTTCAACTATGATGTTATAGTAACATCATGGTTGGAACACTGAAGTTTTGTGTGTTTACAAGACCTTATATATTAGCTCCAGCCAAACGTGATATAAACCTACTCAAAAGAGTTTAACTTTCAAAAATCAGGGAAAAAACCTCAATTGTATTTTCCCCCTCGTGCAGGTTTTGCAAAAATATTTATCCATTTCAGCAGAGCTCTTTTGGGTTTAGGGGTAAAAAGGAACAGAAGAATCAGAGTTCATACAGTGACATTGAGTTTGAACCACACATAAACAAAGTCTGTTACTCAATTTTAGTTGAGGTTGGTTTTATGCTAACTGACCTGCTTTGCTGATCTCTCAGATCATCATCCATGTTACATTTGAACATTTCCAAACCTCTCAAATAAACAGTGATATTTTTTTCCCATCTTTTTCTGTTATTCAGCTAGAAGAGTACACTACCAGTTTTCCCAGCATACAAGATTTCTAAGCAAAAACAGAGAAACCTCCTGAACTCTCCCAAGCGCATGCTGAAATGCAGCATTTCTCTACTCTTGAATTCCTTTCAGTAGGTGTTGAAACCTTTTATAGTAAATTGCATTTTACATGTTAGGAACTTCAAAAGAGGGTGTTAATATAATTGAGACATGATAAGTTTGACAGTTGGTGTCATTATATGAGTTTCACTCAGCAGCCTTCTGAAGCAAAAATAATAAAAAAAAATCTGTCTTCCTGAAGAAAGGAAGCTTATGCCTATAATGATGAAATAACTTCTTAATAACTTGCTTTAATCCGTGAAGTCCTTGTCCCAGTCCCAATATTCAACACTTTAAAGTGGATTACATGTAACTATTCTGACTGCCATACTTCTGATATTATTTTAAAAATGGATCTTTTGCAGCGATATCATTGTATTCTGTGGTTATTGCTCGCCCTCGTATTTGTATAAAAGTACAGATGGGGAAATATCTTACAGTGAGCTACTTAACACTTACTTTAAATCTCATTGCCCTTCAATGTGTATCAATAGGCTGCGGTCCTGCCCCAAATTGCCACTTTTACCATAATTTGAGAGGCTGTAACTACTATTAAGTACGTTTCTATGTTTGTTGAAGATCAAGATAAATAACAGAGAAATGCCTGGGGACAGCCATGAACAGAGCTGCCAGCAATGTTATTTGGAGAGCCTGGGAACAGGGACGCTCTGAGGATCAATTAGTTGATTCATTTCCTGATGAAATTTTGGTCACCAACACGTGATTTAGTTGATCAGTAACTCTTAGGATTCAGACTGCTAAAAAGGATAGGGAGGGGTTTTTTGGTCTGTTTCAGACCTATGAGTGCAAGTCAAAATAATCAATCAACAAGCCCAAATGATAGTAGATATGTAAAATACAAAAAGAAGAATCCTTCTGGATCACATATGCTAATATGGAATGAAATCAAGCACAAATCTGACCGCTAAATCCTTGGGAATATTCTTGGAATGTGTCACCCAGTGGGACCTGGACAAGCTCAAGAAGCGGGCCCTTGTGACCTTTGTGACGTTCAGCAAGGCCAAGCGTAAGGTCCTGCACACGGGTCAGGGCAACCCCCTGTATCAAAACAGGCAGGGGGATGAAGGGATTGAGAGGAGCCCTGCTGGGAAGGACCTGGGGGTGCTGGTGGATGAAAAGCTGGACGTGAGCCAGCAATGTGCGCTCACAGGCCAAAGAGGCAACTGTATCCTGGGCTGCATCAAAAGCTGCATGGCCAGCAGGGCAAGGAAGGGCATTCTGCCCCTCTACTCTGCTCTCGTGAGACACCACCCGGCGTGCTGCATCCAGCTCTGGTGCCCCCAATGTAAGAAGGACGTGGACCTGTTGGAGCAGGTCCAGACGAGTGCCACAAAGATGACCAGAGGGATGGAGCACTTCTGCTATGAGGACAGGCTCAGAAAGTTGGGGTTGTTCAGCCTGGAGAAGAGAAGGCTCCAGGGAAACCTTACTGTGGCCTTTTAGTACTTAAAGGGGGCCTAAAGGAAAGATGGGGACAAACTTCTTAGCAGGGCCTGTTGTGATAGGACAAGATACAAGGAAGAAAGTTTTTACTCTGAGGGCAGTGAAACACTGGGACAGGTTGCTCGAAGAGGTGGTAGATGCTCCATTCCTGGTAACGTTCAAGGCCAGGTTGGACGGGGCTCTGAGCAGCCTGATCTAGTTGAAGATGTCCCTGCTTATTGCAGGGGTCTTTGAGTAGATGACCTGTAAAGGTCCCTTCCAACCCAAACTATGCTATATTTCTATGGTTCTCTGGTATATGAAACTGATTCTGCTTTGTAAAGAGCTCAGAGAGTTCCTGGGGCTTGCACCATCTCTCCATATTCCTTGTTGAAACATGTATTGTGCTGCCTAGTTTGCCTCTCTATTACTTCCAGCCTGCATTTTTATAGATCGTCCTTCTGAAAACATCAGAAAGTTTTATAAATTCCAAATATAGAGAAAGTCTTTTATGCAGTCACCCTATTAGACAGCTAACATTCACTTTGAAACAAGATCTGGACAAAGATCAAAGATGACAGAGTTTATGGTGAAATCAGGAATGGACACAGCAGTAGACCTTCTTCTCCATAAACATTGCATTGTATAAACATTTTACAGTTAAAAAAATTTCAAATTTTTCAGGCCTGCCTAGCATAGCCCCAACCTTCACAGGAACCTATTCCTCACCTAAACTCATGTCGTGGTTTAGCCTCAGATGGCAACAAAGAACCACGTGCCGCTCGCACGTGCCTTCCTAATACAGGAAGGATCGTAAGAAAAGGCAAGACTCTTGGGTTGGGACAAAGGCAGTTTAACAGAACAGCAAAGGGAACAGGCAAACAACAACAACACGGATAGGGGAATATACAAACGCGATTACGGAACCGCCGCTCCCCACCGCTCCACTCGCCGACCGCCGGACCCGGGACGCCCCAGCCCGCTTTTAAGCAGCAACTTCCTGTCCCCTCCCCCGGCAGCTCAGGGTGGGCGTGGCTCACATGGCATGGAATACCAGGGAAAATTAACCCTATCCCCACCGTAACCAGGACAACTCATCCCACTGTCACTTACCTGTTACTCTGGCCTTGGGGGTCTTATTCCTTGCTGATCTGAGTGAATAAGAATTTAAACCCAAATGCTTGTAAATACAGATCTCCAGTTAAGTGCTGCAGGCACCTTTTAATCTTACAATGATTCATGTAAAATCCCTGTAAAGGAGGATGGTCTCTATTTTACAAAGTCCCACTTTCAACAGTTTGAATCAAGAAGAGAGGAGGAATATAGTGCACAACTGAAACTGAGGAGGTACGTTGAAAGCCAGGCCCAGTTCACACCACTAAATTTGACAGCATTTCTGCACTATGTGCCACCTCATCCATTTTACAAGCCTGTTCATCTTCCCATGGACTTGAAGGCAAATGTTCCAAGCGTGGTAAAATCTATGTTCTAGGAAGAACGGTGCTCCATCCAGGCTGTTGTGCAGCTCATATTCCTTAGGTTAAGTACTTCCACCTCACCTGGCCAGACAATTCTGCTTCTGTAGGAATACTCAGACCACTTCAGACCTTCCTAAACATCTCAAAATAGAGGTTTGTGAACGTACATCTCAAGAGAAACTACACATTCTCAGTTTTGCAATAGACAGCAAAAGGAGGAGAGAGAAAAAAGACTTTGGCAGCAGTACCTTAAATCAAATCAGGCATGAGGTTGAAGGGAAGCAAGGGACAAGCTAGAAGGGTGGAGGGAAGCAGGAACAGGAACACTAGGCAGGCAAGGAGAGCTGAGCAATCAGGTCAATGACTGGTTTGTAGAGGGGCATCGCTGTTGTATGCTGCACGGTGAGAGAATAGATTTCTTGTGCTGCAACAGCATTTGATGGGTTAATAACATCAGCTATTTATTATTCTCATGGCCCATAGCTCGTTCTTTGAGCCTTATCACCTCAGTTCCAACACTACCAGTCATTTATTCAGTCCTCTAAAAATGTTCACCTCAGGTATTTCAGATCCATGACAACTTTGGTGCCTCCTCTCGTTTGTAATGGTGTTTGTATTCACACTGTAGATCTTTCCAAAGACCACATGGAACAGTGTACCTGTGAATTGCTCAAAGTTTTTGTGGGTTTGAGGGAGGTCTGTAAGTAAGATTTTCATCGTAGCCAGCATTTAAGTGCTGGACTCCACACACAGAGGACATCAGTCTGTAAGAGTCTGCAGATATTATCCCCAGGTCCCCAGTCTGGTCTCCAACGTCCAGGACTTTATACAGTTCAGCTTATGTACTTATTACATCAGCCACCATTCATAGAGCTAGCTTTTCAGTAACCGTTCTCGTGGCACTTTCATCAACGTCTTTCCTGAGGGAACATTCTACGTTGCTTCCCATGAAGCAGCTTCATGTAAGTCAGCATCAGTTACTCTGTCCCCTTGAAGGAACATTCTCTTAATACTCTAACCTGCATGATCTGCTCTGCTTGCACAGCCTCAAAACTTTTTCATGTTTACTGGAGATTAAAGCTACCTTTTCCAGTCTTCCTGGCTTTCATCCAGACCTGAAGAGAAAGGAAAACCAGAGCACTGCAGGGACAACTTGCTCTGTCATTGTGAGAATATGACACATCCTCAAATTACAGTGGGGATAGTTGAAACATGATGGGGGAAGGCCTGTGTTATAACACTAGTAAATTAAATGTACTTTTGCAGCTTTTTGTATCTTACACAACCCAGCAGGAATGACATGAGAGAAGATGACAGGCAAGCACATGCCTCAGCTAAGGAGAGGGGAACGAAGGTGAGGAAGCAGGAGGTGGTGACAGAGCATGAATAGCTTCACAATGCATCCCCAGACAATCAAGCTGACAGAAGGAGTGGGAGTTTGCAGGCAAACTTTCTGCAGTCTCATTAGATTGGGAGCAGGCTGATGAGAGCTGTAAATAACAGGTGCTTTATTTAACAAGGGAGAGAGAACATGAGAATGAAATGAAAGAAAATGATTAGGACTTAAGTTTCACCAAGGGTCTCCGAGGCCGAGGCTATGACAGGGAAGAGTGTGGTGCTCTACCTCTTTCTGTCCCTTTGGCTTTGTGTAGGTTCAGAGGCAGGAGGTCTGATGGTCTCCTAGGAACACTAACCTCTTCCACCCTGCAGGGATCTGCCATAACATGCCCATCCTTGCAAAGATCTGTAGCTTTCCACAGCTTCAGCCCCTATAGTATCCCTTCAAGCACAGGTTAGTACTGTCACACAGGGCCTGAGACAGATGACATTTCAGGTGGAGCTACTGAATCAGGTGACCAGTGCAACATTTTATGAGCTCCATGTTGTGACCAGCAGCTGCGAATAACCCCCTCTCATTCATTAATGCTCTTGGCTCTGTTTCCCAGAGAATCAACTTTTGAGGTGGCCCAAAGCCTCTGGCATGTAGGACATCTCTGAGGGAAAGAGATACACTTCCATATGTTCAGAAAATCAGTGCTTGAGATTAGCCATAGCCTGCAGAGTTCTTTTAACCTTTCTGAGCAAGTCTCGACATTTCTTCTCCACCTTCCAAAAAGGCCAAGAAAACTCGTTCACCAAAATAGCTAGTTCCACCACTCCCAGGAACAGAACACTATGTACCATAAAATTCAACCTCATAAATTTGGTTTTTGATAAATAGGACCTGTCTATGAGGATTTTAGCTCTGCGTACTTAACCAAGGAACTTCTTATCACATTTACTATGACATTTTTTCCAGAGATAGCATAGCATAGGTATCCAGCAGGTACACAAGACATGCAGCAGTCACCAGTTTCTTTACTTTTCTCATTGCATCAGAATATGTGAGTAGCAGTCGTCTTTCTTTTCATATTTCCTTTCAATACAATAACAGTAAAGAAATGTTAACCTTCTTTTGTCTTCATTGTTCAGAATGAGATGAACGTTGCAGGCTACCATGTCACCAACTTAAAATTGCCAATTTTTAAGCTAATTCTGAAAGAACTTGAAACTATCTCCACTTGCTTTCAACACTTCATGGTGGTCCCCTGGCCAAGAAATTGGAATCTACTTTTGCAGGAGACAGTTTTCTCAACAGCAACTGGCAGACTTGCAGCTAATTATATCTTCCCTTGGTATTTGGTCACAGTAGCTGGTTCTCCCCAAACTCCTAGAGGCAAAGAAAGTAAATTGAAGGCTGCTTCCTCTCTCAGAGGCAGGGTAGTACTACCAAGTTGACAAGCAGTATCTAGTCTTGTACATATCAGCATCCAGCTCCCTTATCTACCAGGACTCTAAAGAAACCAAGAGCTGCCACTTCATCCTGCAGCAAGTTACCACTTTGTGCCTGGACAGCTGGATTTTTGTTTTGTGGAGGGCAGAAAAAATTAGAAATATTTTTTCCCTCAGTGGGTGTTTGATATAGATATATATACTCTTGTAGACACATTTCAAACTTCATAACAGGGAAACACTTCAAAATCCTGAAAATATTTAACATTTTGTGTTATGTTACACATTTGCCTAAGGGTAGTACATGTTCACTTACCTTTTGCAGTCTGGTTTATGTCCATGCCCCACTAGATATATGGGGATGTAGTGATTCATCTCATCTGACTTTAGATGTCTATTGCTTAGTTGTTTTGGCTACCTATGTCTCTCTCTGTAATCTCTTCAGAGACCAGAGGGCTTTAAGGTACAATTCATTTGACCTATTTTAGACATTGGCTTTAGTATGAAACAAATTGCACTCCACAAGTTCTCATTTCTCTCCAGAGTGAGCCTCGGGTGATCAGCTCAACCACAGCTGCCTATGGTGTGGCTGTCTACAGCTGTGTTAAACCTGTCCCACCCATGAATCTCACTCAGTGCCTATAATCCACTGAAATCAATGGTGAAAACCCCTTAGGCTTTGGGTACAGTTCTGCCCCGTTTCATCTTTGAGAAGAAATGGATGTGCTTGCAGATATTTTAAACACATAGTGGGCTTTTACTTTCCCAAAGATTTAGGATAGCATCTTAAAGACTCATTAAATATCTGTATTGAGTTGCTCCTGTTCACTGACCTGTTTGAAATGAAAATTAAGTTAGTGTGATAGGGTTGGAGATGTAACATTCTTCTGCAGGTTTGAAATTGTAGAGGTAATTGTTTTATTAAAATATTTGCTCTTTTGCTCCCTACAAGGTTTTTGATGGCCTGGAAGTCATTGTATAGCACCATGCTAGCCGTTAGTCCTTTGATTTCCACAATGCCTTTCTTTATTTAATAGGCCTGAAATATTGATTAACATTTACAGATTCAATTCCAAGCACTTGCCAGGGGTTACAGAGAGCCAGAGAGAGCTGGTTGTGCCAGTCAAATTCTGAGGTGTAATGAAATCCCCTACTGTGCCTGTCAACTTATCCAGTGTACAGGTCATTTCCCACAAGGTCTGCAGTGTTGAAAGAAGCAGTTTTCACTTGAAATGTTTCATAGGCAAAGGCAAAATATGTCTCCAGTATTGTATGCTTTATCCCTTTGTCTAATATTGAATAGGCTCATTGCTTCACACAATTTTTGCCCCCAAAGCTTTCTGAGTCAATAGAAGAAGAATGTTTCAGGTGGGCACAAGTCAAGACTCTCAGTGTAAATGCTTTATTACTGTTGTCAAGGAATTTCACTGTAACTAAGGCTAGAGATAGACAAACCTCAAAGGACTGGAACATCAATTCATTTTAGTTAAGTGTTGAATGATTCTTTTATTCTTCCAAATATTACAAAGCTCCCTTTGAAAGATACTTGCATCCTTCCTCCAAAAATGTCCTCTTTCTTAATTTGTTCCAAGACCACAATTTGCCTTCAAACTCAAACTTCAAACCAAGTCCAAATAGAATCTATTCTATTCCATCATATTCTTTATCCGATTTTTTTTTTTCATGATCAGGATGCTTTTGTCTTCTCATCTCCTACAGAGAAGAGAAAGAATGTGCAGCAAAACGTTTTGTTTTCTTAGGATTTTAGTTTTTTCTACTGCTATTGAACTTTAAATATCTGTTTTCAAAAAGGTTGTCTTAAAGAAAGATATCTTGTTCTTTGAGTGACAATCTGGTGAAGGTTCTTGTGATGGTCTGTGTTCAAATTCACTATGTAGATTAACAGTTATCCCCAGAAACGTAATGTTGCCTGCAGCATCCAATTTTAGATTAACTATAACAAATGACTTTATGCCAGAAAATTAAAGTAAAGTTGCTGACCCAAGTCTCCTATGTAAGGCAATATTGTCTCAAGATCAAAATTTCCGAGTGGTGCAATGGAGGAGTATTGTTTTTTGCCCTTTGTTCTCTAACTGGGGGACATATATATCCGAGCTAGTAAATACTTCCACCGCCATGTCCTGACCTGAACTCAAATGGTGGCTTTGATTTGCGAGTTTACAGTTGACTTTGGCCAGCTTCTCTGTCAGCTTCATTTGTAATGGGACATTTGATACTGATGCATGGCTGGATAGAACTACCAATAGATTCAAAAATAGTTTCTTCAGTATTTGCTGAGTATATTTGCTGAAAGAAGAGCGAAAATATCCATCTGAGAATGATATGTTGGATATTTTAGATATGAATGGCAAAGGTTCAGGAGGGATCGAGTCCACTAGCTTAATTGAAAATTTCTAGCTATCTAAATGCAATGGATATTGCAAAAGGGAAAGGGGCTTTCCATCGCAGATGGATGATGAGCAAAATCCTACTATTTGGCATTCCACAGAAAGTGCACACCTCCTCCCTCAAATAAGTCTTTATTTATTTATTACTTAGGAGCTTTGCGCTAAAATAAGTGCCAAACATGGAGCCCCGATAAATATTTTATCATCAGAGATTGGTTTCCTATCATCAGGAATAAGCTTCAGTGAAACTTTGGCTACAAGATTCCCTTGACTTGCAAGATAAATCCAGTTCTGTTGCCGAAAAATTAATTATGGCCTGTATAAACCTTTGTTTCAGTCATCATACTTAAAATTCTGCATTCTTCACTGAGATCAAGATGTCTCAAGCAAGAGCTTTTCTGGAAAAGGGAACAAAAAGGATTCTTTTTCCAGTAGACAACATATAAAATTCTAATGATCCATCAGTGATTACTAGGGCTGGAATACCATTTAAGGTTTAAGGACCTATATTTAGCTATCTGTACATGAGCTGAGGATTTAATTTCCTGATAGGTACAGCCAACAGCCATTGTATCCAGAGAACTATTTAGCTGACCAGCCATTAAAAGTAAATTCAACTGTTTAAGTTTTCTGAAGCTTAAATATCTGGGGCCTTGTGAAAAGCCTAAGGTATTCCTGCTGGACTGACACATGTAACATAGGATTTATGGGAGATGACACCATTGTGAAGCAGCACCTAGAGCCCAAGCAAGGTTATTTCTCAGAATCTAAAATGACACAAGACTGCATTTAGGCCACTGGATGCCACCCTAGATAACTGCTTCAGGGTGAGCTGATAATCTAAGCAACACAGATACCTCTGCTTTCAGACAAGGAGACATCCTAGAGCATTTGAGACATTCACATAGCTTGGACAAACATGACACAGGCCCTGTAGGAGACTCAAGCCCTACTGAAAAAGCAGCTGTGAGCCAAGTGAGAGCCACAAGGGAACCTCAAATGGCAATAGACACATTCATTCAGGCATATTAACTGAGTTCTAGAACCTACTGACTGTCATAATTACATTTCCTTTAACTGTACCAGGAGCTCAGACACTTAGCAGATGTGTAGACACCTGCAGGTAAACTGTTCTGGGACTTTTGTGTTTTGTCATGTCAATATGGGTATAGAAATTTCTGAGAATAACACATCTGAAGAATCTCAGGATCAGATTGGCAATAAGAAGTGTTTTTATGGATGCACACGTCTATAGTGGACTCTAAATCAATATAAAATCCAGGCAACTTTAACTCCATTCTGTGTCAAGAGATGAATTAATCAGAACAAGTTTTCTTACCTTAGACACTTCTCTTACATTCAGTGTTTTCAGAAAAGATGACAATTTCTCCCCTTGTTAAAGTGAGGTGTGTGCAGAAGGAAGACTTCTCTGCTCCTAGACCTACTGGGTTCAGATCTCAGGTGCCTTGCATCTGAGTGCTGCAGTCAACATGCAGCAACAGATTATCTGTGAATTTTTAAATCAGTTACCTTGCATAGCATAGAATCATGGAATCATAGAATATCTCAAGTTGGAAGGGACCCATAAGGATCCTCGGGTGCAAATCCCTATTTTTCACAGGACAAAAGTAAACCATACGACTAAGAGTGTTGCCCAGAAGCTCCTCGAACTCTGACAGGCCTGGTGCCGTGACCACTTCCCTGGGGAGCCTGTTCCAGTGTTAGACCACCCTCTCAGTAAAGAACCTTTTCCTAATGTCCAGTCTGAACTTCCCCTGATGCAGCTTCATTCCATTTCCTCTTCTCTTATCCCTGATCACCAGAGAGAGGAGATCAGCACCTCCCTCTCTGCTGCCCCCCTTGAGGAAGGTGTAGACTGCCATGAGGTCACCCTCAGCCTTCTCTTTTCCAAGCTGAACAAGCCAAGTAATCTCAGCTGTTCCTCATAAGTCTTACCCTCAAGACCTTTCACCATCTTGGTAGCCCTCCTCTGGACGCACTCTAATAGTTGGATTTCTTTCTTATATTGCGGCACCCAAAACTGCACACAGTGCTTGAGGTGGGGCACCTATTAGCAGGGAAAGGTAAGTTTGATCTTGCATGTAATTGAGACTATTTCCCCACTTCCCTGGTTTTCCTACTTGATTGTCACTCCTTGTTTCACAGTCTAAGACAGCTGGCTCCCCACTCCTTTGCTGCTAAGTCACTCTTGAAAAAATTGGAAAAACTTTGCACAGGTTCCACTCCTCTTGCATCAGATCTATGCATCCTGGTCTCCTTGTTAGTAGCCTAATGGTCTTGTGCAGAGGGTAAATATATCTGCTGGATGAAACTTAATCTATCTGTTGTGTGTGGTGAGGAGATGCTTGGGCAGAGCCAGTTTAGGGCTGTGAGAATTTGCTCATTTGTTTGGGTTTCCCCACACCTCAGATGATCTTCGCCTTTCTTCTAGGGTGGCTAGGACTCACCCTTTTGTTTCTACTTCCTGATCCTCTGCTCTTCGCGTTTCTAAATCAACTCAAAGAGTTTTCTTAGAAAGCTGCACAATGCAGAGTGCCGTCTCATCTCATCTCATCTTGTTGGAATACCCTGACCCAAAGGATCTGTGGCTGTAATCCTCCTCAGATTAATTGGATTTCTTGGTATGATCACTTAGTTTGACTGGGGAGGGGGGCTGTTATTTCAATACTGATATTATTTTGCTCTATATGAAGTAGTTAAACATGAATTAGTATGGCAAAAGTGACATATATCTGACTTACTCTTGAAAAGTCCAATCAGCATCATCATGGAAGTCTCTTTGTCTGTTTGTTTTTTGTTGTTTTGGTTTGGTTTTGTAGTCCACTGAAAATGTTGTTCATGCAAGCAGAGGAAAGCAACAAGAAATTGAGAACAGATGACTTCAGCACACTCGACTGCATGGGTGGACTCTTTTCCTAAGTGGCGGGACAGGCTGAACCAGGTTAGTGAAGAAGGAAAGTGAACAAAAATATCTAATACTCTAAGCCTGCAAGCGAAAGACAGGACTCATACACTTTCCCTTTTCTGATTCAGGCCTTCATTTTAAAAGGAAAACACTGTGTTTCTAGATGAGGCAAGCCTTTTGTTTGACTTTAAACAAGAAAGAAAAAAAAAAATTGCAGTTCAGATCAACTCAAACATTGTGTTTTTTCTAAAAAGGGGTAAACAGAAAAAGCAATAACTAACAGAGCCCTAATGAAAAGCAGGTAGGCTCAGATGAAATTGAATTTCAACAGAATATCTGTGCCTAAGCCCCTTCTCATTTGAACAATCTAGGTCACAGCTATTGTCTCACGGCATTACTATGCATTGGCTTCTAGTGGTATCTTTCCAGTGTGTTTTTGACACCTCTCTCCCACACCATTCCATACCCAACTCCATTCCTCACAGCTCCAGCTATAAAGCTTTATTTTTTCAAACTATTTTCACAATTTCTGCTTTCTTACATTTTCCTTTACTTAGGAAAATAAGTTCTATTGACTTTAATTAAGCTTGACTAGGCTCCGGAGCTTGGAATTCGATTCTTATTTTTGTTAAGAAAATACTATGTTTGCTCTCTAAGTTGTATTTCTTGATTCTTGCCAGTTTTATCACTCTACTGTCAATATGAATGTAACCCCCTCCAGTTAAATCATTGTCTTTTTAAGGTAACTTTGTAGTATTAAAGGCAAATCTGTAACCCTTTCATCATGTTGACATTATAGCAACCCGAGATACCCCTGACTGCAGCAGTGCTGGGGGCATGAATTCTAACATTCTGCTGTAGGCTAAATTGTAAAAAAGGCTTTAGCAGCTGTGATTGACCATATCTGGTATAAATCAACTATAATGTATTTAAACAAGTGGCTTTTCATTAGATGTACGCAAGGTTGGGAACAACACAACATGATCAGAACAAATTTTTGCTGCAATTCAGAAATAACATTGGCATTTGCATTTGCTGGTCTCTAATTGTGACACCTTTCATAAGGTTCTTAATTTTCTATTTTCCTTATGCTAGCCACACTTTAAGCTCACTTTACCTCTCTGCCCCCAAGCAAAATGGGCTGTTGTCTTATTGACGAGGCCGTGAAAGTCTTCTCTTTCTCTGTGTTTTTGCCATAATCTTTTTAGCAGTCTCCTCCTCCTCTACATTTTCTGGGTCTAATCATCACCTTTCTTTGATTAATTGTAAGTAAAGCTTACAGGCAGTTTTGGGTTCTGGTTTGGGGTTTTTTTAAATTTTAATGTAAACCAGACAGAGATTTAGAAGCACAGATCCTTTTGCCTTCTGTGGTGGTGGTGTGTTCCTACATACAATGAAGGTGCTTTTGAAAGTCTCCCTCTGGGTGCCTCAAATAGCACTTACACTGTAGAAACTTAAATGGAAGTGAAGATGCAAAACAAATGCTGAACACCCACAGACTCCTTCAGCTTTAGTAGTTATTGCAGATGCTTTGTCACTTCTGAAATTTGCACATTTTTACTCAATTTGGAAAGGCCAGTGCATTTGCAAAAGTGAAGTCTCCACCCTGAAGAGTTTTGTGTTTCAATAAATTCATTACCAAGGGAAAAAGAAGATGGAGACCTCACGACACATGTCTAATTTCAGTTTCTCATCACATGAGCCCGCACTTTAATGCCTGATGACAATTACAGTCTATAATTCATCAATTCCTTAAGCAGAAGCAGGGAATCTGTATCTTCAGGATGGCTTGAGATTTCTTTTTACATGACTCATGGTCACTTTACAGAGTGTGACAGAGTGTGGTGAGGGCAAGAGAAATCTGCTTTGCTCTGAGCAAGGAAAGGTACCCATACCTGGCTTAAAAGGTCCTGTTGGAGCTTTCCCATGGACTTCCATCAAATTACATTAAACACTGAATCCTGGCAGAGATTTTGAAATCCCAAAGGAACTACTGTGGGTTCAGTTCACAAAAATGTCAAGACATCTACATGTAATTAAGAGCCGACTCTTTAGAAATTCAATAGCCATTTAAATTAATTGTCATTTGGTGATCCAGTCTCCCACACAGCTAGGAAACTAACCTAACATTTAAACATTTACACAAGTTGTTTTCATGGATTTCCCCCTTGCTTTTTCTTTTCTTTTTTTTTTTTTAATAGTCTGTATCTTAAAGCATATAGATTTTTAGACATATGGATTTAATGTTCTGAAATCCAAGTAAGAAATCTGAGAACATTTTGCAGGGTTAAAATGAAGCTAGGACAAATCCCAAAAGACTTCTTTCCTACTGGTAAGTCTGGGACTATTTTATAGTAGAAGGAAGAAAAACTTTCCTTGAAAAGGCATGTTCTAATTGAACATGAACTAAACATATCTTTAAGCCAGCTCTTTATTTCCCCCCCTTATCTTAACAGAAGATATACATTATCAAAATTATATTAAAGGGTTTTCATTGAAATGAATGTTGGACTTACTGATATTAATAGCCTTACCTCCTTGAGTACCTGTTCATAACTAAAGGAAGGTCAGAAGCTCGATATTGCTAAGCCAGGAGTTCAGCCATTGCCAAAAGATTTAAAATGTGGCTTAAACATAACTTGTATGGGGCATTTTAGTTTGTCTTCTGACTCACTAAGACCCCAGGAACTCACATGTTTCAAGTTCTCCCTGTATCCCTGGGGGGAGCAAGAAACTTAGTTCCTTTGAAACGAAAACTGAGAAGCAGAAGCTTATGTAGAGGGAAAAAAAAAAAAAAAAAAAAAAAAAAAGGACAAATATCATAAAGTTCAGGATGAAATCTTGAGATATGACAATATTGTGATCTGGACCTTTGTGATTACAGCCATAGAGGAATGGTCTCATCTCCTTTATCTCAGAAGAAGGACTGAAGTTCTCTGAGAGAAGACAGTCTCACAAAAATAACAAAGAAGCCTTCAAAGATGATTCTCTCACCTCCATGGGAACTTCTGCACTCCTTGAAAAGGGAGCTTTGTGCTGTTTCTTTAACACTATGTCTTTCACAAATACTGTGGTGAAGGTGATTCTGGTGGAAATGTACAAAAACATAATTTTAACAAAAAGAAGTGACTTCTTCAGAACTTAGTAAAAAGTCAAAAAGTCCCCAAATGAGTGTCCCACTTCCAGGCAATATATGAATGTAAATTTAAGTTCGTACATCTTCATATATCTTACACACTTGTTTTACTCAAATATTCCAGTGGTCTGAAGCCCAGGAGTAAGAAAGCTAGTTGAAATTTCTTTACCAAACGTTATTATGTAGTCAAGAATTTACACTGTATTGAAAATAATTTCTCTTTACTTGTTGCTAAAAAGCATTACTTTTCCTACATACTTCTGAAAAATTATAAAAATTCTCAGAAAAGCAAACTTTTTTTTCCTGTCCAGATTTTTCCAAATTTTAAGGTAGAAAAATGAGGAAAAATAAAAGAGAAAAGAACAAAGGACTAGAGGCGGGGGAGGAATTAGAAAACTGTGCTTAAAAACTCATAATTTCTGTACTGAACCCATGTCGTTCTATCTTTGTCCTCCCTTTTTCTGTCTTTTTTTCTTTCTACTCATAGCTGGTAAGTTGCATGGCCCAAATTATATATCATTTATATTGTATTAATATTCACCATTCCTTATTTTGACAAAACACTGATAAAAGTTGTTTGCTGAAGAAATACATTAATATTAATAAGTGAATAATGAGTTCACTTAAGACTTTCATTATCTGTACATTCATAAGTTTGAAAGATGAATATGATATCTGAGCAAAAAATATTGCTAATTATGTTCTCAGCTCAATCACCAGAACAGCAGAGCTTTTTCTAGAGATGCACCAAAAGCAGAAATCAAAATATCAGCCTTGAACTTAAGAGTGGAGATGAAATGCAACCCCAGATCCATTGCTTAGTTCTAGCTTTACTCTTTATTGTGCCATAACTTTCTAAATATTTGTTGAAAGAGCTCTTGGGAGTTCTTATGTTTGTTGCAAAAGACTGGCCATACTTATTCCAGTAAGGGAAAACATTGCCCTCACTGTAAACGAAAAGCAGCTGGACTGTGCTGATGAGCTCCAGTGAGAGCACAGTTTATGCACATTTTGTTATAGGTAGGCATTTGTGTATTGTCTGCTTCTCCAGCAGAGTTTTGTTTTATCTTGGAGCCAGTACTCTTCACACCAAGATGCATGCAAATAGTCTTCCCATGAGCTCTTACAAAAAAGTGATTGCAGCACAAATCAAAACAGTCACAAACTTACAAAGCTGCCCTAAAATTGGTCTGAGAACTAGTTGAGGACCAAAGAACAGCTGGACTGGGCAAGTGATGGCCTCCCAGGGCTGAGATAACTCCCTTACTGGAGTCTGGGATTGTTTGTTTCCAGGAGACACAGGAGAGCAGAGCCCACCCTAGGAAAATTTTCTTGTCATCTTGTTCATGATTTGGAAATTGAATTGCACAATATTTTTTGCAGGAAGAAACAAACCCAAAACAGAACCTTTCACAAAACTGTTTTACTGTACATTTGAGGACAAAAATAATAAGACCAACTTAGTCTTCAGTGCCAAGTAAAGTCAGGAAGATAATTTTCTTCAACATTTTGACTGAGTCTATTAGGCCCTCTTCATTATAAAACTTCCTGTATTGTTCCCAGTGGGAAACATGAATCTAGAGTAACTTGTCTGTCAGATTTGTTCTGGTTGAACAGCGTGAAGATCGAATCTTTAAATTAATGTAGGAACTAGAACAGTTGAAATGGCTGAAAGATGCTTTGCCTATTACAAGCTTATGCTTATGGAACATACATTTTGATGTATTTTTGCCTTATTCGGACATATCTAATTGCTGGGTCAGCTGGAAAGTTGAGTTAGTCCAACTCGGGTCTGACTTCCTCTCTTAAAATCTCTGTCCATCATCTGTAAAAGGATATTTGTACAATTACTGCCCTAACTTGCATGCCTCAGTTAAATGCCAAAAGATTGGTGAAACAAATCTGTATATCTATGTTTGTGCTAACTAATATTCTGAAACAAAAAATGCATATATATTTCTGAATAAATCCTTTTTATTTCCTTGATGTGAAACAGAAAGATTTTTCCCAGTGAGCTACATGACTATTCCAGAGGGCAAGTTCAATCATCAAATAGTCCATTGACCATAAGGACGATTATGTTCTGATTTGTAGCCTAAGTGAAATGCTCTAATTTGAGCACAGTGAATGTCTTCCAATATGATCACTCGTTAGGTAAAACAGGCAAAGTTACTGTATTTTGTTTTAAAGAATTATTTTTACCTTTTCTGAACTGGGGCTGTAGCTAATATGAAGGTATTTCAAGATGAAGGCATTTATATTTCAAGGAACAAAACAAAGAGATACTGTAATATGTGAGCTACATTTACCCTGAGGCATTTACCATAAAGTTCAGTTTATTTTTTATTACATCATTCCGACAGCTTTGAATAGGAAAAGTGAACATATTGGTATTGTCACTGGGAACTACCGTTTGCGTCTTTTGATGCATGTGGGAGAGGGAGCATTAGGAAAGGTATCAGCATCTGTGTGCACACGGGCATGTAGAGCCAGAGAGCTCCCTTAGTTTCATTTCATTTAGAAGCCAAGAGGGACAAAACTGTTAAGCCAACTGCTGCTTTTTTTGCAGGGAAAGGAGGGAGGGATGGAGATTAGGAAGAAGGAAAGGAAGGAGGAATGGATGGAAGGTGAGAGAGAGGGAAGGAAGGAGAGAAGAAAGTAGGCAAGCAGGCAGGCAAGTGTGCGGGAAGGAGAGGCAAATAGAGGGGGGAAAAAACATAATAAAAATAAACAAAAAGAACAAAAACAAAAAGAGTGAAAGAAATAGAAGAAAGAAAAAGAAGGTAAGCAAAATAAAACAGGAAAGAGGGAAGGAAGGAAGGAAGGAAGGAAGGAAGGAAGGAAGGAAGGAAGGAAGGAAGGAAGGAAGGAAGGAAGGAAGGAAGGAAGGAAGGAAGGAAGGAAGGAAGGAAGGAAGTGAGGAAGGAAGGGAGGAAGGAAGGGAGGGAAAGAGAGAAAGAGAGAAAGAGAGAAAGAGAGAAAGAAAGAGAAAGAGAGAAAGAAAGGAGAGAAAGAAAAGAAAGAAAGAGAAAGAGAAAGAAAGAGAGAAAGAGAGAAAGAAAAAGAGAAAGAGAGAAAGAGAGAGAGAAAGCGAGAGAAAGAAAGAGAGAGAGAAAGAGAGAGAGAAAGAGAGAAAAAGAAAGAGAGAAAGAGAGAAAGAGAGAAAGAAAGAGAGAAAGAAAGAGAGAAAGAAAGAAAGAAAAGAAAGAAAGAAAAGAAAGAAAGAAAGAAAGAAAGAAAGAAAGAAAGAAAGAAAGAAAGAAAGAAAGAAAGAAAGAAAGAAAGAAAGAAAGAAAGAAAGAAAGAAAGAAAGAAAGAAAGAAAGAAAGAAAGAAAGAAAGAAAGAAAGAAAGAAAGAAAGAAAGAAAAGCAATAGCAATCTAAGGAGATAAAAGGCTGAGTTCTTTTTACATATTGGCCTGGAGAGGTACACACAGGTATGTTTGATGTGCAGACACAATTTAAAATGACCTTCTACAAATGCCCTGGTGCACAAAACAAGAAAAATCCATCACTTTAAATGTCTGGAAAAGTTCATTATGCTTTCTCTAGTCACTGAGGAGCATCTTTAAGCAAAAACATGGTAAATAATGTATCAATTTTCTATCGCCACCTATGAGTGAAAATATAGAACTGCAAATGATTCTTGTGTGCATAATAGAGGAAAGATATGTGATGGGTCTAGTTCAATAATTCCAAGACATTTATATTTCTATCCGAGGTGAAACCAGCTATGATCTTTTGTTTCTGAAGGAAATGCATCAATTTTTAGCACATGTAGGGTTTAGCCATTTATTTGGCTTTACTTGTATCATAAATTTTGAGACTTCAGTAGTTCTACTGTCCTGTCCTAACTGAAGCCAAAATGTGGGTGTTGCATTGCCAAACATACAGACAAGCTTCTGTTTTGGACAGGGATGTCATATGGAAACCAGGTTAATACCAGACCTATGTTGTATTTCCAGACTATGAGGTCTAATAATGGCAGCTGGTGCAAGAGGAGAGGAGGAAATAGGAGGGAAACGTGTGAAAATTTCCTAAAATCAACAACAGACTGAAAGTGGAATAGACCAGAAGATCTGAGTGAACTTCAAAGAGTGAGATATAGACTGGTTGAACAATGGAGATGGAAGAAGACTGGAGACAGGACAGGATGTACAGGATGTACTTTAGGGAGGGAATGGGTATGGCTGCTAAAAGTATATGGTTCATAAGGTCACAGAGTAGAAGGGAGTGAATCCAGTGAGAAGGCAACAGCAGGACTTGAGGATGAATAAGACAAAGTGAAGATAACACAGGATGCTTTGAGAGACTACTTTAGGATTCAGGAAGCCTGGATATCATATTTAGCTGAACCACAAGCTTCGGATGTGATTGAAGAAGATAAGGAAAAAAAAAAGGTAAAATAACTGTGGGCCCAATTCATAGAAAGAGTCCTGGTGGGATTCATTAAATGAATGAAATATTACAGCAGAGAGATCTTTGAGCTTGTCTCCCCAAGCTCCTAAAGAGTCATTGAGGAGAAACACATGTAGGATGTGAATCATCTGTGTACATTTGGTTAGATGAATTACATTTGAAAAGTGCCTATTTTTCTCCATTGTCTATGAAAGGAGTCAAGGGTGACTAGCTCACACAAAGACTCTTGAAGCAGTCATTCAGCCACCTCCTTTTATGAATGGAGAGAAATAGGCCCTTCCAGTGTGTGATTCATTCCAGCTATCCCAAATACTTGTCTAAATTGCCTTCTGGAATTGCCTTTTATTTCTTTGTTTAAAGAAAACCTGAGTCTGTTATTCACGAGTGAGTAACAGACTTCAATAGCTCACACTTACATGTCTAAAGTTGGGTGAGATGAATCCTGCTCATGAAACGTGAATTCCCAATGGATTCCTTCCTGCAGTCCAGTTAGTTGCCAAAGGTCTAGAAATCAGCAAGGCTGACTTCAGGTTTGCATTACAACTCCGTCTTTAGCTTTTTCTCCCATCTGCTGTCGGTAGACTGTCATTTAACATACTGGTGCTGTGAGGGCAGCTCTTGGATACACACCTTTCCTGGTGCACCACATAGAGGCAACAAATGCTATGCAAGTGACTAAATGCTCAGCGTTTTGGCAAGTCAGGAGATGTCACTGTGGCTCCAGCCCACATTGACCCTGTGCCTTGGTTCTTGGTGGTGGGACTGCCTTACTTCACAGTAAGGATTAACAACTAGCAACATGGAGGTTGCTAGCAGGGAGAGAAGGTACAATGGTTACAGTAGAAGTCATAAATAAAATAAAAAACCACAGTGTAAAATGCTGAGGAGTTCACTGAAGGACATAGTGAAGTTGAAGCTAGGTAGACAGTAGCAATGATTACAAAAATACTATAATAAAGCGCACATTAGGCATATGGTGAATTCTGAAGCAAGTCTTTCTATGCTTGTGTGGGCTCTGTTGTGAACTATCTGCGTGCTACTCAGCAGGGCACAGAAAAGCTCTTGTGAAAGTTGGGCTCTCTTTGCTTATACAGCATTAGTGAAAATAGAGCCTTCATTTCAAGAGCAATGGACACGTATTTTTGCTTTGTTTTGTGTTATTTAATTGGAGGTATAAAATATGAATGTTATATTATTGTGCTATATATTAAAGGAATCACAGAATCAGAATCACAGAATGGTTGAAGTTGGAAGGGACCCCTGGAGGACAACTGGCCCAACCCCTCTGGGCCAGTTGCCCAGGACCATGTCCAGATGGCTCTTGAATATCTCCAAGGTGGGAGACTCCATGACCTCTCTGGGCAACCGCTTCCAGTACTTGGACACCCTCACAGTAAAAAAGCATTTCCTTATGTCCAGAGAGAACCTCCTGTGTTTTGGTTTATGCCCATTGCCTCTGGTCCTGTCACTGGGGACCAAATGACAAGTACAGTCTCTGAAACAAATATATTTCTCAAGATGGTTGTTTTATTTTCATAGGAAATATGCCAGTTATCCGAAAACTTTTTCTTTCTTACATGACGTATTTCATATTAAATTAATATTTATCACAAGCCTAACAAATGTTCCCAAAATAGTAGAGAAAAGTGCATTTTTGGAAAGTGTGGGTGGAGTATATGAAGGATTTGTCATTTCATACTGATTTTGGTAGTATTGGTAGTAAATGTTTTAATTAAAGAATTTCACAAAACAGTCAAATGAGATAAAGAAGAAAAGCTTTTTTCAGCTTTTTTTTTTTATCCCTTTTTTGATGATTCCTAATTCTTCTATTCTTCTCATCAACTGTGAAAGACATGCATCAGATTACAAAAGCCGGAAGAAGTCAGCAATAGAAGAAAATCTGGTGCATCCTCCAGGTGCTTATTTTTAAATGCTGTAGCAGTATATTTAGGACCTGAACTTGAACCAGTCATTTAAACATCAGAGTTTTAGATTTCGTCACTTGATGATCAGTACAGATGTTAAGGAATTTGGTGTATAAACCTGAGAGAATTTTCAGAGATCCAGGACTCACCCTGTGAGAAGAAAACTCTTAAACTGTCCCTACTGGACAATCAAGAATTTGTATTTCCAGCAGTTAATTTTACTACTGAAAAAAAACTGTTGCTTAAAGCAAATTTATTTTGCCATCAGATATACTGTTAAAAAGGTTCAATTAAAACTTGTGCAAGTCTCAGTCTTTCTACTGCACTGAAGATATAATGGAATATATTTTAATTTGCATGAAAGGATGTTAAGGATATAATAAGAGACTTTGACAGGTTTCCCAGGGAGCAAATGAAATTTAACTATGCAGATCTGACAGGCAAAAAACAATTTTTTCTCAGAGATCTTCTGTTTAATACACTTCAGTTCAGCAAATATGGCTTTACCACTAATCGAGGTAAAACAAAAGCAATATTTTAAATGATTACTCTAGTGTCTAAGGTGGTTGTCCTGAGCTTCTTCAGGATAAAATAGAATATGGAAAAATTCACTCAAGACAGATGTGATGTCAATAAAGCCTTCAGGGAAGAACTGGAAATTCACATAACCTTACATCAAAAGGACAATTATTAGGCATTTGAGTAGCTAAAATTTCTCTGCCTACTCATACTACTATTTTCTTTTAGTATCTGTATACACGGTTAGAGTAGATATGTACTGTACCCACTTTTTCTGTGAACTGTATTTAAATCTTAATCCCTAATTTAACAAACCAATCAAAAAGAGAGCCTGAAACTCTAACAGAAAAGGCAATTTGGAGATTGTAGTGTTTCTTTGCTTAGCTTGGTACCAAAAAAAAACCCCCAAAAAACCCAAAAAGGTATAAAGAGGAAAACAAGCTTAGAAACTGGGCACAAGTCACTCAAAAAATTGTTTTAACCAATTTAAAGCTGGGTACTCAGTGGGTATAATGGGTTGAAATGACTATCCAAGCTCAGGGCTAGCTTTGAGTCTTTAGAGCTGATTAGAATTAAATGTGAAATTATGATCAAACTGACAATTCATGGTGCCAAGGATAAATTGTCAAAACCATTGGACTTCCATTTTAAAAATGACACGGGGTCAGATTTTCAGAGGTGGTTACAGGGCTACAGCAGCATATTCCTGGTAGCTAAAAGCTTCAAAAGCCCCACAGCTCATACCTTCTAGGAAAATGCTTGAATCCCTAATTTTCTCCTAAACACAAATGATACATAAAAGTCTAATTGTTTTCATTAATGGAACTTAGACTCTTAGAAACTCTAGGTTCCTTTGAAATACTACTTCAAGCTCTCAGCTGACGTGAATGTAATGTTGATGTTGATGTGGTGATGATGTGATGTTACTGATGCTCATGAGGCTCAAAATTTGTTTTATTATTCCAACACACCTAGCTCCATGAGTCCTGTTATGCAAGGATCAATTTTTATTTAGTAAAAGATTAGCTTCTGCTTCTTGTCATGCAGAAAAAAGTCTGTAAATGTAAAACAGCACTTAAAGCTAGAAGAAAAACAAATACCATTGGTTCTGTGATTCTGTTATACTTAGAATATCTTCTGATTTTTTTTACAGTGGACCTTGTCTTCCAAGAAGGGGACAGACTCATCGCTTGTCAAAGGCTGAGGTTATCGATATTGAGCTCCTCTGATGTACAAAAAGAAACCTACAGATTGCTCTTACAGTGAATACCAAGAGATGATCGTTAGTGTGTAAATAAGCAACACAGAATCAAATAGAGTGCCTGTATGCTATAAATACCTTGAAATCAGCAGAAATGTCATTCCAAAAAAGAGAGACCCAGTTTCGCAGAACTGGAATAAAGAATCTCACATGAAAAGCCCAAAGGGAGAGATGGGTTACAAAACCATCGTTCCCCGCTGCTTTCTCTTGGCTTTTCAGCTGGCTGGTGTTTCCTCTCCCTCTTTTTCTCTCTCAGCCCTGACTCAGTCAGGCAACTTGCTTATTAAGTAAACAGCCTTCAGAGCAGCTTGTCTGAGGAATACGGTTGCATTAGGTAAAAATATCGAGCGAGAAACTCTTGAGAAGCAATGATCAGAGATCTAAGAATACAAATGAACAAATGCATTTTCTGATTTAAATATGTTATTGTTATTAGCGTCATTATTCATCTTCCAGTAGCTTCAGAACAAACGTCTCGCTGCAGTAAACTTTCATAGGCATAAACATTCATTCTGCCCTAAATAACTTCCAGTGTAATTGAATGTTAGTAATATAAAACACTTATCAGGAAATGAGACTGACTCATACAGAGAGCCAACTCACTACGTGACAGGTGGGTTCCAACCTATTTTTTGAGTTGGAAAATTGTTCTCTGTGTCGATATTGGGGTTTCTCGAAGGCTGTTTGTTTTTTAACACGCTCCCCTGCAGTGACGGCTGCCAAAAATTTTCTCTGTTCTCCGTTCAGCATTCAGCTTAATGATCCTGTTTCGTAACAGTCTTCAAAGCTTTTTGCACGAGAGGAGGGAAGGGCCGCAGAGCCCTCCGACTTCCCCTGTGAAGGTCCATGTTGCTACACAACGTGTGAGACGGGAGCAGCAGACATGAGAGAGCGTGGTCCCCTGCAGCAGCCACATGAAGCTTCCCCAGCTCCACATCTCAGCCTTCATCCCACATCATCCTTCTTTATCATAGCTCGGTGCAGGAATCTACTGTCTTTGCCACTCAAAGTTAACACCTTTTTTTTTTTTTTTTTTTTTGTCCAAGGCCTACAAAGCACTTTGGAAACAGAAAGCATTTCAAAACATGCCTGGAGCATCACTTTAGAAACAAGCAGACGCACAATATCCCTGTGAGGCAGAACAATGCTATTATACTAATTTCACAGATGGATAAACTTGAACGCAGTAAGGTAAAGGGCTAGATCCTGTTTGGTGCTGTGCTTTCGTATTTTAGGGGATTAAGCGGCACAGAGAGCCTTTTTCCCCTAGCAGGAAAGCGGAAAGACATTCTATACAAGAAAATACAATAGGAGTGCAACTGTAAATGCTTTTACTCATGCAACACATCCACGGAAGAGCGTGGTTTGCCAGCTAGAGGGCACGCTCATCTTTTCTGCTGAGCTGCACAGGTAACCAAGGTCCCCATGCACATTTTCCCAACAAGCGCGCTTATTCTTTTTTTAAACAGCAGTAAAAACGAGACGCCTCTGCCTGATAATCCCTCTGCTTCCATGTTCTCCAAGCTGGCATGAGTCCAAAGCAGGTGTTGCCTCTGCTGCATGCCTTTCACCCTCACCTCACCAGCAGGGCAGGATTTGCCCAGGATAACCTTCCTCAAGCACACGGAGAGCACCCAGATGTCCTCATGGCCGTGCTCAGATCTCTACCCAGACACTCCCCTGAATATTAATGCCTTTCTTATTGCGTGTCCCCTAGATGAGACTGCACTTTGGCAGGCTGAAGGATCTTTTTGCACCTGCTAGGCAAGAGGATTGCTGGGTTTGATCTCACTTTTTCACTTTGCACAACGTGAAATTATTAATTGTCTAGTTGAGAAAGGGTGGCAGTTGACAATTGTTTTGTTCAGACTTGCAGAGCTGATAATGCTCTGTTCATGAAACTGGGGGTGTTAATGACTCGTGAGCTGATATTTCCTCACACTCGATTGTGCACAGTATACTTCATAATTTGAGCTTGTCATTTTCATTTTCCGGGGGGGGGAACCAACAAAACCTCTTTTTTCATGGTAGACTTCTCTATAAGTGTGTAATTACATCTTGATGTTCCCTGTGATTTGTGCCTTGTTCAGTCCATTGAAAGCCTCTTTTAATACATTTTCATGAAATATTTTCTTCTTTAGAAAAAAAAAAAAGGCAATTTTTCCATGTGAGACATAATCAGGATACTGTTTTCTTACATACAAGTATATTACACACATATAGGATGCTTCAAAGTGTTTCCACAGCATAGACAGGCTGTAGCCTTTCCTGTCCTGAGAATTATTGCAAGAGGAAGGGATTTACCACTTCTGCAAGTGGCTCTCACTTCACTGTATGGAAGTGTCCCCCTTTCCATCTCAGGTCCTCATCACAGAGATGGCAGGAGTCTACTAGAAGGAGCGTTCCACATCCAACAAAGCTTTAATAATCAGACCTTCAATGTAAACCTAAGGGCTGTTTGCAAAATCATACAGAAATAAACTGTTTGTCCTGGTTCCGGTGGGGATAGGGTTAATTTTCCCTGGTATTCCATGCCATGTGAGCCACGCCCACCCTGAGCTGCCGGGGGAGGGGACAGGAAGTTGCTGCTTAAAAGCGGGCTGGGGCGTCCCGGGGCCGGCCGGTCGGCGAGCGGCGGGGAGCGGCGGTTCCGTAATCGCGTTTGTATATTCCCCTACCCGTGTTGTTGTTGTTGTTTGCCTGTTCCCTTTGCTGTTCTGTTAAACTGCCTTTGTCCCAACCCAAGAGTCTTGCCTTTTCTTACGATCCTTCCTCTATTAGGAAGGCACGTGCGAGCGGCACGTGGTTCTTTGTTGCCATCTGAGGCTAAACCACGACAGTCCTTTTTGGCGCCCAACGTGGGGCAACTTCTGCACGCGTCACCTCCTCCTCTGGTGACATTCCGAAATCCTTGCCTTCTGGCCAGTCCATGATCACTTCCAGAATTCCTGGGCGACTGGGGTTTCCCATCCATGAGCTGATTCGTCAACTAGAGGTTCAAGGAGTGATCAGCAAGACTCGCTCCCCCTTTAACAGTCCCATATGGCCGGTGCGAAAATCTAATGGAGAGTGGAGGCTAACTGTAGACTATCGTGGTCTGAATGAAGTCACGCCACCGCTGAGTGCTGCCGTGCCGGACATGCTAGAACTGCAGTGCGAACTGGAGTCCAAGGCAGCCAAATGGTATGCCACGATTGATATAGCGAATGCATTCTTCTCAATCCCTTTGGCAGCAGAGTGCAGGCCACAGTTTGCTTTCACTTGGAGGGGCGTCCAATACACCTGGAATCGACTGCCCCAGGGGTGGAAACACAGCCCCACCATTTGCCATGGACTGATCCAGACTGCACTGGAACAGGGTGAAGCTCCAGAACATCTGCAGTACATTGATGACATCATTGTATGGGGAAACACAGCAGAAGAAGTTTTTGAGAAAGGGAGTAAAATAGTCCAAATCCTTCTGAACGCTGGTTTTGCTATAAAGCGAAGTAAGGTCAAGGGACCTGCGCAGGAGATCCAGACTCATGGATGGGAATCAGAGAGTCTCGGTTAGTGCGATACTGTCGCCGATGCACCGTTGTGGTAGCAATCGGCACCTGTTGTTCTTTGACCCTCAATAACCCCACAACAGAAGAATCCTCCGAGAGACCAGGCAAGGCAGACAACTGTTTAACTTCCTCTGTCTCCAAAGCAGCTATGCCAAAGGCCCAGCGGTACCCTTTTGGGTCCTTAAAATACCCTCTCCTGAGGTAATCTATACCAAGGATGCATGGAGCCTCTGGGCCAGTCACAATGGGATGCTTTTGCCACTCATTCCCAGTTAGGCTCACTTCTGCCTCCAGTACAGTCAACTCTTGGGATCCCCCTGTCACCCCAGAAATACAAATGGGTTCTGCCCCTCTATAGCTTGATGGTATTAAAGTACACTGCGCACCCGTGTCCACTAGAGCCTTATACTCCTGTGGGTCTGATGTGCCAGGCCATCGAATCCACACCGTCCAATAAACCCGGTTGTCCCTTTCCTCCACCTGGCCGGAGGCAGGGCCCCCCTAATACTCGTCATAGTATCCATTACTCACTTCTTGCATAAATGACTTGGAAGTTCCTTCAAGAGGATCAGAAGCAAGATCAGGCCTTCTGCTTTGTCTGGGGAACGGCCCACTGGAAACTGGGGCGGCACTTTTCCTGGAGGGATCCCCTTTTGTGGTTGTCCTTCCTTGCAACTCCTGTACCCGTGTCCCGGCAGCTCAGGGTGGGCGTGGCTCACATGGCATGGAATACCAGGGAAAATTAACCCTATCCCCACCGGAACCAGGACATTATCCACCCCTTATTCCATACCATCTATGCCATGCCCAGCAGGTTCCAATGAATTGCCACCACTTTCCCCTGTTATATATATATATATATATATACACACATATAATGCCCTTAGTTTATGGGTCATCCCTCCAAAGTGTCCGTTGAGTTCTTTTAATCCACGGCTTTGGGCTCCATCTGTTAGAACAGTCTCTCAGGGCAGGTGAGATGCTGGGTGGTGCTGGTCTGTTGCATGCTGTATTTTTCGGAGCTTGTGACTGGTGCACCTGGTGTGGCTCATGCACGCGGTCCGTGGGCTGAAGATGTAGATCTTGAGGAAACTGCTGGGCGCCAGCTGTTGAGATCAGTTCTTATCCCATCATCCCTGTGCCTTACTTGTAGTACAACTGATAGTAATTATAGCAATGAGGACATACAATGACAATGTTACTTAGCAATTAACAGCACACAATCTGATTCATTGGCTATTCTCGCCCAAAATCAGATCCCCATAAGGTACACATCGGACTTCCCCATCCTGCCGCATCACCCACCAAGTGCACCCAGGTCCCTGGGCAAAAGCAATCCCACGGATGGGTTTGCCTTTGCCTGAGGCAGGACTAACCCAGACTGTCTTCCCTAGCATATTCTTCATGTGCACTACGGGGACTTTATCCCCTTCTACAGTACGTGGAAGTTTCGATTGGGCAGGGCCAGCCCGATTGTTAGATCCCCTGGTGTTAACTAGCCAGGTAGCTTTTGCTAAATGTGTATCCCAGTGTTTGAAAGTCCCACCACCCATTGCTCTCAGTGTAGTTTTTAACAGTCCATTGTATCGTTCTATCTTCCCAGAGGCTGGTGCGTGATAGGGGATGTGATACACCCACTCGATACCATGCTCTTTGGCCCAGGTGTCTATGAGGCTGTTTCGGAAATGAGTCCCGTTGTCCGACTCAATTCTCTCTGGGGTACCATGTCGCCACAGGACTTGCTTTTCAAGGCCCAGGATAGTGTTCCGGGCAGTGGCATGGGGCACAGGGTATGTTTCCAGCCATCCAGTGGTTGCTTCCACCATTGTGAGCACATAGCGCTTGCCTTGACGGGTTTGTGGCAGTGTGATATAATCAATCTGCCAGGCCTCCCCATATTTGTATTTCAGCCATCGCCCTCCATACCAAAGAGGCTTCAAACGCTTGGCTTGTTTGATCGCAGCGCATGTCTCACATTCATGGATGACCTGTGCA